>NC_086454.1:73419718-74019718 GCF_028390025.1 Pseudophryne corroboree | reverse complement strand
CAGGACATAGCATGCAAGACGTCCTTGCCCTGTGCTGGCAACCCCCCTGCTGTTACGCACACCAGTGCTAACAGGAGTATACCGGTGTATGAACAGAGAGGGAAGCGAAGCAAACGAACTCACAGACAGTATAACATAACATGCACAGGAGGTGATGGAATAACTAATAAACACAAAGTGAACGGAGAAGCCCAAAGGCTCAGGAATTGGGTGTCTCCCTAGTGTCAGGAATGCTCAGATGGAATAGAGCGGACAATGAAGCGATGTGTAGTGATTTCACATGTGGAGCACCTGAAATTATGTTGCTAAGAGCAACAGAAAAAACCCCAAAGGGTTACCAATGGGTGTGGGAATAAACTCCTTGGTCAGAGATAGAAATATAGACACAAGGAGAGTATCCACAATCCTAACCCCCACTTGCAGGGCACAGGTTCAGCTTACTGCCACTAAACTGATACCTGGACGCCCTGCACAGTGAGGGAGGATTAAGCAAGCAGGTCTGAGAGTACAGCCGCAAACCTGCTGGGTTCACAGAATAGCAAAAGAACCCCAGCAGGTCAAACAACTGACTCCAGTCTTACTGCTAGGTCCGGATTGGCAGAATGAAGTACCGAATCCCAAGGCCTATTCGCAGTAAGCAACAAATAAATACAAAGTCACACAGTACTAGCTAACTCTCTGGAACTGACTAACAAACAAAGATTCAGCAGCATTTGCCTAGCCTGAGAGGATGGTTTATATAGCAGGTGCTGTCCACGCCCCACTCAGACCTCACAGACTGTGAGCACAAAACCAGCGCCGGATTCCCTGCCGTGCACAGAGCCTGTAACCACTACACAGTAAAAACCCGGACCGGAGTATCAGCTGCGCTCAGGTTACTTCGCTAACACTTGCCTCCCGGTTGCCATGGCGACGTGGCAGCACAGAGCAGGAGATCCTAACAGTACCCCCCCTCTGACGAGGGGTCAAAGAACCCCTACCACCGGGTTTATCGGGGAACTGCGAGAAGAAAGAGCGTATCAGTCTGGGGGCATGAAGATCACAACTGCGCACCCACGACCGCTCCTCCGGGCCATACCCCTTCCAGTGCATCAAAAATGACAGCCAACCCCGAACCATCTTGGAGTCAAGAACCCTTTCAACCACAAACTCCCTCTGACCCCGTATCAGAAGAGGAGAAGGTCTTCCACTGGAAGAAGGATTACTAACCGCCAGTTTTAAAAGGGAACAATGAAATGTTTTATTGATACCCAATGAACGGGGCAGATCTAACTGAAATGCCACCGGATTGATAACCCTGGTGATCTTATAAGGGCCGATGAACCGGGGGCCTAACTTATGAGACGGCTGTCTCAACTTCAAATTCTTGGTGGACAACCAGACGAAGTCTCCTAATTTGAAGCTGCAGGGTCTTCTCCGCTTATCAAAAACCCTTTTGGTCACTAATGACACAGACACAAGGGCTTTCTTCACTTTCCTCCAAATACCCCTAAGGACCGAAACAACAGAGGAACCACCAGGCGTGGAATCCAGGGGGTCAAAAGAATTGGCCTTAGGATGATGCCCATACACACAAAGGAAGGGAGAGATCCCTGTAGCAGAGTGAGCCGCGTTGTTATAGGCAAACTCCGCCATGGACAGATGAGCAACCCAGTCAGTATAACACTTGGAGACATAACACCTGAGGAACTGCTCCAAGGACTGGTTCACCCTCTCAGTCTGCCCATTAGACTGTGGATGGTAGCCTGACGACAAGCTCACAGAAATCTGGAGATCAGAACAAAATGCCCTCCAGAATTTGGCCACAAACTGGGATCCACAGTCAGAGACCACATCAAGTGGCAACCCGTGGAGGCGCACAACATGCTGCATAAATAACTCAGACAGGCGTCTGGCCGATGGCAACCCAACCAGTGGAACGAAATGCGCCATCTTCGAAAACCTGTCAACGACAACCCAAATGGCTGTCATCCCCGAGGATTTGGGCAAGTCCACCACAAAATCCATGGAAATGTGGGTCCATGGCTTAGACGGAATAGAGAGTGGATGTAATGGGCCGACAGGAACCCCTCTAGGAGTTTTATTTCGGGCACAAACGTCACATGCCCGAACCCACTGATCCACATCCCTAGCCACCGAGGGCCACCACACCGCCCTAGACAGCAACTCCCGAGTTCTGGCAATACCCGGATGCCCTGCCGACCTCTTGGCATGGAATTCCAGGAACACTCGCTGTCTTAACCTAGGAGGCACAAACAAGAGACCTACCGGAAGGTCTGGAGGAGCCTGCTCCTGTGCTCTAAGGACTAATGACAAGAGGTCCTGGGTAATGCCCACTTTCATACATGATGGGGACACAATGGGCAATGGCTCCTCGGTGGTCTCTTGAACTGGAGCAAAACTCCGCTAGAGCGCATCAGCCTTGATGTTTTTTGACCCAGGGCGATATGTTATCAAAAAATTAAAGCGAGCAAAAAACAAAGCCCATCATGCCTGCCTGGCATTGAGCCACTTCGCTGACTCTAAATATGCCAGATTCTTATGGTCGGTGAGAATTGAGACCACAAACTTAGCCCCCTCAAGCCAGTGTCTCCACTCCCCGAGTGCATCCTTTATAGCCAACAATTCCCGGTTACCCACATCATAATTCATCTCGGCAGACGAAAATTTACTGGAAAAGTAAGCACAGGGATGAAGGCGATTATCAGACACCCCCATCTGAGAGAGCACTGCCCCAATACCTATCTCAGAGGCATCCACTTCTACCACAAAAGGACGCTCTGGATCTGGGTGTCGCAGCACCTTGGCCGAGACAAATGCCCTTTTGAGACGGGCAAAGGCCGCTTTGGCCTCACAAGACCAGTGAGCAACATCCGCCCCTTTCTTAGTGAGTGCCACCAAGGGGGCCACTATAGACAAAAATCCAGCGATAAACCGTCTATAAAAATTTGCAAAGCCCAGAAAACGCTGAAGCGCCTTCAAACTAGTGGGCTGCACCCAATCCAGGACTGCCTGTACCTTATAACCCTCCATTTGGAAACCTTCTGAGGAGATAATATACCCTAGAAATGCGATTTGCTGGACTTCAAACTCGCACTTCTCCAGCTTCGCCCCAAGCTGGTGGTCTCTGAGTTTCTGGAGGACTAAGCGTACATGCTTCCGATGTTCCTCCAGGGAATGAGAGAAGATTAGGATGTCATCTAGATAAACAACTAAGAATCTATCCAAATATTCCCTGAGCACATCGTTCATGAATTCCTGGAAGACTGCCGGGGCATTAGAGAGCCCAAAAGGCATCACCAAATATTCATAATGCCCTGAGTGGGTATTAAAGGCAGTCTTCCATTCATCCCCCTCTCTTATTCGGATTAGATTGTAAGCACCGCGTAGGTCAATCTTAGAAAAAAATGGTGGCAGTACGAAGCTGGTCAAACAAAACCGAAATGAGAGGCAGTGGGTACGAGTTTTTAATCGTGATACGGTTTAATTCCCTGAAGTCGATGCAGGGTCGCAATGAACCGTCCTTTTTACCCACGAAAAAGAACCCCGACCCAACTGGGGACTGTGAGGGTCTGATAAATCCCTTAGCCAAGTTCTCCTGAATGTACTCTGCCATAGCCTGAGTCTCAGGACGTGACAGGGAGTACAACCTGCTCTTGGGAAGCTTAGCATCCGGCAACAAATCAATGGCACAGTCATAGGGGCGATGGGGAGGTAGTACCTCCGCAACTTTTTTGGAGAACACATCCGCAAAATCTGCATAATATCCTGGCAATCCTGGCAAACTTAGCTGCGAGAGCCTGACTGGAAGGCTCAAGCAACTCCTGAAACAATCACTACCCCAACTAAGAATCTCTCCAGAGACCCAGTCAAATTGAGGGTTATGGGCCCTTAACCAGGGTAACCCCAAAACCAATGGGGCAAAAGAACAGACAGTCACATAAAAAGACAATTTTTCAGAGTGTGTGGCTCCAATAAACAAAGGAATTTGGCTGGTGCAGGAGGTAATTTTACCCTGGGACAATGGTTCCCCGTTTAACCCACAGATCTCAATCTCTGATGCCAAAGGTACTGAGGGAACAGAGTGTTCCAGGGTGAATTGACGGTCCATGAAAACCCCATCGGCCCCACTGTCAACAAAGGCCTCAGTCTTGACAGTTTGACCGAGGATCTCCAAAGTCACCGGAATAAGAAAAGTCTTTTTGGGAAATTCTGACTTCTGGCCTGACAGGATATTTCCCATCACCCTCAGGCCCTGAAGTTTTCCGGTTTTTCTGGGCATGATACTACAACATGACCTTTATTCCCACAGTACAAACACAAACCCTGCTGTCTCCTCCGCGTCTTCTCACGCGAGGAGAGGCGGGTAGCCCCAATCTGCATAGGCTCCTCGGAATATTCCTCAGAGTCTGAGGTTCCCTTGGGAAAAAAGGAAACTGCGGTCTCCCTTTCAAGCATATGCTCTCTCAGCCGTCTATCCACCCGGATGGATAACTGCATGAGCTGATCTAAGCTATCAGGCGAGGGATATTGTACCAGTTGGTCCTTTATCTGGTCAGAAAGGCCCCTTCGGTACTGGTTTCTCAGGGCTGGGTCATTCCACTGGGTATCATGAGCCAACCTCCGAAACTCCGTACTATAAACCTCGGCTGGCCGTCGCCCTTGCTTAAGAACCGTAATCTGAGCCTCGGCTGAAGCCATCTTGTCAGGGTCATCATACAAAATGCCCAGTGCCGTAAAAAAAGCATCAACACTTTTAAGCGACGGACAGTCAGGCTGTAACCCATATGCCCAGACCTGTGGGTCTCCTTGTAGCAAGGAAATCACCATGCCCACCCGCTGAATCTCCGACCCAGAAGACTGGGGCCTAAGCCTGAAATATAGCTTACAGCTCTCCTTGAAACAAAAGAACTGCGAGCGATCTCCAGAAAAACGATCCGGGAGATTTACTTTCGGCTCCTTAACCCCTGAACTTGCCGCTGCTGCTGCGGGGGCTCCGCTAGCGGCCTGCGGTGTGTTCATTTTAATGGACATCTCATTAAATTGTCGAGTCAGGACCTGCACCTGATCGACCACCTGTTGCAAAGTATTTTGAGGGTTATGCTCCATATTCCCACAAAATTTCAACAGGAGTAGGGCTGCTGAATATGTTACGCACACCAGTGCTAACAGGAGTATACCGGTGTATGAACAGAGAGGGAAGCGAAGCAAACGAACTCACAGACAGTATAACATAACATACACAGGAGGTGATGGAATAACTAATAAACACAAAGTGAACGGAGAAGCCCAAAGGCTCAGGAATTGGGTGTCTCCCTAGTGTCAGGAATGCTCAGATGGAATAGAGCGGACAATGAAGCGATGTGTAGTGATTTCACATGTGGAGCACCTGAAATTATGTTGCTAAGAGCAACAGAAAAAACCCCAAAGGGTTACCAACGGGTGTGGGAATAAACTCCTTGGTCAGAGATAGAAATATAGACACAAGGAGAGTATCCACAATCCTAACCCCCACTTGCAGGGCACAGGTTCAGCTTACTGCCACTAAACTGACACCTGGACGCCCTGCACAGTGAGGGAGGATTAAGCAAGCAGGTCTGAGAGTACAGCCGCAAACCTGCTGGGTTCACAGAATAGCAAAAGAACCCCAGCAGGTCAAACAACTGACTCCAGTCTTACTGCTAGGTCCGGATTGGCAGAATGAAGTACCGAATCCCAAGGCCTATTCGCAGTAAGCAACAAGTAAATACAAAGTCACACAGTACTAGCTAACTCTGTGGAACTGACTAACAAACAAAGATTCAGCAGCATTTGCCTAGCCTGAGAGGATGGTTTATATAGCAGGTGCTGTCCACGCCCCACTCAGACCTCACAGACTGTGAGCACAAAACCAGCGCCGGATTCCCTGCCGTGCACAGAGCCTGTAACCACTACACAGTAAAAACCCGGACCGGAGTATCAGCTGCGCTCAGGTTACTTCGCTAACACTTGCCTCCCGGTTGCCATGGCGACGTGGCAGCACAGAGCAGGAGATCCTAACACCTGCATGTTAGAGAAGTGAGATCTAGTACTACAACTCAAGCTGAATTAGGTAATTTGGACACTATCACAGGAAAGACTCTACCCTTTTGGACTGTTATCATCTGTACACTCCAATAAATTGACTGATATTAATGTATTATGAAACATTTTTCCAGACTTTAAAGCACTTTATGGATCAACATTGAGTCATTTTGTGGACATTCTGTATTATCAAGATAGACTTACATATATACAGTGTCTACCATATCTGTGCGCCCTCTTAGCTCTTTTTTGGTGTACTGTATGTGGTATTGTGTTTCCATTACTGGTAGGAATGAGGAAGAGGAGCAGCCAAATTTTTTGAAGATTGTGGGATTTTTTGGAAATTGCTACACTCATTTTTTTATTATAGCACAGGATCAATGGTATTTGGATATATTAAAACCAGTGGTGCAAGTAGAATTGTTTTCTTAGTGGTACTGATAGTAAAAATGGCCGTGGTCACGTGTCATGAGGGGGTGTGGTCATATGAAACTAGGGGAGTGGCTACATGACAATAGGGGCATGGCCACATTATGCCACACACAGTAATGCCCATTACACATTATGCCAAACACTGTAATGTCTATTACACATTATGCCACACACCATAATGCTTATTACACATTATGCCACACACCCAGGGCCGGACTGGCCATCTGGCACTTCTGGCAAATGCCAGAAGGGCCGATGGCCACGTGGGCCGGTCCAGCGGTCACTGAGACGCGCTGCCGCTCAGTCCGGCGGCAGCGCGTCTCAGCTGTCAGGATTGGAGAGCTGTGAGGACTGGGGTGAGAGCGCCGGGCACCCGCCAGTACGGTTATGTCTGGCGCGGCGCGTATAGCGGACTTCAAAGCAGCCGCCGGTTCGTGAGCCAATCAGAGCTCGCGGACCGGCAGCCAATCAGAAGACGCCGGTCCGCGAGCTCTGATTGGCTCACGAACCGGCGGCTGGTTTGAACGCTATACGCTGCCGAGCCAGACACAGCGGGCAGCTGGCGGGCGCCCGGCGCTCTCACCCCCGTCCCTCACAGCCCGGAGGAAGAGGAGCAGCAGCAGCAGCAGTGCAGCAGCGGTAAGTAGCTGCAGCACTGGCTGCTGTGGGGGCAATTGTATACCTGGCACTGTGGGGGCAATTGGCTGGCACTGTGGGGCATTTGTATACCTGGCACTGTGGGGGCAATTGTTTACCTGGCACTGTGGGGGCATCTGTATACATGGCACTGTGGGGGCATCTGTATACCTTGCACTGTGGGGGCATCTGTATATCTGGCACTGTGGGGGCAATTGTATACCTTGCACTGTGGGGGCATTTGTATACCTGGCACTGTGGGGGCATTTGTATACCTTGCACTGTGGGGGCATTTGTATACCTGGCACTGTGGGGGCAATTGTTTACCTGGCACTGTGGGGGCAATTGTTTACCTGGCACTGTGGGGGCATTTGTATACCTGGCACTGTGGGGGCAATTGGCTGGCACTGTGGGGCATTTGTATACCTGGCACTGTGGGGGCAATTGTTTACCTGGCAGTGGGGGCATCTGTATACATGGCACTGTGGGGGCATCTGTATACCTGGCACTGTGGGGGCATCTGTATATCTGGCACTGTGGGGGCATTTGTATACCTTGCACTGTGGGGGCATTTGTGGATCTGGCACTGTGGGGGCATTTGTATACCTGGCACTGTGGGGGCATTTGTATACCTGGCACTGTGGGGGCATTTGTATACCTGGCACTGTGGGGGCATTTGTGGATCTGGCACTGTGGGGGCATCTGTATACATGGCACTGTGGGGGCATCTGTATACCTGGCACTGTGGGGGCATCTGTATATCTGGCACTGTGGGGGCATTTGTATACCTTGCACTGTGGGGGCATTTGTATACCTGGCACTGTGGGGGCATTTGTGGATCTGGCACTGTGGGGGCATTTGTATACCTGGCACTGTGGGGGCATTTGTATACCTGGCACTGTGGGGGCATTTGTATACCTGGCACTGTGGGGGCATTTGTGGATCTGGCACTGTGGGGGCATTTGTATACCTGGCACTGTGGGGCATTTGTATACCTGGCACTGTGGGGGCATTTGTATACCTGGCACTGTGGGGGCATTTGTATACCTGACACTATGGGGGCATTTGTATACTTGGCACTGTGGGGGCAATTGTTTACCTGGCACTGTGGGGGCAATTGTTTACCTGGCACTGTGGGGGCAATTGTTTACCTGGCACTGTGGGGGCATTTGTATACCTGGCACTGCACTATCGGGGGCATATAATGTAAATTTCGGCTCATACCGGGTGCTGTTATGTGAATTTTGGCTCATACTGTGTGGTATAATGTGAAAGGGGCAGCAGTACTAGATAGTATAAGGGGTCCTACTATTGTGGTGCATAATGCGTATAAGGGGTGTATAGTGTGGTAAACGACACTGAAGACCACGCCCCCTTTTGAGTGACCACGCCCCCTTTTGAGTGACCACGCCCCCTTTTCCGGAGCTTAATTACAAACCTCACATTTCCATACCCCCACTTCAAAATTTCCACTTCAACCACTGGTTGAGTATATTTTAATAGAGAATGATGTACGCCTGTATGTTGTTAGAATATTAATTATATTTGTAAGAACATAGACTAATAAGTGGGAGGAGTCAGGAATAGTAAGGGGAGGAGTCACAGAGGTGGGCCTGTGTGCTTCAAAAATGCCAGGGCCTATTTTTAGTCCCAGTCCGGCCCTGCACACACCATAATGCCCATTACAGATTATGCCAGCACCGTAACACCCATTAAATATTATGCCACACCGTAATGCCTTACATATTATACCATACACCGTAATACCCATTACACATTATGCCACTGACACCATTTTATGTCCCACACAAAAAAATGCCCCTTATAAATGATGCCCCAGTGGTGGGTTGGTGGTACTGAGTACCACCACCATATTTCTTAATTGTACTCCGTACCACCCTACTTTCAGCACTAAAACATACCTCCCAGTTGCAAGGGATATGACTCTTTGCAGGTGTGTACTTGCTAAGATCTAGGTCTACATACTGTAGTCCACAGTTACATCAAAGTACATCGCAGTTACATTATACCCCAGTTCTGCCATTTATGTCTTTCTACTACATACAGTATGTATAATCCAACTAACCTGTGTGTCCCTGGCATGTTTAATGACACACAGACATGACCCCTTCTCTGCACCCTGCTGAGAGTTCCCCACTGCTACCTATGACGGTTATTTGAAGAATAATGAACAAAATGCACAATCCAGTGTCCCTACAATATTTATATACAGTATATTTTATGCACCATTAGATCCGGTACTGAAAACATTTGCTATTAACTAACGCAGTTGGTATTAGATCACGTTTATGTGAATTATTCTGGACTTTCATGGTCAGAATACTGCATATTGCACAGTGTATGGCACCCAATACCTGCGCTCCTCCCCTGGGGAGGAGTCATTTCCCTGTTCCTTCCCTTTCAAATTAGAAAATATTGCATCGGACTGACATGCTGGAAGAAACAGCATGCCTGTCCGATACTGTCGGATCTGTCACCCGTACAATTATTTGGCCTATCCGTGGATACTGGATGGATCGGCCAGATAATTGTAGCGCATATGTCAGCATTAGGGGTCTATTTACTAAGCCTTGGATGGAGATAAAGTCAACGGAGATAAAGTACCAGCCAATCAGCTCCTAACTGTCATTTTTCAATCAAAGCCTGTGGCATGGCAGTTAGGAGCTGATTAGCTGGTACTTTATCTCCAATGACATTATCTCCATTCAAGACTTAGTAAATACACCCCTTTAGGTAGCATTGAATACTGTAGTCCTTCGTCCATTTTGTGTAAACAAGTTCACATCAAATCTAGTTGCACAAGAGGCATATAAGCTCCTGAAACACCCTGGTTTATCTTCTATCTTCTATATATATAAAATCGGATGTATGTATGTATGTATTTATGTATGTATATATATTCCAGCATAACTCTGAAATGCCTGGAGCAATTTACACCAAACTTGGTAACCATATGACTTACAATCTGGAAAGAAATACTGTGGGGGTAAGACACCCCTAGCACCCCTAGGGGTGGGGGTTGGAATGGGGTGACATGTAAAAATCCATATTTTTCGGGCATAACTCTGGAATGCCTGGAGCAATTTACACAGAGGCACACATGTGTAGGGGCAGAGTCACCCATGGATAGGGGCAGAGGCACCCACAGGTAGGGGCAGAGGCACTCACGGGTAGGGACAGAGGCACCCACATGTAAGGGCTAAGGCATCCATGGGTAGGGGCAGAGGCACACATGGGTAGGGTCAGAGGCACCCACAGGTAAGGATAGAGGCACAAACGAGTAGGGGTAAAGGCACCCACGGTTAGGGGCAGAGGCACACACAGGTAGGGGCAGATGCACACATGGGTAGGGGCAGAGGCACCCACAGGTAAGGATAGAGGCACACACGGGAAGGGGCAGAGGCACCCACAGGTAAGGATAGAGGCACACACGGTTAGGGGAATAGGCATACGGGTAGGAGCAGAGGCACCTACGGGTAAGGGCAGATGCACACACGGGTAGGGGCAGAGGCACCTACGGATCTGGGCAGATGCACACATGGGTAGGGGCAGAGGCATACGGGTAGGGGCAGAGGCACACACGGGTGGGGGCAGAGGCACACACAGGTAGGGGCATAGCCATACGGGTAAGAGCAGAGGCATCTACGGGTAAGGGCAGATGCACACAGGTAGGGTGAGAGGCACACACGGGTGGAGGCAGAGGCATACTTTGTGTCGAAGCTAAACAAGGAGACCTAGGGTGCTTTGACATAGAGTCAGCTTGCAAACCTAACATTTTACATACAGCGGGTGGAGCTTGGCCTGTCATCCCAGCATTTACAGCACTGGGCAGGGCAGCATCAGAGGCGGGATGGGGCAGAGAAGGAGGCGGATTATTCTCCTCAGTACCTGTACCAGCATTCTGACAGCTTCAATCCGGGGGAAGCCCAGAGATGCGGCCTGACAAAGATTGGCATTATTCTTTAAATTCCGTAGTGAAGCACGGGTATTCAGCTAGTTATTTAATAAATTGTTTTTAGATCATTAAATATAAATAACATTATAAACATTTGGTTGCATTATATTAATCACTGCAATGTATTAGAATATAGAGAACTAGTCATTTATTGTTTTCAGATTTATTAATAGGTAATATAGTTATAATATAATTTTTATTTATTTTTCTTCATAATTACCTTGCTACTGCTAGTAAACCATGGTGCACCTAGGCGCAGCAGAGGAGCCAAGATGAGCATGGCTCCATCTGTAATTTCATACAGTATGTTAGTTACTGTTGATACACGTCAGGAAAATGTATCATGTAATAACCAGCCACTCAATTGAATATCTGCAGAAAGAAATTGCATTCTGTGGAAGATTTATTTGAATGTCTTCTGATGAGTGAATTAAATATACTGCACTGTATCACTCTTTAGCCCTAGGAGGAAAATCATGCTTGCCTATTTATTATACAGTATGAAGCAAATGGTAATCCAAATTGCGTCAGCATGGCCCATGTTCTCAATTGTGCAATGCCTCAAATTGTGGGGACTAGGACATAATGATGCTATCAACTCCATACTCCTCTATGGGGGAGATGTACAAAGCAGTGAAAAGAGTGGAGAAGTGAGTCAGTGGAGAGGTTGCCCATGGCAACCAATCAGCATTGAAGTAACATTATTATTTGCATACTATAAAATTATACAGAGCAGTTGATTGGTTGCCATGGGCAACTTCTCCACTGGCTGATTTCTCCACTCTTTTCACTGCTTAGTACATCTCCCCTACGTCACTAGAGAAGTGGGCAGGATGTGGCAGGCACCACTGCTCTTTGAGGATCTGAGAGGAATTCCCAAAAGGTTTCTGGATGTTTCAGGACAGAAGGTAAGTATGAGGATAGTGCAGGGGAAATTATGTCTATTGATGGCCTTCTGTTGGGAATGATGTGAGTGCAGGTGTGGCTGTTGCAGAGTTATATAGACACTAGTGATGTGCACGGGAAATTTTTCGGGTTTTGTGTTTTGGTTTTGGATTCGGTTCCGCGGCCGTTTTTTGGATTCGGACGCGTTTTGGCAAAACCTCCCTGAATTTTTTTGGGCGGATTCGGGTGTGTTTTGGATTCGGGTGTTTTTTTTACAAAAAACCCTCAAAAACAGCTTAAATCATAGAATTTGGGGGTCATTTTGATCCCATAGTATTATTAACCTCAATAACCATAATTTACACTCATTTTCAGTCTATTCTGAACACCTCACACCTCACAATATTATTTTTAGTCCTAAAATTTGCACCAAGGTCGCTGGATGACTAAGCTAAGCGACCCAAGTGGCCGACACAAACACCTGGCCCATCTAGGAGTGGTACTGCAGTGTCAGGCAGGATGGCACTTCAAAAAAATAGTCCCCAAACAGCACATGATGCAAAGAAAAAAAGAGGTGCACCAAGGTCGCTGGATGGCTAAGCTAAGCGACACAAGTGGCCGACACAAACACCTGGCCCATCTAGGAGTCTAATTAATCTAATTGTAGAGTTGTGCCAATTAATTAACAACTAATCATTCCCGGAGCATCTACGGGATACCGTGCTGAATATTTAAATATCAAAGACATTGATGGGAATTAAACACGGAACCTATCTAAATATTGAAATACAAACCAATGCAACAAAGAACTAATTATCTAACAGACAACAACGAGACACTGTGGAGAACAATAAATCAATCATCTGAGACAGCTGTGTCAATTAAAGACGGACCACATCAGAGATAAAAAGCAGCCCCGCAATGCAATCGACCATCTCGACCATCCTGACAAAGCCGTAAGGCGAAACGCGTAGATTGTAGAGAACACTGATCGCCGCCGAGCCTGCAGATCCCCGCCTGACGCCGGACACCGAAAACAGGGAGCCCAGGACCAAGGAGGAGGACGCGGTAAGCGGAAGAAAAGTCTGCCGGCAGACTAAGATAATTTGCATTGCGGAATGACATTTGAGACTTTAAACTGACACTAGCATCATCACGGGACGTCTTCCCGAATTTGGTCTTTAAATAGACTACAAATAAAATATATTAACATCAAATCAAAGAAACCAGCATTAATAGTCCTAACTAATTGACAACTGGAAGCTGGAAACACCCTTAATAAGATAGAGGAGAAGAGTAAATCGCTACAAAGTGTGTCAACTCCCTCAGAATCAGAAACAATTACCAAGAATAGATACATGTGTCTAAATGTTTGTGTGTGTATATGTATTGTCCATGTGAATTAAATAGATGTACCGGTATTTTTACAAATTAATACTCTTGTGATCACAAGCATAGAGTTAAATTGTTTTATCTGATAAAGTGTTTATAATAAAAGAAATATATTTACAAATCTGGTTATAACAAAATTGTTTATTGGGCTCATACAAAGAAAAGCGCTGGAAATTCTCTTCTTTTTATAGTCCATCTAGGAGTGGCACTGCAGTGTCAGACAGGATGGCAGATTTAAAAAATAGTCCCCAAACAGCACATGATGCAAAGAAAAAAAGAGGTGAACCAAGGTCGCTGGATGGCTAAGCTAAGCGACACAAGTCCGACACAAACACCTGGCCCATCTAGGAGTGGCACTGCAGTGTCAGGCAGGATGGCACTTCAAAAAAATAGTCCCCAAACAGCACATGGTGCAAAGAAAAAAAGAGGTGCACCAAGGTCGCTGGATGGCTAAGCTAAACGACACAAGTGGCCGACACAAACACCTGGCCCATCTAGGAGTGGCACTGCAGTGTCAGGCAGGATGGCACTTCAAAAAAATAGTCCCCAAACAGCACATGATGCAAAGAAAAAAAGAGGCGCAATGAGGTATCTGTGTGGCTAAGCTAAGCGACCCAAGTGGCCGACACAAACATCTGTCCCATCTAGGAGTGGCACTGCAGTGTCAGACAGGATGGCAGATTTAAAAAATAGTCCCCAAACAGCACATGATGCAAAGAAAAAAAGAGGCGCAATGAGGTAGCTGTGTGACTAAGCTAAGCGACCCAAGTGGCTGACACAAACACCTGGCCCATCTAGGAGTGGCACTGCAGTTTTCTAGCGAGAGGATGAGTGCTTCCATCCTCATGTGAATCTGAACCACTAGCCATGAACATAGGCCAGGGCCTCAGCCGTTCCTTGCCCCTCCGTTTCGTAAATGGCATATTGGCAAGTTTACTCTTCTCCTCAGACGCTTTTAATTTTGATATTTGGGTCATTTTACTGAACTTTTGTTTTTTGGATTTTACATGCTCTCTACTATGACATTGGGCATCGGCCTTGGCAGACGACGTTGATGGCATTTCATCGTCTCGGCCATGACTAGTGGCAGCAGCTTCAGCACGAGGTGGAAGTGGATCTTGATCTTTCCCTATTTTACCCTCCACATTTTTGTTCTCCATTTTTTAATGTGTGGAATTATATGCCAGTATAAATAGCAATGGCCTACTACTATATATACTGCGTACAACTGAAATGCACCACAGGTATGGATGGATAGTATACTTGACGACACAGAGGTAGGTAGAGCAGTGGCCTACTGTACCATACTGCTATATACTATATACTGGTGGTCAGCAAACTGTGCAAAACTGAAATGCACCACAGGTATGGATGGATAGTATACTTGACGACACAGAGGTAGGTAGAGCAGTGGCCTTCTGTACCGTACTGCTATATATTATAAACTGGTGGTCAGCAAACTGTGCAAAACTGAAATGCACCACAGGTATGTATGGATAGTATACTTGACGACACAGAGGTAGGTAGAGCAGTGGCCTACTGTACCGTACTGCTATATACTATATACTGGTGGTCAGCAAACTGTGCAAAACTGAAATGCACCACAGGTATGGATGGACAGTATACTTGACGATACAGAGGTAGGTAGAGCAGTGGCCTTCTGTACCGTACTGCTCTATATTATATACTGGTGGTCAGCAAAATTATGCACTGTACTCCTACTATATACTACAATGCAGCACAGATATGGAGCATTTTTCAGGCAGAGAACGTATAATACTGGTGGTCACTGGTCAGCAAAACCCTGCACTGTACTCCTCCTATATAATACTGCTGGTCCCCAGTCCCCACAATAAAGCAGTGTGAGCACAGATATATGCAGCACACTGAGCACAGATATGGAGCATTTTTCAGGCAGAGAACGTATAATACTGGTGGTCACTGGTCAGCAAAACTCTGCACTGTACTCCTCCTATATAATACTGCTGGTCCCCAGTCCCCACAATAAAGCAGTGTGAGCACAGATATATGCAGCACACTGAGCACAGATATGGAGCGTTTTTCAGGCAGAGAACGTATAATACTGGTGGTCATTGGTCAGCAAAACTCTGCACTGTACTCCTCCTATATAATACTGGTGGTCCCCAGTCCCCACAATAAAGCAGTGTGAGCACAGATAAATGCAGCACACTGAGCACAGATATGGAGCGTTTTTCAGGCAGAGAATGTATAATACTGGTGGTCACTGGTCAGCAAAACTCTGCACTGTACTCCTCCTATATAATACTGGTGGTCCCCAGTCCCCACAATAAAGCAGTGAGCACAGATATTTGCAGCCACCTGTATAAAACTGAGAGGACGCCAGACACGTCCTCTCACTATCATTTCCAATGCACGAGTGAAAAATGGCGGCGACGCGCGGCTCCTTATATAGAATACGAATCTTGCGAGAATCCGACCGCGGGATGATGATGTTCGGGCGCGCTCGGGTTAACCGAGCAAGGCGGGAAGGTTCAAATCTGCCTTGGACCCGTGTAAAAAGGGTAAAGTTCGGGGGGCTTCGGATTCCGAGGATCCGAACCCGCTCATCACTAATAGACACACATCAACGGATAACTCAAACTATGAGCAACCCAGTTACTTAACCAGTGATGTTGGTTTATTGAAGTATAAAAGGTACAGCCGTACTCACTTTTGTATACACACTGGTGATGGATTGAAGCTTCAGCATAGTGGGGTTCTTTACAGCTCACCAGATGGTAATTGATAGTCTGATACCATTTGGGGGTGGGGAGGAGGCAACGATGGCCTCCGTTTCCAAAAATGGAGTCATATCGCCACTGTTTGGACTAGATATCCGTCCATAGATTTCCTGGCTTCTTTGTAGTAGATGCAGCGGCCAGCTTGTGCGAACCAATGGGTCATGCAGCAGACTGAGTGTCGCAGATGATCCAATGTTGCATACTAGGATGCAGCTCGGATCTGTAATTAAGGTGCCTGCTGCATTACCATATTAATGCTATTGCTTCCATGTAAGCGGCGATAGCCTCTCCATCCCCATCTGAATCAGGCCCAGGAAGCAGTGCAAGGATACTGGAACAGCTTTATATTGCAGGTCTCTCTGAAGCTAAGTGGAGACTTGTGTCTCCATCATGTAAGGATCTACAAGATGGCTGCAGCACATGTGCAGTTGCATATCAGGCTGGAGGAGCAACCTCCCTGGGCCCTAGTGCCTAGCATGTATGCACAGTGGGGAGAGTTTTAACATACACACACACAGACACACCCCTTGCTACAAGCTTCTCCGTGTTACACAAACATTTAATTTCAGCTTTCTTGTAGCGACCTGTAAGAAAGGTAGGATTAAACACATAATAAAACATCAACATATCACGTGACTCTGATCTAGTCCTCTTGGTAAACATATCAGTAATTGTTTCCTCTTCGATAGCATGGACCCGTGGCAACAGTCTCTCGACTCATGAACTTGAGACTGCTGTCACTGTCATGATTCTTCATATCATTTACACTTATATCTTGCAATATCCTTTTTCCTGTCTTAAACTTCCAATCCCACCAATCCGACTTTGACTTTTTGGATGTCTCAAGGCCCACTGAATGCAAATTCCTCATCATACCTCTTAGGTACTGTAGCTTGCTAATATTTGACCTTGCAGAAGATCTTATCTGTGAATCAACTTCCACGCTGGTTATCTCAGAGACATGGCGGCCATCAGGGGTAAAGGGGGGTAGGGGGTACTGCCAGGACTCCAGTCCCGGGCCCTGAACGTGAGAGGACCTGAATAGCAGCGGTGTAGATTGTAGTGAACTGCAGGCTGCCATATAGTGGCAGCAATGGTGGCATTTTGAATTTGCAGAGGCAGCTCCTGATTGGTTGTGGGACCGTGAAACCTGATTGGCCTGTGGCCGGCTCCAAATTTTAAATACTGCTGGTGTTGTCCTTCTATGGCTTCAGACTCCTTCCCTGTGCTGCTACTGTGGTCTCTACCCTCCACGTTCGTGCCTTGGGGCACCACCTGGTGTTCTGCAGCCTTGTCCCAGGAGTGGCAACTGGTGTCCAGAATGGTAAGTTGTAGGAGCTGCAGGGGGAGTGAAAGGTGAGGGGTCGCCTGCCTATTCAGGCCCCACAATTTCTGATGGTAGCCCTGTCCAGAGACACATACCTTTCTTACAAATTGCGCTGTTTGTTTGAAGATAACATCTCATGATTTAACAATCATTCTGGTATTGGATTTTACAATCTGTAACCTTTGCTCTCATGGCAATAGCCAAGCATGATGCACTTCACTGATTTTGAATTCATGTTTCATCTTCTTTCTTTTGTTATATGCACAAAGGCCATACTTCCAAAAGTTTTCAGATGTCTTACACTTGGTTTTCTCTTTGACCACGCTGCCTTCCACGTCCCTTTGATGACACTCTCATGTTCCTTGCATGACATTCTCATGTCCCTTCCATTACACTCTCACGTCCCGTCTATGACACTCCCATGATATTTCCACGACACTTCCATGTCACTTCCATGACACCCATTTCCTGCACCGAAAGGCTCATTTCACACAAAGAGAAATGTGCAAAAATGCAGAAAGATTTGCTTTGGCGCATGCGCTATATGTTAAAACTTGCTATCTGCATCCCTAAAAAGATATGCGTCTGACTTAGAATTACTCTCCATATTTATGAAATAAATATACAGTATTCCATATAATAAATTTACCCCAATGAGTGGAACCCAGGTGAGCACATCAAAAATATGTGAAAAGTGCATAAAAAGTGCACATTTGGTGCAATGACAAGGGTTTCATAGTATTGCAGGTGCCATCCTCAACTTCTTTTCCTCTTTCCTCTCTTGAAAGATCATATATCCAACTTTGTTTCGTTTTAAGAAATGTACTGTACATAAAATGCATTATTTAATCTTAATCTAAGCTTCCATTGCAAGTTTGTTACATAAAAGTTTTTTTTCATCCCCCTCTCACCTCTATGCTGATGTGTCCTCATACAGTACATCTTGGGGGTAATTCTGAGTTGATCGCAGCAGCAAGTTTGTTAGCAACTGGGCAAAACCATGTGCACTGCAGGGGGCGCAGATATAACATTTGCAGAGAAAGTTAGATTTGGGTGGGTTATTTCGTTTCTGTGCAGGTTTACACTGCAATTAAGATTTCAGTTTGAACACACCCACCCAAATCTAACTCTCTCTGCACATGTTATATCTGTCCCCCCTGCAGTGCACATGGTTTTGCCCAATTGCTAACCAACTTGCTGCTGCGATCAACTCAGAATTAGGCCCTTTGCCTCAATACGCCGCGCAACAAGAGATGCCTGGCGTGAGTGAGCTGACAGTTCCTCTGCAACTCTGTTAGCGCTGGGCATCTTTTTTGCCAAAAATGCGCATCACTGTGTGGATAAGACGCACAAGCAGACTCTGCTGATTAAAATGATATGCAATGATATACGAGAGCACCTGCCACAGTAATATTCCAGCCGAGGAAGGTGGACACGGGACGCCTGATGATGCGCCTAATAAATATATCAGATGCAATTCTATCCAAACTTCTTTGTTTTTACTGTTGCTATGTGAGTCATTAGTTTATGTTCTTCGACTAATCTTGTGCCTTTGGGAAATTCATTGCAGTTGCTACTGTAAGTCCTGCAAATTCCGTGATTAATGTTAATTCTTCTGAATGTGAACACTATGTGTAACGCCAACATTTTATGTCTTAGGTGATTTAAAGCTTTGCATTTTTCCTCTTTAATGACAACTGTTTATTAAAATAGGATTTTATGTACTAATTAAATAGGTATCCTATGAAAACAAAGCTGGATTAAAATGCTAACACTATTTGACAGCAAAAGCTGCTATGTTATATATGTATTATTTACTGATATTTATTACAAAGAAAATGATTTAGCATTTACTATTGGGGGATATGAACAAATCTCTTAACTGATGATTTTCTTATAATATTATATTCCTTGCAATTATCAATCCCCAAAAGGTGAGCGTAAGAACAAACACACTCAATTTAAAACTATCTTCATGGCTCTGTGTCTATGGGGGTCATTCCGAGTTGTTCGCTCGCAAGCGGATTTTAGCAGATTTGCTCATGCTAAGCAGCCGCCTACTGGGAGTGAATCTTAGCATCTTAAAATTAAGAACGATGTATTCGCAATATTGCGATTACACACCTCGTAGCAGTTTCTGAGTAGCTCCAGACTTACTCGGCATCTGCGATCATTTCACTGCTTGTCGTTCCTGGTTTGACGTCACAAACACACCCAGCGTTCGCCCAGACACTCCTCCGTTTCTCCGGCCACTCCTGCGTTTTTTCCGGAAACGGTAGCGTTTTTTCCCACACGCCCATAAAACGGCCTGTTTCCGCCCAGTTACACCCATTTCCTGTCAATCACATTACGATCGCCAGAACGATGAAAAAGCCGTGAGTAAAAATCCTAACTGCATAGCAAATTTATTTGGCGCAGTCGCAGTGCGGACATTGCGCATGCACATTAAGCGGAAAATCGCTGCGATGCGCAGATTTTTACCAAGCGAACAACTCGGAATGACCCCCTATGTCTGTGCTAAGTATAATACAAGGCTGCAAAGATATTTTGAGGGCCCTGGTATGAGAGAAGTGTGTGTCGCTAAGCCCAGAGCCGTGGCCATTCACAGACAGAGAAATAGTGGCTGTGCACATTGCACAGAGGGGGAGTGTAGTTTGCCTCCATGGCTAGCTCGAGCCACTTTCGGTCCACTCACACAGGTCCAGGGACCTAATTCTGAGTTGATCGCAGCAGCAAATTTGTTAGCAGTTGGGAAAAACCATGTGCACTGCAGGGGGGACAGATATAACATGTGCAGAGAGAGTTAGATTTGGGTGGGGTGTGTTCAAACTGAAATCTAAATTGCAGTGTAAAAATAAAGCAGCCAGTATTTACCCTGCACAGAAACAAAATAACCCACCAAAATCTAACTCTCTCTGCAAATGTTATATCTGCCCCCCTGCTGTGCACATGGTTTTGCCCAACTGCTAACAAACTTGCTGCTGCGATCAACTCAGAATTACCCCCCAGGTCAGGTGATTAGTAGAGATGAGCGGGTTCGGTTCCTCGGAATCCGAACCCGCCCGAACTTCAGCTTTTTTTACACGGATCCGAGCGACTCGGATCTTCCCGCCTTGCTCGGTTAACCCGAGCGCGCCCGAACGTCATCATGACGCTGTCGGATTCTCGCGAGGCTCGGATTCTATCGCGAGACTCGGATTCTATATAAGGAGCCGCGCGTCGCCGCCATTTTCACACGTGCATTGAGATTGATAGGGAGAGGACGTGGCTGGCGTCCTCTCCATTTAGATTAGAAGAGAGAGAGTGAGATTGAGACAGAGACACTTGATTTACTGGAGCTTAGGAGTACTAGAGAGTGCAGAGTTTACTAGTGACTGACCACTGACCAGTGACCACCAGTGCAGTTTTATTTAATATAATCCGTTCTCTGCCTGAAAAAAACGATACACAGTGACTCAGTCACATACCATATCTGTGCTCAGCCCAGTGTGCTGCATCATCTATGTATAATATCTGACTGTGCTCACACAGCTTAATTGTGGGGGAGACTGGGGAGCAGTTATAGGTTATAGCAGGAGCCAGGAGTACATACATATTATTAAAATTAAACACTAAACAGTGCACACTTTTGCTGCAGGCAGGAGTGCCACTGCCAGTGTGACTGACCAGTGACCTGACCACACTGACCACCAGTATAGTATACTATATTGTGATTGCCTGAAAAAGTTAAACACTCGTCGTGTGACTTGTGTGGTGTTTTTTTATTCTATAAAAAACTCATTCTGCTGACAGACAGTGTCCAGCAGGTCCGTCATTATATAATATATACCTGTCCGGCTGCAGTAGTGATATATATATATTTTTTATATCATTATTTATCATCCAGTCGCAGCAGACACAGTACGGTAGTTCACGGCTGTAGCTACCTCTGTGTCGGCACTCGGCAGTCCATCCATAATTGTATACCACCTACCCGTGTTTTTTTTTTCTTTCTTCTTTATACATACTACATCTCATTATCATCCAGTCTATATTAGCAGCAGACACAGTACAGTACGGTAGTCCACGGCTGTAGCTACCTCTGTGTCGGCACTCGGCAGTCCATCCATAATTGTATACCACCTACCCGTGGTTTTTTTTTTCTTCTTTATACATACTACATCTCATTATCATCCAGTCTATATTAGCAGCAGACACAGTACAGTACGGTAGTCCACGGCTGTAGCTACCTCTGTGTCGGCACTCGGCAGTCCATCCATAATTGTATACCACCTACCCGTGGTTTTTTTTTCTTTCTTCTTTATACATACTACATCTCATTATCAACCAGTCTATATTAGCAGCAGACACAGTACAGTACGGTAGTCCACGGCTGTAGCTACCTCTGTGTCGGCACTCGGCAGTCCGTCCATAATTGTATACCACCTACCCGTGGTTTTTTTTTCTTTCTTCTTTATACATACTACATCTCATTATCATCCAGTCTATATTAGCAGCAGACACAGTACAGTACGGTAGTCCACGGCTGTAGCTACCTCTGTGTCGGCACTCGGCAGTCCATCCATAATTGTATACTACCCGTGGTTTTTTTTTCTTTCTTCTTTATACATACTACATCTCATTATCATCCAGTCTATATTAGCAGCAGACACAGTACAGTACGGTAGTCCACGGCTGTAGCTACCTCTGTGTCGGCACTCGGCAGTCCATCCATAATTGTATACCACCTACCCGTGGTTTTTTTTTCTTTCTTCTTTATACATACTACATCTCATTATCAACCAGTCTATATTAGCAGCAGACACAGTACAGTACGGTAGTCCACGGCTGTAGCTACCTCTGTGTCGGCACTCGGCAGTCCGTCCATAATTGTATACCACCTACCCGTGGTTTTTTTTTCTTTCTTCTTTATACATACTACATCTCATTATCATCCAGTCTATATTAGCAGCAGACACAGTACAGTACGGTAGTCCACGGCTGTAGCTACCTCTGTGTCGGCACTCGGCAGTCCATCCATAATTGTATACCACCTACCCGTGGTTTTTTTTTTCTTCTTTATACATACTACATCTCATTATCATCCAGTCTATATTAGCAGCAGACACAGTACAGTACGGTAGTCCACGGCTGTAGCTACCTCTGTGTCGGCACTCGGCAGTCCATCCATAATTGTATACCACCTACCCGTGGTTTTTTTTTCTTTCTTCTTTATACATACTACATCTCATTATCAACCAGTCTATATTAGCAGCAGACACAGTACAGTACGGTAGTCCACGGCTGTAGCTACCTCTGTGTCGGCACTCGGCAGTCCATCCATAATTGTATACCACCTACCCGTGGTTTTTTTTTCTTTCTTCTTTATACATACTACATCTCATTATCAACCAGTCTATATTAGCAGCAGACACAGTACAGTACGGTAGTCCACGGCTGTAGCTACCTCTGTGTCGGCACTCGGCAGTCCATCCATAATTGTATACTAGTATCCATCCATCTCCATTGTTTACCTGAGGTGCCTTTTAGTTGTGCCTATTAAAATATGGAGAACAAAAATGTTGAGGTTCCAAAATTAGGGAAAGATCAAGATCCACTTCCACCTCGTGCTGAAGCTGCTGCCACTAGTCATGGCCGAGACGATGAAATGCCAGCAACGTCGTCTGCCAAGGCCGATGCCCAATGTCATAGTACAGAGCATGTCAAATCCAAAACACCAAATATCAGTAAAAAAAGGACTCCAAAACCTAAAATAAAATTGTCGGAGGAGAAGCGTAAACTTGCCAATATGCCATTTACCACACGGAGTGGCAAGGAACGGCTGAGGCCCTGGCCTATGTTCATGGCTAGTGGTTCAGCTTCACATGAGGATGGAAGCACTCAGCCTCTCGCTAGAAAACTGAAAAGACTCAAGCTGGCAAAAGCACCGCAAAGAACTGTGCGTTCTTCGAAATCCCAAATCCACAAGGAGAGTCCAATTGTGTCGGTTGCGATGCCTGACCTTCCCAACACTGGACGTGAAGAGCATGCGCCTTCCACCATTTGCACGCCCCCTGCAAGTGCTGGAAGGAGCACCCGCAGTCCAGTTCCTGATAGTCAGATTGAAGATGTCAGTGTTGAAGTACACCAGGATGAGGAGGATATGGGTGTTGCTGGCGCTGGGGAGGAAATTGACAAGGAGGATTCTGATGGTGAGGTGGTTTGTTTAAGTCAGGCACCCGGGGAGACACCTGTTGTCCGTGGGAGGAATATGGCCGTTGACATGCCTGGTGAAAATACCAAAAAAATCAGCTCTTCGGTGTGGAAGTATTTCACCAGAAATGCGGACAACATTTGTCAAGCCGTGTGTTCCCTTTGTCAAGCTGTAATAAGTAGGGGTAAGGACGTTAACCACCTCGGAACATCCTCCCTTATACGTCACCTGCAGCGCATTCATAATAAGTCAGTGACAAGTTCAAAAACTTTGGCCGACAGCGGAAGCAGTCCACTGACCAGTAAATCCCTTCCTCTTGTAACCAAGCTCACGCAAACCACCCCACCAACTCCCTCAGTGTCAATTTCCTCCTTCCCCAGGAATGCCAATAGTCCTGCAGGCCATGTCACTGGCAATTCTGACGAGTCCTCTCCTGCCTGGGATTCCTCCGATGCATCCTTGCGTGTAACGCCTACTGCTGCTGGCGCTGATGTTGTTGCTGCTGGGAGTCGATGGTCATCCCAGAGGGGAAGTCGTAAGCCCACTTGTACTACTTCCAGTAAGCAATTGACTGTCCAACAGTCCTTTGCGAGGAAGATGAAATATCACAGCAGTCATCCTGCTGCAAAGCGGATAACTGAGGCCTTGACAACTATGTTGGTGTTAGACGTGCGTCCGGTATCCGCCGTTAGTTCACAGGGAACTAGACAATTTATTGAGGCAGTGTGCCCCTGTTACCAAATACCATCTAGGTTCCACTTCTCTAGGCAGGCGATACCGAGAATGTACACGGACGTCAGAAAAAGACTCACCAGTGTCCTAAAAAATGCAGTTGTACCCAATGTCCACTTAACCACGGACATGTGGACAAGTGGAGCAGGGCAGGGTCAGGACTATATGACTGTGACAGCCCACTGGGCAGATGTATGGACTCCCGCCGCAAGAACAGCAGCGGCGGCACCAGTAGCAGCATCTCGCAAACGCCAACTCTTTCCTAGGCAGGCTACGCTTTGTATCACCGCTTTCCAGAATACGCACACAGCTGAAAACCTCTTACGGCAACTGAGGAAGATCATCGCAGAATGGCTTACCCCAATTGGACTCTCCTGTGGATTGTGGCATCGGACAACGCCAGCAATATTGTGTGTGCATTAAATATGGGCAAATTCCAGCACGTCCCATGTTTTGCACATACCTTGAATTTGGTGGTGCAGAATTTTTAAAAAAACGACAGGGGCGTGCAAGAGAAGCTGTCGGTGGCCAGAAGAATTGCGGGACACTTTCGGCGTACAGGCACCACGTACAGAAGACTGGAGCACCACCAAAAACTACTGAACCTGCCCTGCCATCATCTGAAGCAAGAAGTGGTAACGAGGTAGAATTCAACCCTCTATATGCTTCAGAGGTTGGAGGAGCAGCAAAAGGCCATTCAAGCCTATACAATTGAGCACGATATAGGAGGTGGAATGCACCTGTCTCAAGTGCAGTGGAGAATGATTTCAACGTTGTGCAAGGTTCTGATGCACTTTGAACTTGCCACACGTGAAGTCAGTTCAGACACTGCCAGCCTGAGTCAGGTCATTCCCCTCATCAGGCTTTTGCAGAAGAAGCTGGAGACATTGAAGGAGGAGCTAACACGGAGCGATTCCGCTAGGCATGTGGGACTTGTGGATGGAGCCCTTAATTCGCTTAACAAGTATTCACGGGTGGTCAATCTGTTGAAATCAGAGCACTACATTTTGGCCACCGTGCTCGATCCTAGATTTAAAACCTACCTTGGATCTCTCTTTCCGGCAGACACAAGTCTGCTGGGGTTGAAAGACCTGCTGGTGAGAAAATTGTCAAGTCAAGCGGAACGCGACCTGTCAACATCTCCTCCTTCACATTCTCCCGCAACTGGGGGTGCGAGGAAAAGGCTCAGAATTCCGAGCCCACCCGCTGGCGGTGATGCAGGGCAGTCTGGAGCGACTGCTGATGCTGACATCTGGTCCGGACTGAAGGACCTGACAACGATTACGGACATGTCGTCTACTGTCACTGCATATGATTTTCTCAACATTGAAAGAATGGTGGAGGATTATATGAGTGACCGCATCCAAGTAGGCACGTCACACAGTCCGTACTTATACTGGCAGGAAAAAGAGGCAATTTGGAGGGCCTTGCACAAACTGGCTTTATTCTACCTAAGTTGCCCTCCCACAAGTGTGTACTCCGAAAGAGTGTTTAGTGCCGCCGCTCACCTTGTCAGCAATCGGCGTACGAGGTTACATCCAGAAAATGTGGAGAAGATGATGTTCATTAAAATGAATTATAATCAATTCCTCCGCGGAGACATTGACCAGCAGCAATTGCCTCCACAAAGTACACAGGGAGCTGAGATGGTGGATTCCAGTGGGGACGAATTGATAATCTGTGAGTAGGGGGATGTACACGGTGATATATCGGAGGATGATGATGAGGTGGACATCTTGCCTCTGTAGAGCCAGTTTGTGCAAGGAGAGATTAATTGCTTCTTTTTTGGGGGGGGTCCAAACCAACCCGTCATATCAGTCACAGTCGTGTGGCAGACCCTGTCACTGAAATGATGGGTTGGTTAAAGTGTGCATGTCCTGTTTTGTTTATACAACATAAGGGTGGGTGGGAGGGCCCAAGGACAATTCCATCTTGCACCTCTTTTTTCTTTTATTTTTCTTTGCGTCATGTGCTGTTTGGGGAGGGTTTTTTGGAAGGGACATCCTGCGTGACACTGCAGTGCCACTCCTAGATGGGCCCGGTGTTTGTGTCGGCCACTAGGGTCGCTTATCTTACTCACACAGTCCGCTACCTCATTGCGCCTCTTTTTTTCTTTGCGTCATGTGCTGTTTGGGGAGGGTTTTTTGGAAGGGACATCCTGCGTGACACTGCAGTGCCACTCCTAGATGGGCCCGGTGTTTGTGTCGGCCACTAGGGTCGCTTATCTTACTCACACAGCTACCTCATTGCGCCTCTTTTTTTCTTTGCGTCATGTGCTGTTTGGGGAGGGTTTTTTGGAAGGGACATCCTGCGTGACACTGCAGTGCCACTCCTAGATGGGCCCGGTGTTTGTGTCGGCCACTAGGGTCGCTTATCTTACTCACACAGCTACCTCATTGCGCCTCTTTTTTTCTTTGCGTCATGTGCTGTTTGGGGAGGGTTTTTTGGAAGGGACATCCTGCGTGACACTGCAGTGCCACTCCTAGATGGGCCCGGTGTTTGTGTCGGCCACTAGGGTCGCTTATCTTACTCACACAGCTACCTCATTGCGCCTCTTTTTTTCTTTGCGTCATGTGCTGTTTGGGGAGGGTTTTTTGAAGGGACATCCTGCGTGACACTGCAGTGCCACTCCTAGATGGGCCCGGTGTTTGTGTCGGCCACTAGGGTCGCTTATCTTACTCACACAGCTACCTCATTGCGCCTCTTTTTTTCTTTGCGTCATGTGCTGTTTGGGGAGGGTTTTTTGGAAGGGACATCCTGCGTGACACTGCAGTGCCACTCCTAGATGGGCCCGGTGTTTGTGTCGGCCACTAGGGTCGCTTATCTTACTCACACAGCGACCTCGGTGCAAATTTTAGCACTAAAAATAATATTGTGAGGTGTGAGGTATTCGGAATAGACTGAAAATGAGTGGAAATTATGGTTTTTGAGGTTAATAATACTTTGGGATCAAAATGACCCCCAAATTCTATGATTTAAGCTGTTTTTTAGGGTTTTTTGAAAAAAACACCCGAATCCAAAACACACCCGAATCCGACAAAAAAAATTCGGTGAGGTTTTGCCAAAACGCGGTCGAACCCAAAACACGGCCGCGGAACCGAACCCAAAACCAAAACACAAAACCCGAAAAATTTCCGGCGCTCATCTCTAGTGATTAGTAAGGGCTGTTTAACACAGGAGTAATTGGTTTGCTTTTTCATTTAAACTGGGGTGATTTGGTGACTAAATATTTAATGCTGTGGTCAATTGGGAGCTATTCATTGAATGTGTGGTTAAGTTTGTGTTGACATTGACAGTGGTCTTTTTATTAAATTGGAATGCTAATTATTTAATGTCAGGGCTGTTTGTGGAGAAATATGTGTATTTATGTTTGAGATGTGTGGTTCAGTTCTTTAGAAATCCGGACCCAACCGAATATTACAGTTTTGAACTGAACCGTATACCCTCCCGATTCGGATCTTCCTGCAGTTCGGAATTTGGATTTTAAATCTGAATTATGGATTTTCAATTGCAATAATTACTGTACATGATTTTAGCAGTTTTTATCCATTTTCAAGAAAACCAAAATCGAAGGTTCTGATTTTAAATCAGAATTCTGAACCTAAAACACTTGAAGGTGGGTTTGCAAAACCAAAACATGATGAAATTAGAAACCAAAGCCAAAACATGAGACACCGCGCACATCTGTAATTTATGTAAATGCTAAGAAATTACTTTCACAATATATTGTGGGAGGGAATACTGTAGGTATATTTATGAATTCTGAAAGCTATTCATTTAATGTCAGTGCTGGATAAGAGGGTATAGGTGAATTTATTAAATGTGAGTGCTACTAATTTAATTAAGTCTGATTGCAGGTAGGGAGGTATAATTATTAATTATGTGTTCTATTAATTCATGCTTACCTACTTTTTTGGACTCCTCTCCTGGAGAAGCCCAAAGAAATACTCTGTTGGGCACATTGGGGGAAAGGCCGGGCTGCCACATCATTAGGTTTCGTCTCCACCATGAGACAAAATTATGTAATTAACAAGTCCAAGGACATGGGTGGGGTTTAATTATGTCATTAAGCTCCACTCCATCCACCTGGCGGCAAATTATGGTCATTTTCTCAACATCCTGCTTGCTTCACTTGGATGTGAGAGGGATGAGCAAGAGCTGCCTACTCTTCTGGGGATGCTGGGGACTGGGCAAAAAATCAGGAGTCTAGGACATTGTGAAGGTATGTCCCACTTCACACTAGGAATGGCCATTGACTATCGATTCAAAATCTATACCTGATGGTAAATACTTTACCATCAATGTTAGAGAACTAGAATGGTTTTCTCCCATCAATGGAACAAAACCACCTTTTTTTTTTTTTATGGGGGGTTTTGGCAAGATGGCAGAATACAAAGCATAGTTCTGCCCCCAGACACTCTCATGAAGCCCCACGCCCAGCCTCTGATTGCCCTGCAGCCCAGTGAATAGAAAATCAGGGATAACCATTGGTGGGTGAAACCATTGTTTGTGCCCTTGTAGATTGTTTTATACCATCGAGGTTAACCATCAATGGTACCATTGATGGGGAGCATCGATGATTAACCCACTGATAGCCATTCCTACTTCACACTGCTGTTTGACAAGGGGTACGACATACACCTAAGCCGCCTATGTGTTCGAAGTGGATGAGTATAGGTTTGAGAAGCTGGTGCAAACAGCTGCTCACCTGCATTCCATGATGTTTCACAAACCATTGCACTTGGATGGAAACTATAAGTACACCTATATCAACACTTAGTCACACAATGCCATTAAAAAGGTTTTTACATTGCATCTCAGCTGCTTTTGAACTTTGTAAATGAAGCCCTGTGTGTTTTTTAATTTCAACATACTGTACCTCCCACATTCTTGAACTGAATATAAGCATACCTCCCAAATTCTTCTAAATATGATGAATTGGGACTCAGATACGTACTGGAGGCATGCCCACCTGAAAAGAGGGCTCTGAATAAGGAGCATGGCTTCACAGAAAATGATGTACCCGTGAGCCATGCCCCCATTTTTCATCACTGTGGGGGCATGCTCAGCACTCTGGGAGCTGCTGGCCATGCCTCCAGTGCCTCTCTCCCGTGAGTAGATGCCATGTACACATGCACTGTAGTTATTCACCACTACTCTGCTAGGCAGAACAGCGGGTGAGTGGGGGGTCCTACCAAGTACGCATCAGCCTCCTGCAGGACACTGGGAAGTGCAGTATGGGCATAAGTCCTTAATGCAGAATTGAATGGAACATTTACATACCTCTTGGTCTTTATAGCTGGAAGATCTGGATAAGGTATAAAGTTCTCAGTGATTGATGTACTGTTTCACTAATGTTATATATGTACGCATTTTTCTGAATCTCAAAGATTTTTTTTCTATAAATATTTTTTTCATCACTAACACAACTGCACTTTATTTAACCCGTCGCATTCATATTAATTTTTCTTGCTAGGAGCTGCAATGTCATCGTGCATTAACACCTGATCTATAAAGAGAACACAAAGACCTCACTACTAGCATTAGTCATTCCTCTTTGGGAATGCAGTTCTTTTTCCATCTCTAGATCAAATATATGAGGCACATGCCTTGATTTTCAATGAAACATGTGCCATACTGCTAATGCTCTAAGCCACTAAAATATTTCCTGAGCTGATTTTTTTTTTCTTTTTCATTTCATAAAGCTATTTCTAATAATTTCATGAATAGAAATAATACAAGTTTCATGAATGGGCCCAAGATTCAGACTCATTGGCAAATATACGTACTGTAAAAGTGCTTCTGCAACACATATAATATCTGCCATGGTTCAGTTCACAGAACATTTCACTGTATTCAAACCAATGTTCTATTTTCCAAGAATCCATTCATTCATCATTTATTACTTTCAAACAAAGAAAAATATAATTTTGAAAGACATTTTAAGAGTGTAAAGAGTTATTTATAATTTATGCTTTTTACGTCTGTCTGCATTTTTTGCTTTTCTTTAACAGAATTTATTGTTGAAAATTTGCTTTAAGTTGTTTTCTTTTCTCTTTTCTTTAATAAACTTAAAATCTAGAGATTTTCTATGTGCATAATGTACAGAAACTCAAAATTGCATTAAATGGCCAGTATCTCCAGGCTTACATTTATATTTATTACATGCAATCCAAAACCCGTACCTCATGGTTTTCGGAAACTGACGTAGCGCCTCACCCATGGGCTGCAGTGTCCTGCGAACGGGGGGGGTTGGGGGGGTTTAATCACCGCTGCTCTGCACACCAGAGCAGCAGGTGAATCCTAAATAAATGCTCTGCACATGTTAATGGCATCTGAACAGGGTAGCACCTCGATCCTCTTCAGTTAATGTGCTCTTTGATGTCATCAGACCACATGAACAGCATAATACCATAGGAAATACCACATAACCCATGGTGTCAATGGCAAGGTCGCTGGGCTAGAAGTTTTACTATCCACTATCCACATCAGCATCAATTCTCTTTAGTAAGCTGTGGCGAGTGAAGTGTGGAGAATGAAATGAGCCTGCGAGGGTACTTTAGCCCCTAAGGGTACACTTTCGGTCCCATGTTCTGAACCTTGCTCCTCCCCCTACCGTCGCAGGTCAAATGATATTTTCCATACTATTATGCTGTTTGCATGGTCTAATGACTTCTAAGGATACATTAACTGAAGGGGATATAGTATTAGTCACCACCATCTAAATAGTGCAAGGAGGTGAGACTGTGGGCTGCCTAGCTGCCTGGGGAGCACAGTGCACACCACCAGAGTGACAATACGAGGGATGTGCAGCAAGACCACGCCACCAGTCAACAAGGCCATGCCCCACCCACCCAAGGCCGTTCTCCCTTTTCGGGCATGCAAGTTTCGCTGTTTCAAGTTAATATTTGTTGGGAGGTATGCAAAACCTGAGATTCAGTTTTTAAATTTGAGTTCCAAACTTGAGGGAAGACCCAGCCCTGGACTTGGTCCACTCGGGTCCCCAGAGTTCGGGTGTGTTTGGTTTTTGACAAAACCAAATCAGTCATCTCTATCAAAATCCCTGTGCAAGTCTTGAATTGACAAGACAGACTGTAAGTCAGTGACTTGGTGGAATGTCTGTTAGCTGTAGAAGGTCGGGAGTGGGCATAATATCTTTCCTGTGCATGATCTAGCCTTGATTGCTGTCCAAAATACATATTGGAAAGGCTATGTATTAATCAATAAAAGCACTTACATACAGTAAATTCTCACTAAACACAATCTAAATATGCAATAACACTGTATGCAACTAAACATGCAGTAATATGGCAATGGGTACAAAAATTTAATAAAAGAGTTAATGGGATTAATTATGATATGAGTTCTTCAGGGCTGATGAGAAGAGATTGATCCATGTTAGTTCAGCTATGTCTTGCCTCTCACGTAATCTTATTCTCACTAGCTCTCAGGAGAGGCCTCATATCAAAAACAAAATTGTTTGGAAGATTTATTGAACAAAGAAAATGTGACAATTTTTAGCACTCCTGAACAGATAGGTGACAGCTTCCAAAGACAAAAAGAATACCACCATTATTTACAAATACAGATTTCCAAAAAGAAGAATGTCAACGGGAGTGGCTCTCCTTTCCATTCTTTATGTTCCTCAAAATATAAAAAAATTAAAAAAAATCATAGTGAAGTATGTTTCTTATGTGATTCCACCATGTGTGAAAAAGAGAATTCCAGTATTTGTGATGTAGAAAATATAGAGGATGCCCATACACAGACTAGTTACAAGAAGAAAGCACCTTCCCGCTGGGTTTATGAGGTTACCTGATGATTTACCCCAAAATTAAATGAGGTAACAACAGCTTAATATAGTTTGCAAATTCCTCACAACCAGTGGAAAACACCTTATGGTAATAGAATTACCTCTAAAGGTTCCCCAAACAAATGAGGGTTATGCATGTAGGTATCCCAAATTAGCAGATGAATAATACAGTCTCCTCACACCCCGTGGAAATCACCTTATGGTAATGAAATTACCTCTGAGTATCCCCCAAACAAATGGGATCTGACAGACACCAGCGGCCTGAGGAAGGGAAACCGAAACGCGTAGCTGGCGGTGGGGACCTCGTGTGGACTTTGCAATCCTACCACTCGGTGAGCATCACTGGATTGTTACTGAGAGTAACCGGGGCTCTGGAGAGGCATCCAGTCTGTTTGTTTGCACTGAGCTATTTACATCTGGTAGGGCGCTTTGACTCATTGGGACTTTTTTAATTTGTCTGTTGTATATGGATACTTTTTATTTAAACATTTTTTATGTAGTATTACACTATGTTGAGTATCCTTTTTTACATGCTCTTTTGATCGAGTACAATAATGTGCCTGATTTTAAGGATGATCCTTGTGTCCTGTATTGCCATATCGAATATCTACACATATAGACCTCATTTGTTTGGGGGATACTCAGAGGTAATTTCATTATCATAAGGTGATTTCCACGGGGTGTGAGGAGACTGTATTATTCATCTGCTAATTTGGGATACCTACATGCATAGCCCTCATTTGTTTGGGGGATCTTTAGAGGTAATTCTATAACCATAAGGTGTTTTCCACTGGTTGTGAGGAATTTGCAAACTATCTTAAGCTGTTGTTACGTCATTTAATTTTGGGGTAAATCATCAGGTAACCTCATAAACCCAGCGGGAAGGTGCTTTCTCCTTGTAACTAGTCTGTGGATGGGCATCATCTATATTTTCTACATCACAAATACTGGAATTCTCTTTTCACACATGGTGAAATCACATATAAGAAACATACTATGCTATGATTTGTTTTTTAATTTATTTTGAGGAACATAAAGGGGGTAATTCTGAGTTGATCGCAGCAGCAAGTTTGTTAGCAATTGGGCAAAACCATGTGCACCGCAGGGGGGCAGATATAACATTTGCAAAGAGAGTTAGATTTGGGTGGGTTATTTTGTTTCTGTGCAGGGTAAATACTGGCTGCTTTATTTTTACACTGCAATTTAGATTTCAGTTTGAACACACCCCACTCAAATCTAACTCTCTCTCTGCACGTGTTATATCTGTCCCCCCTGCAGTGCATATGGTTTTGCCCAACTGCTAACAAATTTGCTGCTGTGATCAACTCAGAATTAGGCCCAAAGAACGGAAAGGAACGCCACTCCCTTTGACATTCTTCTTTCTAGAAATCTGGAAGATCTAATGAACCACTTGTTGAAAGTGAAGAGCACTACTGCACATACTCCATATTGTTCCTAAAGGGAGGCTTCATTCCATGTACCAATATGGCCACTGATCTAAGTACTGCACATGCATGGTGCCATCTTGTCACTGTGTTAGAGCAACATCTTGGGAGACAGTAGTCTTCCACTTAGCTCCGGTGAGATCTATGATTACCTGTGAGATATTGCCTTTAAAACTGCTGTTTCAGCATCTGAGAACCAGACATGACACCGACTTAAGACTAGCTATTTGATCTACTGTATTAAGTAGAAAAATAAATACCAGGTCTTTGCATGTGCCATCGGTTTAATCACTCATAAAAACTTACTGACAGAGTCAGTTTGTTTTCTATGGACCTGTATTCATGTTGTAGCCAGTGGCATAGCCAACTTTTGACAAGAGGGGAAGTGAAGATAGAAAAATAGGTGCCTCAGTTCCCTTGGGTATGGGACTCAGGGTCGACACCAACTAGGTTGACACCCATTAAGTTGACACCCATTGGTCGACAGTGGCTAGGTCGACACGGCCATTAGGTCAACATAAACAAGGTCGACATCGACATATGTTTATGTTTTTTTGGTGCCGTTTTCTCCGTCAAGTGATCGGGAACCCCAATTAGTGCACCGCGTCCCCTTGCGCTGTGTGCAAGGTGCCTCACTCTGCTACCTCTGCGCTCAGCACAGGTTACCGCACCCAATCGTAGTCCGCATGGATTGTAAAGTTTGAAAAAGTCCCCCCCCCCCAAAAAAAAGTGGAAAACTCATGTCGACCTTTTTTCATGTTGACCATTTTCACATCGACCTAATGGCAGTGTCAACCTATTTCTAGTGTCGACCTAGCCACTGTCGACCAATGAGTGTTGACCTAATGTGTGTCGACCTAATTGGTGTCGACCCAGAGTTCGGATACCGTTCCCTTAGTGAAACAGTTCTATGAAGAGAGGGAGAGGGGACAGAGAAGAGAAAAACATGGAGAAGAAACAAATGGCTGCAATCTGCGGCTACAGATGGGTTGCTGCATGCGGCTGTGCGTTGTAGCTTGTGCATCTGCTTTCCATATTATCACTGCTTATCTGGCCTGATAGATACCAGCCACATTCATAACCATCATACTATGAGAAAAAGATCAGTTTGCCGTGCGCGGGCCACAGGAGGTGCCACTATTATCTGCACCATTGGTTGTATTATCTACACCAATGGTTTTCAAGCGTCTTGTAGTCTTTGCTTAATATTTGTAATCTTTGGACATTGTTGCTTCTATAGCTTTGTTGCTTCCCTTTTTATAAATTAAATTGCCTTCTTACCAACTATGGGCCCGATTCAGTGCGAAAAAACGCACACCTACAATCAGAATGAGAGGCATGCGTGGGGACGCCCATACATGGTAAATACTGAGAGTGCATGCATACAAACGGACCAGATTGATAACAGCAATGTACTGTAGTAAATGCACCATAATCCTGGGAAAGCAGTATATGACATATGTATAATAATTAAGCACATGATGGTGATCATGTCTGTATATCTCATTAATGCACTGTACATGTGATAGTGGATCCTGGTACTAATCAAGCAGTGTCTAAAACTCAATGAGAACTGCATTTGGTCTAGTAAAGCAAAATACAGGCCATTGCAAAAATTAAAAATAAAACAACTTCTAAACTGTTATTACTGGGACAAATTGTAGGTTAGTAAATGAATACAGAGCTACAGTACAATACCAGTCCACTCACTGTCAGGAACTGTGGGGCAGATGTATTAAGTCCGGAGAAGGGATACAGAAGTGATAAAGCAGTGATAAGAGCAAGGTGATAACGCACCGGCCATTCAGCTCCTAACTGTCATTTTTCAAATCCGTAATGACTGGCTGGTGCGTTATCACCTTGCACGTATCACTGCTTTATCACTTCTGTATCCCTTCTCCAGGCTTATTACATCTTCCCCGGTGTTCATAACATTAAAGCACAGAGGCAACAAGCGGAGAGGACAAGGTTATGATGTGACCACCCACTTGAACTGACAGGAGGGAACTTGTGGAGCGCTGTAGATTCTATAGAAGTGAATCAAGCACCCATGTTCATCAGTGGTTCTACTTTACCATGTACCTGACAAGCTAATAGAGTACACCATATAATTTGACTTCACAGTTTGGACCTTGACTCCTAGAGGTGAAGGTGGGCCCTCAGGCAGTAGGGTCCACCAGGGATTTATATGGTCCCCTGTGGGCCAGTCCAACCCTGCCTCCGAGTACAAGGAAATGCTGTTTTTTACCTTTCTCTATTGTTTTTGTAAACTGTTACTCTTCTTCCAGTCTATTGTTATCTGCTCTTCTTATTATTTTTAGTTGTCTTCTCCTATCTAACTGGAGTTATAGAAATACTGGGCTTTGACTATGTAGCTTTTTTATACTAATATTCTATTGTCTATCTAGTACTTTTCCTCCCATTTGTTTCATGTTTTTCCAATGGGATATATATGGCTTGTCCACTATCAGAATACCAACTGGCAGTATGAGGACCCTGTAATGCAGACACTATGATGTCATGCTACATAAAGCATTTTCAAACATGATGAGAATTAATTATGGTAATAGTTGTACTGCTGATGGGTGTAACATGCTGTAAGTAGTATTTCACACTTCCAGAGACCATGGTTTCTGCATTCCAGGTTCCCATAATGCTTATCAATCACCATTCTGCTGTTCTATTTTTCTGAATCTGCTCTTTGTCTAAGTCATAGGTCTGCAAACTCGGTCCTCATTACCCCACACAGTGCATGTTTTGCATGTCTCCTCACAGAATCACAAGTAAAATAATTAACTCCACCTGCGGACCTTTTAAAATGTGTCTGTGAGTAATTAATACACCTGTGCACCTGCTGGGTTACCTGCAAAACATGCACTGTATGGGGTAATGAGGACCGAGTTTGCAAACCTATGGTCTAAGGTGGTCATTCCGAGTTGATCGCAGCTAGCAACTTTTAGCTGCTGCTGCGATCAACAGTCCACACCTATGGGGGAGTGTATTTTAGCTTAGCACGGCTGTGATCGCTTGTGCAGCCTTGCTAAGCTTAAAAAAAATCAAGCAGAAGAAGAGTAGCACTATACCTACTTACCCTGTGCGATGGATCCAGCGATGATGGGCCCGGCTTTGACATCACTCCTCCGCCCTCCGCTGTCCTGGACACGCCTGCGTTATACTCACCACTCCCCGAAAACGCTCTCCCAACGGTCCGGATCCGCCCCTCCATTCCTCCTTCCTGTCAATATTCTTAGCAGTCGCCGCTGCGACCGCTCCCGTCAGAAGCCGCGACGTAACGGTTACCAGGCAACATTGCGCCCTGCACCCGCTGCGCATGCGCATTCCACACCCATTCGCACAGCAGCGAAAAAACGCTGCGTGCGAATGGGTCGGAATGACCCCCTAAGTTGTATCCAGGATAATGTACTACAGGTGTATTTGCTTATAGACATACAGCTGCTTTGAGACTTGGGCCCAGATTTATCTAACCTTCAAGAGTGATAAATTGCATGGTGCTAAAGTACCAACCAACCAGCTCCTAACTGCCATGTTGCAGGCTGTTTAAAAAATGACAGGTAGGAGCTGATTGGTTGGTACTTTATCACCGTGCAATTTATCCCTCTCCAAGGCTTGATAAATCTGGGTCAGAGTCTATTAAATAGGAAAGTGGAAATTTCCAGATCAATGCGCATAATGGAGCCCTGTCATAAATTAATTTAATATCGTATTCAGTTGACATTTTCATCCAGTCAGCTCTCTGCAGACTTTGGCCAATATATTTACAATGAGGCTCATGTAGCTTTGAACATACAGTAAATGCAATCTGCATCCCCACACCCCCATAAAATGCATATGCGCACCAAAACTTTTCAAAAAAACTGTACCTATGCTGACTGAGAAGCCTTTTGGGGAAAGGGACAGTGATTGGAAAGGCATGCAAGTGCAGCTAAAGAACAGTAAGGCATGTCCAGAAGAAAAATGCAGATGCTCCGGTTTGGGGGCATATTGATTGTATGTGCCTGAATCCACTGATACAAGATGAGAACTGATGATGGTGACCATCAGTAGTCACTTTTGATTGGCTGAATGAATCTTAATCCCTCCCAATTATGCTAATAGTTTAGTAAAGTTGCTGCTGTGATCCATTCACATTGATAGAGTGAGATAAGCAATAAAGCATATTTCCAAACTATCTTTGAAAGGGGAAGGGGATCATTGAGTTGTGTCCATCGATGTGAACTTAATAAAAACAATGTATATTGTATTTCTGTCTTGGCCTAATTTCCTTTGAGATGGGGAATGTGACTTTATTAGTTATTCATAACACTGTCCAGACAAGCAGTAGCGCCAAGAGAGGGGGGGGGGGGGGGGGGGGGAGTACAAATGACCTGGGCCCAGGACTGATGGAGGGGCCCAGTTGGGGCTCGGGATCCACACCTCCTGTGATTAGGCCATGCCCCCTGAAAAGGACCAGGGCCCAGCCAGGCTCTCTACTGCCCTGGCTGATAGGCATGCCATGCTCCTGTGAGTGGGTGCTTCTCATGTGCTAGACATGCCCCCAAATAAATGTGGCCACCCCCCCTCCAGGGTGGGGTGGGAGGCCCAGGAAGTTGTTGTACCGGGGCCCAGGAGTTCTCTTGGCAGCCCTGCAGACATGTACTATATTGTGTATGAATTGTGTACTGTATTTCTGTTGACATGTGGTTAAGTGGTTAAATGCTACAAGCTAAGAGTTATTGTGCATATCTCATCAGCCACACTAACATTAGATGTCTGAGTAACCAAACTTAAAGGTCAGGCTGATTAGAAAGCAGATGCATGTTGTTTACTTGGCTCTATAAAAGGGTCTGAATATGTCCAAGTCTGTTACTGTGTTATTGAAGCATCAAAGTGCTGTATGACTTACAGTACTTAGCCCAAGATAGATTGATACCTTACCATATTGACTGCTATTTATCTTCTATCACCTGTATCTTGTTATCTTCAATAAAATCTCCCCTGTTTGGAGTAAATTTTTGGACCAACCTCCTTGGTCACTGCCCCTCTGCAGTGACAGGGAACCAAGTGCTGCACTTTGATATTATCGTGCAGCTCCTGGCTCTTGTCAGTGAGGTGGAGCTTCCCACATGACTATGCCCCTCCACATGAAGCCACACCCCTGGATTGATGTAAATGCTATCTTCACATGAGTTTACACCCCTTTCAGGGATGTCACACCCCTTTTGGGACTTTTTGTTATCCTGGATTTAGTCCAAAATACAAATAACACAAATAAATATAAACAATTGAGAAAAATTCACAATTAAAATGTAAGAAATGCATGAGCTACTCATAGTCAATATACCAATGATGTTAGATGGAAATTTTACTTAAATAATGAAAATAGGTTTACCAGTACTATGATGAAAGAATGTCCTAAACAATCACTGGTATTTAAGGGTCTGTGATTGATTGATTGATTGATTGATTGATTGATTGTTTGAATGAATGAATGAATGAATGAATGAATGAATGAATGAATGAATGAATGAATGAATAACAGCCCAAGAATCTGGGGTAGGACCACCATCAGGGGGGACTGCTGGGACTGGTGTCCTAGGCTTGGTCCACGAGTAGTCCTGGATGGCAGTGGAGTGGATTGTCGCGCACTGCTGGAAGGATAGCACTGGTGGCATTTTGAATTTGGCTCCGGCCACGAGACAATTGAAGCTACAGCTAAACCGAAAATCAAAAATGCCTGCAATAAAGAGAGTGTTAGAGGAGATGCTGAACATAAACCTTCTGCAAGAAGGTCCTTGTCAAATTCCACCACTCGAGTGATCCTGCAACGCGTGGCCACCATATGGAGGGGGCTGAACTGGGGTCAGGTGGTCATGCTCATTGCCTTCGCTGGGACCCTGCTACAGAGAGGAGGGTTGGACCACAAAGCAGGGACCCCCAGCAACTGGCTGTGGTGCTGATACAATTCCTGCTTGGGGACCACAGAAACTGGCTCCAGGAGAATGAAGTCTGGGTAATAACCTACTATTTCATATTACTGCTGCTTTACTGACCCTCTTGCCATTAATGCTGCTCTCTTAGCCCCCAAACCTGCCTGCCCCATCAGACAAGCCATAGGAAATTGCGTGAGTTTGTGATATATAGATACATAGTTTTATATATATATATATATATATATATATATATATATTAGTGATGAGCGGGTTCGGTTCCTCGGAAACCGAACCCCCCCGAACTTCACCCATTTTACACGGGTCCGAGGCATACTCGGATTCTCCCGTATGGCTCGGTTAACCCGAGCGCGCCCGAACGTCATCATCCCGCTGTTGGATTCTCGCGAGATTCGGATTCTATATAAGCAGCCGCGCGTCGCCGCCATTTTCACTCGTGCATTGGAAATGTTAGGGAGAGGACGTGGCTGGCGTCCTCTCCGTTTATTCATTGTTGATGCAAATATTTGTGCTTGCTTATATCTTAATTGTGGGGACTGGGGAGCAGCTGTATTATGATAATGTTGATATTATCTTAAACCATAAAGCTATACCTTTAAACACACCTTTACCATGGAGCTGCTGCGGTCGCTAGCTCATGCTACGTACTTCATATGCTATTTGCGCACAGAGTCCTGTACCGTATATGCACTCAGCGTACAAACGCCGCACTGGGGGTACAAAGCACACACAGCGTGCGCACACACAATTAATACACCTTAAAACCTTATACAGTTATACAATGCAATGATATGATTACACTTTAAACCTTATGCAGCAAAGCTCTGCAATGATGTTATACCTTAAACCTTAAGTAGCGCTGATGGTATAAAGTACCCGCAGTGCATACACCTTATCAATACTTATACACCTTATACAGATAAATACACTTTAAACTCCCTTGCAGGAAATTGAAGACACCACACCGATTCCAAAAAGGTAAACAATACAATTTATACACTACAGGCTAACAAGAAATTCTAAACAGAATAATGGCTACAGAGAATGTACATACGTGAGAATGTTTCGCAAGTGCAACCCGGTCCGGTCCTCCGCCATCTGATAGATAGCGTTGCGAGCCTTCTGTCTGACTAAATCTGCTATAGGCTCTCTTTATTCGCGTCATCCAAAACATAACACAATGGATACTGTAATCTCTTTGTCCATTGGACACAGGGATGGTCATTTACATTACAGGAGAGGTCATAGGTGGATTTGAATAGGTGGGCGATGTCTTTCCCCAACTGCTCTTGTGGGTGGTCTCCTCTGGATTCTGGATTATTTATGCATACATAAAAAAAAGTAAACAAAGTTAATGTTCATATTCTACTTTTGCACATAACTATCCTCAGGAACATGTGATTTTCCTCAATCCAACACCAGAATGTTTCCCTTAAAATACCCTACAGCTGGATACCAAACACCACCTTGTAACCTTGTTCTGTCCCCTCCTATCCTGTAAAGGTGAATCCCTTTGTTCTGTTATCATTTTAAACAGCTATTTCTTTCTGATGTGGTGCAGGGGGCTATGTGTACAATGTGCACTATAAGGGTTAAATATGTAATGTTCTAATAACCCTCTACGCGCTCACAAACTCCGCCGTAAATACCCATATCACGCGCATGATCGCTGTAGAGATCCTACGCAAATTGCGGATATGTGCACTCACGGAGGACTGAGTGCACGAGCAGCGGGCATGTGCATGGGGTTAGTACATGGGGCATGCATTACAATATTTTTCGACTTTGTCAGTCCACCCTTTGGCAGTCAACAATAACTGCCACTATCTAAACATTAAACAGAAAAATATACAATACAATATCTACAGATTGGATGGTAGGAGGAGAGGTGTAGGTGGGAAATGTATGGCCTAGTTAAAAAGTAAAAGCATGTATGTATGAAATCCATGTCTGAGGGGCATGTATCATCGTGCCGTATATGTTCTAAATAAGCTTTGAGGTATTGCGAAGTATACATTAAATCCTTCTTATCCCGTATTAAGGGTCTGTAAGTGGGCCAACAAACACTACCGAGCTCTTTTCGGCTTTTTGTTTCAACAAATGGGGTGCACATTTAGTTGATGATACATGAAGGGGGGACACATGTGAATGCTAATATATATATGGATATTACCTATCGACTATGTGTGACACTACCTGAAGGTTGTAGAGATGAAGATAAGACACGTATCACAAATACATTCACATAACATTTGTGCAATCGTTCTTGGGTGTTGATTGAAGTCTTGCCCGTGTGGGTGTATCTTTGCTGTGAGTGTCAATCAAAATCTTTAGAGTGTCCATTAAAGTCTTTAGAGCAGGGGTGTCAAACTCATGGCCCTCCAGCTGTTGTGGAACTACACATTCCAGCATGCCTTGCCACAGTTGCAGCCATCCCTAATACAAAATAGATGGCAAGGCATGCTGGGATGTGTAGTTCCACAACAGCTGGAGGGCCGCGAGTTTGACACCCCTGCTTTAGAGTGTCCATTAAAGTCTTTAGAGTGTCCATTAAAGTCTTTTCCAGATGGATGTATTTTCGCTGAGGGAAAATAAAGGAGAAACGGGTGAAAGAAACGGACCGTGGAATCACGTCTTATCACAACATTGTCTCTATCGATGGGTCATAAATTAAATCAGTTGTTGTAACAATGCCCCCGCTCCTCAAACTCATCACTTTGGTACCGCGCTTGCACCGCATTAAAATTCGAGCACAACTAAATATCAAACCAATCATTATGACAACTCCCAGGATACAAAGGAGAAACTTTCCTACACTCACGATAACATTTTGAGCCCATTCTCCTAAACCTGAGAACCAATTGCGTGGGTTGAACCATGAGACCCAGCCGGTCAGTTCATTACTCACAGCAGTAAGGGTAAGGTTGTGTCTCCTTCGGAACTCCCACTTCAACTGCAAGATATCGTCCATCTTTTGATCTATGACCTCGGTTGGGTCGTCAGTGCTGTTTGTAATGTACGTGCAACACTTCACACCATACTGAGTTGCCAAGGTGACACAATACCCGCCTGTCACCGCTGTGATATAATTTAGAACCATCCTGTGCTGGATCAGTTCCGTTTTGTAAGCTTGCAACTCCCTCCCTGTATACCTGAAGGTGTCATCATACATCTCGGTGATATTATCTATCAGGTTCGCTAGCGCATGAATATACCTATAATTTATAATTCCTCTGGCGGTTCGGGTGATATCTAACGCGAGTAGGAATTGAATCCCGGTGGATTCGTGGATCAAATCAGAGGCTGCGTGCTCTGTCCTATCTATAAGGTGTCTCTTAACGATGTGTTCATAGTGAGTATGAGTGTAAGGAGCTTGAGCATTGCGGTGAACGTCTTTCATCTTATTATGGGTTATGGTCATAACTTCTGGCAACACTCTTCCAATGTAACACAATCCCTCTGAGTTTGGGGCAAGCCACTTATACGCCTTCCTCCCGCATATGAAATATGCATCATCGGGGAGAACATATGGGACAGAATATGACATTACCATATTGCAAACCTTCCAAGTGAAAAATCCTTTCCCTAACTCTCTCATCTGTTCAGTACACGTATCAGGCTGTATGATATGCGCACAGTACCCTGGTGATACTTCTCCTACCCGCATGGTCCTACTTCCTAGAGTATACCTATACCGAAAATACCTTCCACTGTTGGCTATTTGGCGTATAAGTTCAGGGTCTACAGGCATTCTGTCAGCTCTGTGTGAAAATGCCATGGTTTGGTTATTCCATGTCACTTCCCAATTTCCCGGCTTTCGGGAATTGGAAATGTTGAAACATACTGAGGACCTATCCACATGATATTGGTGGAGCTTCAGACTAGGGGGCTTAGAAATATTTAATTTCTTGTCCACCGGTCTCCCACCCCGTAATTCAAGTACCTCATCTATTGTTAATGGATACGGTACTAGTCCTGACTTGCTCTGACCTTGAGGTACTTGTGAGCACACCCAGCATTCTGTTTGGTTTAAAACCTTACCCACTAGTGAGTGATAATCACTCAATGGATGACGGTCCATGTTAATATTAAGGCTGGACTGACATCTCTGGATGCACCCGTCCTAAACTATGTTTTCACAGTTTCTACAAATACAATTTTCCTCAGCCAATAACCCTTCACAGTGCCTCCTAGTTTCTTGACTATAAGATCGTTTTCTGATACTCGCCTTTGCTCGATGGATGTGTTGCTCTTGGAATTCTACAAATCCGTCCTTGCCATCAGAACCCATTCCAGATCCTTTCTCGACCTCTCTGGTACTCTCACCGAAACAGACTGCTCTGGTCAACAACAGGGTCAACAGGAAAACCCGGAATGCAGTCTCTTGGGGTAAGTCCATCTTGTTAAGGGGAGAGAAAGGGAACAAGAAGGGGGAGGAAAGGAGGGTAATGGGAGATGGAGAAAATAATAAAAAGGAAAAAGAAAACTGGTACGACAACCGCCTCTAGTCTTGTTGTTCTCCGTGCTCAGGTGCCGTCTCAATAGTGCTGCCTCTCAACCTTCCTGGAATAGACACTCCAGTGATACGATGTTCTCTCCGAGTCAGCAACCTTTCTGTAGGGAACATAAATTTTGCATTACCATGTGTTTAACTGTTGTGTGAAATAAACCATCCGTAGAAAATGAAAAAAGAGAGAGAGAATAATAAAAAGAAAATTTGTCAGATTTGCTTTCACCATCAGGCTGTCACACCATCATGTCTATCGGTATTTCTGCACATTCTCCCTTCACCAGTATCTCCACTCTCCACCCTCTGTGCATGGCCAGGCACAATGATGCTGGTGAGATATACTGGGGTTGGGCAGACCTCTGAAAAGACCGAGTAGATATGTGACGTTTGAGCTGTAAATCTGTCGGTGAACGTCAGAGATGAAGAGGAAACTTTAAAGATAAATCACAGAGTTTACCTGGCCGCCCCTCCATCTACAAGGAATGATCTGCCAACTACATCAACTGTGACCTCAGATTTACTACCAAGGCTAGCAATCAACTTCACTGGCTGCATACTACGGGTGCGGCCGAAATTTTTTCCTATGTGATCCCTGATCCCAATTACGTGTATCATAACTTTGCTCGTGTTCTTGTCTAGGGGGTCTGAATTTATGTGTGCTGTTACAGTTGCTGGCATAATGCCCTTCCCTTTTACACAGATAACAAACTCTTGGCTTCCTCCATGTGCCAGGGGCCAGGGGTTTTGGTCGAGTTGATGCTTCCAGTGCTTGGATGCTCATCACCATCAACCGCTCTCCCTGTGCCTCTCTGGTTCTTTGGATATTACGGTCATGCTCGATAGCGGACTCTCTTAATGCAGCCACCGAAATACCTCTCCAGTTAGGTAGAGAGGTTTGTACCCTGGTTCTTAGTGTGTCTTTTAACCCGTCCATTAATACGGACACAGCTACCTCACACACTTTCTTAACTCACACAGCCTACTGGACCCACTTCAGTCAGGATTTCGTGCCCAACACTCCACAGAGACAGCACTGAGTAAGGTAGTGAATGATTTGGTCACTGCTAAATCTAAAGGACATTACTCTCTACTTATTCTCCTTGATCTCTCTGCTGCTTTTGACACTGTTGACCACTCTCTTCTCATACAAACACTACAATCCCTAGGTATTCAGGACACAGCCCTTTCTTGGTTCTCATCCTACCTATCTAATCGCTCCTTCAGTGTTCGTTTCTCTGATTCCACCTCTCCTTCGCTACCTCTCTCAGTTGGAGTACCACAAGGCTCAGTCCTAGGTCCTCTGCTTTTCTCTATCTATACCACATCTCTTGGCAAACGAATCAACTCTTTCGGATTTCAGTACCATCTGTATGCGGATGATACTCAAATCTACCTATCCTCCCCTGATTTGTCACCATCTGTATTGGGCCGTGTCACTGAATGCCTTTCTGCCATTTCATCTTGGATGACATCTCACCACCTCAAACTTAATATTTCCAAAACAGAATTAATTATATTTCCAGCAGCCAATAGTAGTTTCCAACCTGATATCTCTATCACTGTTGAGAACTCTGCAATCACCCCTACCCCACAAGCTCGCTGCCTAGGTGTCATTCTTGAATCTGAACTGTCCTTTGTTACCCACATTCAATCTGTCTCAAGATCATGTTACATACATCTAAGAAACATATCCAAAATACGCCCTTATCTTACACAAGACACAGCAAAAACTCTAATCCATGCTCTCATTATCTCCCGCATTGATTATTGTAATAGTCTCCTGACCGGTCTTCCCAAACATAGGCTCTCACCACTACAATCCATTTTGAATGCAGCTGCGAGGCTAATCTTCCTTGCCAGACGTTCATCGTCTGCAGATCCGCTCTGTCAGTCCCTCCATTGGTTACCGGTATTCTACCGTATTAAATATAAAATACTTTTACTCACATACAAGGCTATTAACCAAACTGCACCAACATACATCTCTTCACTCATCTCAAAATATCTCCCTACCCGACCTCTCCGCTCTGCACAAGATCTACGTCTCTCATCCACACGCATTACTTGTTCACACTCAAAATTACAGGACTTTATCCGTGCTTCACCCACTCTGTGGAATGCCCTCCCACGCACAGTAAGACTCGCCTCTAGTCTCCAAACCTTTAAATGTTCCCTGAAAACTCACCTCTTCAGACAAGCCTATCAAATTCCAGACCCACCCACATTCCCTATCTAATTACATCCTCTGTAGAGTATTCATAACATCACATATCTTGTCTTTCTTTAGTCTCACACCCTCCTGACACTTGGATAACTTTGTGGGGTATCATCATACAACCCATTAAGAACCTAGCAATCTGGTGACCATTATGCAATAGGTAACATCTATCCTTGTGTATCTATGCCTATTTCCCTATAGATTGTAAGCTTGCGAGCAGGGCCTTCCTACCTCTATGTCTGTCTGTTTTTACCCAGTTTTGTTCTATTACTGTTGTTCTAATTGTAAAGCGCAACGGAATATGCTGCGCTATATAAGAAACTGTTAATAAATAAATAAATACCTCTCTATGATGTACATTTTCCTTAATGTCCTCGATCCCAGTGTATCTAGCCATTTCCTGCAGTGCTCGATGGAAATATTCAGAAGCCGTTTCACCTTCTTTTTGTCTAATGGAGAAGATTTTATTCCACTTGACAACAGTTGGGAAATATACTCCTAATTGCAGATTGATCTGTCGTACATTCTCCTGAGTGTATTCATCAGTGAGTGGTACTTCTACATCTAATTTACAATCAGTAATGAATTTCGCAGGGTCAATATTGGAGGGTAAACATGCCCGTAGCACTGTTCGCCAATCTTTGTTTGTGGGTTCGGTGGCGTTACCTAGTTCTCTAATAAACCTCTGACATGCGGATAGATCCTTTCTGGGATCGGGAAATTCAGACATAATTGTCCTCAATTCTGTCCGGGACTAAGGACAATGCATAGCAATGTTCCTGACGGGAGTGATTCCCTGAGCGTCAGTCTTCCCATTGGGGACTGCGAACACCCTGACAGGATTTAGTTCAATTACACCATATTGTGTTGACTCTACAATGTGAGGTGCTATTATCTCTGCATAATGTACAGTACCGTACTTACCTGTGGACACGACCTCACTTATCCCTCCGCTAGGGGGCTTTACTACTGCTCTTACCGGTTGAGCCGTGCCCACCTGGGTGTCCTGTATAGTGGCTGCTAGAGAAAGTGCCGATATCGTGCTGGGTTCATCTTCTTGCTTGTAGTCCTGAGGGAAGTTTAAAATGGGATGCAACTTGCACGGGTTAGAATTAATACATTTATCAGTTTTAATCTTATCGTCATTAATACATTTATCAACTTTACTCTTATCATATATCGGTATTCCATTGTCTGTAGCCACTTTCTTCCCTGTAATATACGGTGGTGGTGGTGCGGTTGCCATCAGTTTCCTGCTAGGGTTGGAACCGGCTGTATAAGCTAGTTCCCTCTGCATATCACCCTCTTGCTGCCATAAATTTAAACAGTTTGTGTGTCTAATCCTTTGTTTTTGAGATTTTATCAAACAGATCCTAAGCCTTAGATTATGCAATACCTCTGAGTCAAAACTACCTTTCCCAGGAAATGGTGCTTTATCCCCCACAGTCATTCGTGTCCATTCATCACAAAAGGTCTCAGTGTGGGGACCATACTTCCCCCACATTACTAACCGAGCTGACCCCCTGGGTCTGAAATCTGCAGTCTGAACCCTGACTGCTGAACGTCCCTGTGTTGTGCACTTGGCTTCCATTGTGGACCTTTTTAACACGGGAAAACTTCCTAAAATGCACCAAACACAGTAGTCTACCGGTGGAAGTCCTCAAAGTTCTTCCACTAACTTCTTCTGCTCCGAGTAGCACGGATCTGCCTTTTAGCAGACACGTGTAGCCGTTGCAGGCCCTACTTCCACCTATATCCCCTGGGCCTTTAGGTACCCAGTGAATATCTGCCTCTGGAGATTTTCCTGAGAGACCAGCGAAAACTCCCTAAACCTTTACTTTACACAAATCACCCTTGCATGTGCTTCCTATAACGCGTATGATGATGAGATTTACGCACAAATATGCAAAACTTCGTATCACGTTGCATCACGTATTGCCCATACAACCGTGCGGTCCAATCGTACCGCTTATAGACACTTGCTATCTATAAGTGGTAGGATCACTGGAGTCTCCACACTGTGCTCCAAAACAGCTGGAGTGTAATACCACGAAAACTTTATCACACTCCGTTGCACGTATTCACCTAGACCATGCTTCACCAAGTTTCACCAAGCTAAACCAAGATCACAAAGTTCACCAAGCGGGATTCAATACATTCACACCTTATTCAGCCCACACTAACATTCTATAGTTTTCTGAGTAGAAAAATATTTTTTCCTGTTAACTGATAGCTTTCCCCAGAGGTACTACAGTAAAAAAGGTTTTTAAACCAAATATTGGAAACTGATCAATTTGTGCTATTATCGCGTGGCTACCATCTCGCGCTTAAACAAAAACAATGCTATTGTGTGATTTGTACTTAGTGGGCGTACTTTTACACATGTTGCGTAAACCCGCCACGTGTGTATGCCTTTACGTTGCATACGCAGTCCCGTACACTGTCCAAGACACGTGTACAAAGGCCATACGTCCGCAATACTACAAATCCCACACTTCTATAAATGTAAACGATATTTAACTATAATCGCTCACTTAACACTACACACAGTTTCTTTCTGTATAAAACTTTTACAACTAGGCCAGGCTGTGTGTGCGTCTTACACTTCCTTCCTTAAATATTAACTCTATATTTTAACTAAATAGCAACAAATTTTCTCAGTACAGGTCAAAATAAATCTAGTATTAGCTAAGTCAAATGGTATGATTCAGATTGGATAGCCATCTTGCAGAACATACACTGATATAAATATACACAGAGGGGGAAATTTACTAAGCTCCCGATTTTGACCGAGATGCCATTTTTTCATCAAAGTGTCATCTCGGTAATTTACTAAACACTAATCACGGCAGAGATGAGGGCATTCGTAATTTTTTGCAAGTCCAAGTAAAAAATTACGAATGAATACACCATCGGTCAAAACGCGGCTGTTTAAGTATGAATCTCGGTCATTTACTAAGAAGTGCAAAGCAAAAAACAAACAAACACTGCCGTGAAAAATTACAACTCGTAAAAAAGTGCTAAAAAAAAACAGACCTTTTTTTTTTATTCGTGATTGGATAGGCATGCACGGATCCATGAGATCCGTGCATGTATATCAGTGGGAAGGGGTGGGAAAGTGCTTATTTTTTCAAAAAAAATTGCGTGGGGTCCCCCCTCCTAAGCATAACCAGCCTCGGGCTCTTTGAGCCGATCCTGGATGCAGAAATATGGGAAAAAAAATGACAGGGGTTCCCCCATATTTAAGCAACCAGCATCGGGCTCTGCGCCTGGTCCTGGTCCCAAAAATACGGGGGACAAAAAGAGTAGGGGTCCCCCGTATTTTTAAAACCAGCACCGGGCTCCACTAGCTGGACAGATAATGCCACAGCCGGGGGTCACTTTTATATAGTGCCCTGCGGCCGTGGCATCAAAAATCCAACTAGTCACTCCTGGCCGGGGTACCCTGGGGGAGTGGGGACCCCTTCAATCAAGGGGTCCCCCCCCCCCAGCCACCCAAGGGCCAGGGGTGAAGCCCGAGGCTGTCCCCCCCCCATCCAATGGGCTGCGGATGGGGAGGCTGATAGCCTTTGTTGTAAAAGAAAAGATATTGTTTTTAGTAGCAGTACTACAAGGCCCAGCAAGCCTCCCCCGCATGCTGGTACTTGGAGAACCACAAGTACCAGCATGCGACGGAAAAACGGGCCCGCTGGTACCTGTAGTACTACTACTAAAAAAATACCCAAAAAAAGACAAGACACACACACCGTGAAAGTATAATTTTATTACATACATACACACATACATACATACTTACCTTAAGTTCCCACGCAGGTCGGTCCTCTTCTCCAGTAGAATCCAAGGGGTACCTGTTGAAGAAATTATACTCACGAGATCCAGGGGTCCAGGCTCCTCGGGAAATCCAGGGGTAATCCACGTACTTGAAAAAAATAACAAAACGGACACTCGAGCCACGCACTAAAAGGGGACCCATGTTTGCACATGGGTCACCTTTCCACGAATGCCAGAAACCCACTTTGACTTCTGTCTAAGTGGGTTTCTTCAGCCAATCAGGGAGCGCCACGTTGTAGCACTCTCCTGATCAGCTGTGTGCTCCTGTCCTCACTGACAGGCAGCACACGGCAGTGTTACAATGTAGCGCCTATGCGCTACATTGTAACCAATGATGGGAACTTTCTGCCCTGCGGTTGACCTAAAGTGACGTCACCGCTGAGCAAGAAAGTTCCCAGCATTGGTTACAATGGAGCGCATAGGCGCTACATTGTAACACTGCCGTGTGCTGCCTGTCAGTTAGGACAGGAGCACACAGCCGATCAGGAGAGTGCTACAACGTGGCACTCCCTGATTGGCTGAAGAAACCCACTTAGACATCAGTCAGAGTGGGTTTCTGGCATTCGTGGAAAGGTGACCCATGTGCAAACATGGGTCCCCTTTTAGTGCGTGGCTCGAGTGTCCGTTTTGTTATTTTTTTCAAGTACGTGGATTACCCCTGGATTTCCCGAGGAGCCTGGACCCCTGGATCTCGTGAGTATAATTTCTTCAACAGGTACCCCTTGGATTCTACTGGAGAAGAGGACCGACCTGCGTGGGAACATAAGGTAAGTATGTATGTATGTGTGTATGTATGTAATAAAATTATACTTTCACGATGTGTGTGTCTTGTCTTTTTTGGGGTATTTTTTTAGTAGTAGTACTACAGGTACCAGCGGGCCCGTTTTTCCGCCGCATGCTGGTACTTGTGGTTCGCCAAGTACCAGCATGCGGGGGAGGCTTGCTGGGACTTGTAGTACTGCTACTAAAAACAATATCTTTTCTTTTACAACAAAGGCTATCAGCCTCCCCATCCGCAGCCCATTGGATGGGGGGGGACAGCCTCGGGCTTTACCCCTGGCCCTTGGGTGGCTGGGGGGGGGACCCCTTGATTGAAGGGGTCCCCACTCCCCCAGGGTACCCCGGCCAGGAGTGACTAGTTGGATTTTTGATGCCACGGCCGCAGGGCACTATATAAAAGTGACCCCCGGCTGTGGCATTATCTGTCCAGCTAGTGGAGCCCGGTGCTGGTTTTAAAAATACGGGGGACCCCTACTCTTTTTGTCCCCCGTATTTTTGGGACCAGGACCAGGCGCAGAGCCCGATGCTGGTTGCTTAAATATGGGGGAACCCCTGTCATTTTTCCCCCCATATTTTTGCAACCAGGATCGGCTCAAAGAACCCGAGGCTGGTTATGCTTAGGAGGGGGGACCCCACGCATTTTTTTTTATTATTTTACAGTGTTTAATTAAAAAATAAAAAAAAATAAACCCCAGCACGGATCACACAGATCCGGCCGAGATTGATTGTAAAAAAAGTCGGCAGTGTTTTGCTAATCACTGCCGTAAAAATAGAAAAAAAACCACGAATGACATCGACATCGGAACAAAAGAAAAACCCGAATACGACAGCTTAGTAAATTAGTCGTAATCAATTCAAAAAGTTGCAGTTTTACACTTTCGATGTCATTCGTGATTGAACTTTGACCTGAATCTGGAAAATACGAATCTTAGTAAATTTACCCCATAATTATAATATTATATATATGTACCATTCACTGGTCTCCTGAGACTCATTTACCCATTAAGTACTTCTAATTTGCATATGAATGCTATGTGCTATTGGCTGCCTGTAAAGGTGTTTTTTTTTCCACTGCTAGGAAAAAGCAGTTACACAGGTTAATTTGCATTTCAATGGCTATCTTACAGCAAGCAGAGTTAACTGAATCCTAGAGGTAAAAGGAAAAAAAACTTTGTTTATATCTGTGTGTCGTTCTTACATCAAGTATTCATCTTACTATTAACTTTCATTAGGCCCCATCTGAAACTATTTGTAATTGACTATGGCATGGGTTAAATAAATGCATTGGTAACTCATAAATGGTGATTTCTTTTTGACCAGGGAGGGCTGATTATTCTTGGCAGTGAAAATCAGCCATTTAGAAAAATGACCTTCCCAACATGGCCGCTGCTCCTCCCCCTTCCACATCCATGAGGGTTACACAAAATGGTGGACAGGCCATGTGGTTAGTCCAAAATGGAGGACAAACCATGCGGCTTCCTTTGTCACAAAGAAATCACACACCATGCAAGCCCCTGAAGTTATTTTAGGCCTGAGTTAAAAAAAAAACACTATATCAAGGCTTTTGCAGCAACTTTTAAATGTACTTTTACCCTACTTAACAGATAAGCAATCCAATCTGAATCAAACACAATATGACTAATTTGAACCTTGTTTTGCAACAATATGATCAGATATGCAGAGTACAGGTGTATGCTTGTATTGCGTGCGCATGTGGCGCCAAAACAGAAATTTACAGATTTTAAAAAGGAAAAATAGCTTTTGCGTTCTTACCTTACGGATCCCACCAGCATCCCAACAAACCTTGCAGAGCAGACACCATCTTATCAGCAATGAAATAGGGTTTACCAGTGTATTCTACAGCCAAAAAAAACCTTACGTAGGATACCTGTCTGCCCTTTTGCTGATAGATAGAGTCTGCTTTAACCTGCTAGGCTGTGGGTATGAGGAAAACCAGGACGTAGCCCCCAATTGATAATGTTGATATTATCTTAAACCATAAAGCTATACCTTTAAACACACCTTTACCATGGAGCTGCTGCGGTCGCTAGCTCACGCTACGTACTTCGTATGCTATTTGCGCACAGAGTCCCGTACCGTATACGCACTCAGCGTACAAACGCCGCACTGTGGGTGCAAAGCACACACAGCGTGCGCACACACAATTAATACACCTTAAAACCTTATACAGTTATACAATGCAATGATATGATTACACTTTAAACCTTATGCAGCAAAGCTCTGCAATGATGTTATACCTTAAACCTTTAGTAGCGCTGACGGTATAAAGTACCCGCAGTGCATACACCTTATCAATACTTATACACCTTATACAGATAAATACACTTTAAACTCCCTTGCAGGAAATTGAAGACACCACACCGATTTGTAGTTGAAACCACAGGGTTCTAAGGCCACTGTGGATTGATTCCAAAAAGGTAAACAATACAATTTATACACTACAGGCTAACAATAAATTCTAAACAGAATAATGGCTACAGAGAATGTACATACGTGAGAATGTTTCGCAAGCGCAACCCGGTCCGGTCCTCCGCCATCTGATAGATAGCGTTGTGAGCCTTCTGTCTGACTAAACCTGCTGTAGGCTCTCTTTATTCACTTCATCCAAAACATAACACAATGGATACTGTAATCTCTTTGTCCATTGGACACAGGGATGGTCATTTACATTACAGGAGAGGTCATAGGTGGATTTGAATAGGTGGGCGATGTCTTTCCCCAACTGCTCTTGTGGGTGGTCTCCTCTAGATTCCCCCCGCATACATAATATACAGTAAACAAAGTTAATGTTCATATTCTACTTTTGCACATACTATCCTCAGGAACATGTGATTTTCCTCAAACCAACACCAGAATGTTTCCCTTAAAATACCCTACAGCTGGATACCAAACACCACCTTGTAACCTTGTTCTGTCCCCTCCTATCCTGTAAAGGTGAATCCCTTTGTTCTGTTATCATTTTAAACAGCTATTTCTTTCTGATGTGGTGCAGGGGGCATGTGTACAATGTGCACTATAAGGGTTAAATATGTAATGTTCTAATAACCCTCTATGCGCTCACAAACTCCGCCGTAAATACCCATATCACGCGCATGATCGCCGGAGAGATCCTACGCAAATTGCGGATATGTGCACTCACGGAGGACTGAGTGCACGAGCAGCGGGCATGTGCATGGGGTTAGCACATGGGGCATGCATTACAATATTTTTCGACTTTGACAATTATTAATATAGGCAGGGCCGGTGCAAGGGCTCTCTGCACCCTAGGCAAAGCTTCAGCCTAGCGCCTCCTAACCTACAATCACCACCTCCACCACCTCTCGGAGGGGAGATGCAGGTGGGCTGGGGTGAATTGCATCATTATACATATGATTAGACCTGAAGCAGCAACCAGCGCAGTGTAAAAAGAGAAGGCTGCATACAGATACATCCTTCAGATATTTGCTAGAATAATTCAATTTCGCCCCCCAGAGGCCGGCGCCCCTAGGCAGCCGCCTAAAGCGGCCTAATGGTAGAGCCGGCCCTGAATATAGGAGGAGTACAGTGCAGAGTTTTGCTGATCAGTGACCACCAGTTTTATCCGTTCTCTGCCTGAAAAAAACGCTCCTTATCTGTGCTCAGTGTGCTGCATATATCTATGCTCACACTGCTTAATTGTGGGGACTGGGGACCACCAGTATTATATAGGAGGAGTACAGTGCAGAGTTTTGCTGACAGTGACCACCAGTATACGTTGTATGCCTGAAAAACACTCCATATCTGTGCTGCATTGTAGTATAAAGTAGGAGTACAGTGCATAATTTTGCTGACCACCAGTATATAATATATAGGAGTACGGTACAGTAGGCCACTGCTGTGCCTACCTCTGTGTCGTCAAGTATACTATCCATCCATACCTGTGGTGCATTTCAGTTTTGCACAGTTTGCTGACCACCAGAATATAATATATAGCATTACGGTACAGTAGGCCACTGCTGTACCTACCTCTGTGTCGTCAAGTATACTATCCATCCATACATGTGGTGCATTTCAGTTTTGCACAGTTTGCTGACCACCAGTATATAATATATAGCATTACGGTACAGTAGGCCACTGCTGTACCTACCTTTGTGTTGTCAAGTATACTATCCATCCATACCTGTGGTGCATTTCAGTTTTGCACAGTTTGCTGACCACCAGTATATAATATATAGCATTACGGTACAGTAGGCCACTGCTGTACCTACCTCTGTGTCGTCAAGTATACTATGCATCCATACCTGTGGTGCATTTCAGTTTTGCACAGTTTGCTGACCACCAGTATATAATATATAGCATTACGGTACAGTAGGCCACTGCTGTACCTACCTCTGTGTCGTCAAGTATACTATCCATCCATACCTGTGGTGCATTTCAGTTTTGCACAGTTTGCTGACCACCAGTATATAATATATAGCATTACGGTACAGTAGGCCACTGCTGTACCTACCTCTGTGTCGTCAAGTATACTATCCATCCATACCTGTGGTGCATTTCAGTTTTGCACAGTTTGCTGACCACCAGTATATAATATATAGCATTACGGTACAGTAGGCCACTGCTGTACCTACCTATGTCTCGTCAAGTATACTATCCATCCATACCTGTGGTGCATTTCAGTTTGCACAGTTTGCTGACCACCAGTATATAATATATAGCATTACGGTACAGTAGGCCACTGCTGTACCTACCTCTGTGTCGTCAAGTATACTACATCCATACCTGTGGTGCATTTCAGTTTTGCACAGTTTGCTGACCACCAGTATATAATATATAGCATTACGGTACAGTAGGCCACTGCTGTACCTACCTCTGTGTCGTCAAGTATACTATCCATCCATACCTGTGGTGCATTTCAGTTTTGCACAGTTTGCTGACCACCAGTATATAATATATAGCATTACGGTACAGTAGGCCACTGCTGTACCTACCTCTGTGTCGTCAAGTATACTTTCCATCCATACCTGTGGTGCATTTCAGTTTTGCACAGTTTGCTGACCACCACTATATAATATATAGCATTATGGTACAGTAGGCCACTGCTGTACCTACCTCTGTGTCGTCAAGTATACTATCCATCCATACCTGTGGTGCATTTCAGTTTTGCACAGTTTGCTGACCACCAGTATATAATATATAGCATTACGGTACAGTAGGCCACTGCTGTACCTACCTCTGTGTCGTCAAGTATACTATCCAACCATATCTGTGGTGCATTTCAGTTTTGCACAGTTTGCTGACCACCAGTATATAATATATAGCATTACGGTACAGTAGGCCACTGCTGTACCTACCTCTGTGTCGTCAAGTATACTATCCATCCATACCTGTGGTGCATTTCAGTTTTGCACAGTTTGCTGACCACCAGTATATAATATATAGCATTATGGTACAGTAGGCCACTGCTGTACCTACCTCTGTGTCGTCAAGTATACTATCCATCCATACCTGTGCTGCATTTCAGTTTTGCACAGTTTGCTGACCACCAGTATATAATATATAGCATTACGGTACAGTAGGCCACTGCTGTACCTACCTCTGTGTCGTCAAGTATACTATCCATCCATACCTGTGGTGCATTTCAGTTTTGCACAGTTTGCTGACCACCAGTATATAATATATAGCATTACGGTACAGTAGGCCACTGCTCTACCTACCTCTGTGTCGTCAAGTATACTATCCATCCATACCTGTGGTGCATTTCAGTTGTGCACAGTATATATAGTAGTAGGCCATTGCTATTGATACTGGTATATAATTCCACACATAAAAAAATGGAGAACAAAAATGTGGAGGTTAAAATAGGGAAAGATCAAGATCCACTTCCACCTCGTGCTGAAGCTGCTGCCACTAGTCATGGCCGAGACGATGAAATGCCATCAACATCGTCTGCCAAGGCCGATGCCCAATGTCATAGTAGAGAGCATGTAAAATCCAAAAAACAAAAGTTCAGTAAAATGACCCAAAAATCAAAATTGAAAGCGTCTGATGGGAAGCGTAAACTTGCCAATATGCCATTTACGACACGGAGTGGCAAGGAACGGCTGAGGCCCTGGCCTATGTTCATGGCTAGTGGTTCAGCTTTACATGAGGATGGAAGCACTCATCCTCTCGCTAGAAAAATGAAAAGACTTAAGCTGGCAAAAGCACAGCAAAGAACTGTGCATTCTTCTAAATCACAAATCCCCAAGGAGAGTCCAATTGTGTCGGTTGCGATGCCTGACCTTCCCAACACTGGACGGGAAGAGCTTGCGCCTTCCACCATTTGCACGCCCCCTGCAAGTGCTGGAAGGAGCACCCACAGTCCAGTTCCTGATAGTCAAATTGAAGATGTCACTGTTGAAGTACACCAGGATGAGGATATGGGTGTTGCTGGCGCTGGGGAGGAAATTGACAAGGAGGATTCTGATGGTAAGGTGGTTTGTTTAAGTCATGCACCCAGGGAGACACCTGTTGTCTGTGGGACGAATATGGCCATTGACATGCCTGGTCAAAATACCAAAAAAATCAGCTCTTCGGTGTGGAATTATTTCAACACAAATGCGGACAACAGGTGTCAAGCCGTGTGTTGCCTTTGTCAAGCTGTAATAAGTAGGGGTAAGGACGTTAACCACCTCGGAACATCCTCCCTTATACGTCACCTGCAGCGCATTCATCAAAAGTCAGTGACAAGTTCAAAAACTTTGGATGACAGCGGAAGCAGTCCACTGACCACTAAATCCCTTCCTCTTGTAACCAAGCTCCTGCAAACCACACCACCAACTCCCTCAGTGTCAATAAACACCTTACACAGGAAAGCCAATAGTCCTGCAGGCCATGTCACTGGCAAGTCTGACGAGTCCTCTCCTGCCTGGGATTCCTCCGATGCATCCTTGAGTGTAATGCCTACTGCTGCTGGCGCTGCTGTTGTTGCTGCTGGGAGTCGATCGTCATCCCAGAGGGGAAGTCGGAAGACCACTTGTACTACTTCCAGTAAGCAATTGACTGTCCAACAGTCCTTTGCGAGGAAGATGAAATATCACAGCAGTCATCCTGCTGCAAAGCGGATAACTCAGGCCTTGGCAGCCTGGGCGGTGAGAAACGTGGTTCCGGTATCCACCGTTAATTCAGAGGCAACTAGAGACTTGATTGAGGTACTGTATCCCCGGTACCAAATACCATCTAGGTTCCATTTCTCTAGGCAGGCGATACCGAAAATGTACACAGACGTCAGAAAAAGATTCACCAGTGTCCTAAAAAATGCAGTTGTACCCAATGTCCACTTAACCACGGACATGTGGACAAGTGGAGCAGGGCAGACTCAGGACTATATGACTGTGACAGCCCACTGGGTAGATGTATTGCCCCCCGCAGCAAGAACAGCAGCGGCGGCACCAGTAGCAACATCTCGCAAACGCCAACTCGTTCCTAGGCAGGCTACGCTTTGTATCACCGCTTTCCATAAGAGGCACACAGCTGATAACCTCTTACGGAAACTAAGGAACATCATCGCAGAATGGCTAACCCCAATTGGACTCTCCTGGGGATTTGTGGCATCGGACAACGCCAGCAATATTGTGCGTGCATTACATCTGGGCAAATTCCAGCACGTCCCTTGTTTTGCTCATACATTGAATTTGGTGGTGCAGAATTATTTAAAAATCGACAGGGGCGTGCAACAGATGCTGTCGGTGGCCCGAAGAATTGCGGGCCACTTTCGGCATTCAGACTGGAGCACCACCAAACATTCCTGAACCTGCCCTGCCATCATCTGAAGCAAGAGGTGGTAACGAGGTGGAATTCAACCCTCTATATACTTCAGAGGATGGAGGAGCAGCAAAAGGCCATTCAAGCCTATACATCTGCCCACGATATAGGCAAAGGAGGGGGAATGCACCTGACTCAAGCGCAGTGGAGAATGATTTCAACATTGTGCAAGGTTCTGCAACCCTTTGAACTTGCCACACGTGAAGTCAGTTCAGACACTGCCAGCCTGAGTCAGGTCATTCCTCTCATCAGGCTTTTGCAGAAGAAGCTGGAGACATTGAAGGAGGAGCTAAAATAGAGCGATTCCGCTAGGCATGTGGGACTTATGGATAGAGCCTTTAATTCGCTTAACCAGGATTCACGGGTGGTCAATCTGTTGAAATCAGAGCACTACATTTTGGCCACAGTGCTCGATCCTAGATTTAAAACCTACGTTGTATCTCTCTTTCCGGCAGACACAAGTCTGCAGAGGTTCAAAGACCTGCTGGTGAGAAAATTGTCAAGTCAAGCGGAACGTGACCTGTCAACATCTCCTCCTTCACATTCTCCCGCAACTGGGGGTGTGAGGAAAAGGCTAAGAATTCCGAGCCCACCCGCTGGCGGTGATGCAGGGCAGTCTGGAGCGAGTGCTGACATCTGGTCCGGACTGAAGGACCTGCCAACGATTACTGACATGTCGTCTACTGTCACTGCATATGATTCTCTCACCATTGAAAGAATAGTGGAGGATTATATGAGTGACCGCATCCAAGTAGGCACATCAGACAGTCCGTACGTATACTGGAAGGAAAAAGAGGCAATTTGGAGGCCCTTGAACAAACTGGCTTTATTCTACCTAAGTTGCCCTCCCACCAGTGTGTACTCCGAAAGAGTGTTTAGTGCAGCCGCTCACCTTGTCAGCAATCGGCGTACGAGGTTACTTCCAGAAAATGTGGAGAAGATGATGTTCATCAAAATGAATTATAATCAATTCCTCCGTGGAGACATTCACCAGCAGCAATTGCCTCCAGAAAGTACACAGGGATCTGAGATGGTGGATTCCAGTGGGGACGAATTAATAATCTGTGAGGAAGGGGATGTACACAGTGAAAGGGGTGAGGAATCGGAGGATGATGATGAGGTGGACATCTTGCCTCTGTAGAGCCAGTTTGTGCAAGGAGAGATTGATTGCTTCTTTTTTGGTGGGGGCCCAAACCAACCAGTCATTTCAGTCACAGTCGTGTCGCAGACCCTGTCGCTGAAATGATGGGTTCGTTAAAGTGTGCATGTCCTGTTTATACAACATAAGGGTGGGTGGGAGGGCCCAAGGACAATTCCATCTTGCACCTCTTTTTTCTTTCATTTTTCTTTGCATCATGTGCTGTTTGGGGACAATTTTTTTGAAGTGCCATCCTGCCTGACACTGCAGTGCCACTCCTAGATGGGCCAGGTGTTTGTGTCGGCCACTTGTGTCGCTTAGCTTAGTCACACAGCGACCTTGGTGCGCCTCTTTTTTTCTTTGCATCATGTGCTGTTTGGGGACTATTTCTTTGAAGTGCCATCCTGCCTGACAGTGCAGTGCCACTCCTAGATGGGCCAGGTGTTTGTGTCGGCCACTTGTGTCGCTTAGCTTAGCTTAGCCATCCAGCGACCTTGGTGCACCTCTTTTTTTCTTTGCATCATGTGCTGTTTGGGGACTATTTTTTTGAAGTGCCATCCTGTCTGACACTGCAGTGCCACTCCTAGATGGGCCAGGTGTTTGTGTCGGCCACTTGGGTCGCTTAGCTTAGCCATCCAGCGACCTTGGTGCACCTCTTTTTTTTCTTTGCATCGTGCTGTTTGGGGACTATTTTTTGAAGTGCCATCCTGTCTGACACTGCATATGTGGAATTATATGCCAGTAATATATCAATAGCAATGGCCTACTGTACCGTACTGCTATATATTATATACTGGTCGTCAGCAAAATTATGCACTGTCCTCCTACTAATGCGCACAACAACTAAAATGCACCACAGGTATGGATGGATAGTATACTTGACGACACAGAGGTAGGTAGAGCAGTGGCCTACTGTGCCGTACTGCTATATATTATATACTGGTGGTCAGCAAAATTATGCACTGTCCTCCTACTATATATACTGCGCAAAACTTTTAATGCATAACAGGTATGGATGGATAGTATACTTGACGACACAGAGGTAGGTAGAGCAGTGGACTACTGTACCGTACTGCTATATATTATATACTGGTGGTGAGCAAAATTATGCACTGTCCTCCTACTACTGCGCACAACAACTAAAATGCACCACAGGTATGGATGGATAGTATACTTGACAACACAGAGGTAGGTAGAGCAGTGGCCTACTGTACCGTACTGCTATATATTATATACTGGTGATCAGAAAAATTATGCACTGTCCTCCTACTACTGCACACAACAACTAAAATGCACCACAGGTATGGATGGATAGTATACTTGACGACACAGAGGTAGGTAGAGTAGTGGACTACTGTACCGTACTGATATAATACTGGTGGTCACTGGTCAACAAAATTCTGCACTGTCCTCCTACTATATACTACAATGCAGCACAGATATGGAGCGTTTTTCTGGCAGAGAACGTATAATACTGGTGATCACTGATCAGCAAAACTCTGCACTGTCCTCCTACTATATAATACTGGTGGTCCCCAGTCCCCACAATAAAGCACACTGAGCACAGATATTTGCAGCACACTGAGCACAGATATGGAGCGTTTTTCAGGCAGAGAACGTAGATATTTTCAGCACACTGAGCACAGATATTTGCAAGCACACTGAGCACAGATATTTGCAGCACACTGAACACAACTGAGAGAACGCTGCACACGTCCTCTCCCTATCATCTCCAACGCACGAGTGAAAATGGCGGTGACGCGTGGCTCCTTATATAGAAAACGAATATCGCGATAATCCGACAGCGGGATGATGACGTTCGGGGGCGCTCGGGTTAACCGAGCAAGGCGGGAAGATTCGGACTCGGAACCGTGTAAAATGGGTGAAGTTCGGGGGGGATCGGATTCCGAGGAACCAAACCCGCTCATCTCTAATTGAAATTATACCACAGTTTCATATTAATTCTATAATGTATTCACATTCTAGTGGTGTAAAAGAGAGATGACAGTAAAAGCACTAATATATATATATATATATATATATAAGGGATGGAAACATCAACTAAGAAAGTTGTAAACACCAACACTTGATATAGGGGGTTATTCCGAGTTGTTCGCTCGCAAGCTGCTTTCAGCAGCTTTGCACACGCTAAGCCGCCGCCTACTGGGAGTGAATCTTAGCTTATCAAAATTGCGAACGAAAGATTAGCAGAATTGCGAATAGACACTTCTTAGCAGTTTCTGAGTAGCTCCACACTTACTCGATATCTGCGATCAGTTCAGTGCTTGTCGTTCCTGGTTTGACGTCACAAACACACCCAGCGTTCGCCCAGACACTCCTCCGTTTCTCCAGCCACTCCCGCGTTTTTCCCAGAAACGGTAGCGTTTTTTCGCACACACCCATAAAACGGCCAGTTTCCGCCCAGAAACACCCACTTCCTGTCAATCACATTACGATCACCAGAACGAAGAAAAAACCTTGTAATGCCGTGAGTAAAATTCCTAACTGCATAGCAAATTTACTTGGCGCAGTCGCACTGCGGACATTGCGCATGCGCATTAGCGACTATTCGCTCCATTGCAAGAAAAAAATAACGAGCGAACAACTCGGAATGACCCCCATAAATCATTGATTTAACAGAAATTACAAATCATACATTAGATGACAAAATAAGAAGAAAATAGAAAGAAAATTACACTTTGGTCATACAATTTAGCAGTCTTGTAAACTGCTCAATAGTGTTGGATTATTTTGAGTATATTTATTACAATTGCCTTTACGCTGTTCTCCATTCTTTGACCTTAAATAAAAGTAAATGTATATAAATGATAAAGGAGAAACAAAAAAGCTGAAATTGACATGATTTATCAGTGGAATTTATTTTAGTTTTTTTGGTTTTCTTTCATCGCATATAGGAGGTCATTCCGAGTTGTTCGCTCGGTAAATTTTTTTGCATCACAGCGATTTTCCGCTTAGTGCGCATGCGCAATGTCCGCACTGCGACTGCGCCAAGTAAATTTGCTATGCAGTTAGGAATTTTACTCACGGTTTTTTCTTCGTTCTGGTGATCGTAATGTGATTGACAGGAAGTGGGTGTTTCTGGGCGGAAACAGGCCGTTTTATGGGTGTGTGGGAAAAAACGCTACCGTTTCTGGGAAAAACGCGGGAGTGGCTGGAGAAACGGAGGAGTGTCTGGGCGAACGCTGGGTGTGTTTGTGACGTCAAACCAGGAACGACAAGCACTGAACTGATCGCAGATGCCGAGTAAGTCTCGAGCTACTCAGAAACTGCACAGAGATGTATTTTCGCAATAATGCAAATCTTTCGTTCGCAATTTTAAGAAGCTAAGATTCACTCCCAGTAGGCGGCGGCTTAGCGTGTGCAATGCTGCTAAAAGCAGCTTGCGAGCGAACAACTCGGAATGACCCCCATAAATAAAATCAAAACACCAGCCTTATTTACTAGGCACAAATCCAACACCAAAAAATGAGGATGGTCTTGGAAACAAAAACAAAAAATAGATGGAAGCAGATGCGGCTCCAGAGTTGGGGCTGTAGTGTAGTCCAAAATTCATATAGGGGAGCCACACCAACTGCCAGTGAGTCCCAGCCGGTGATGTTTAGCAGTGTTTGGAGTGGCAGTTGGTGTGGCTCCCTATCTGAGGGGTCTATTTATGAACCAGTGAAAACTGCGGAGAAGTTAGCCAGTGGAGAAGAACCAATCAGCATTAAAGTAACATTTATAATTTGCATACTATAAAATTATACAGAGCAGCTGATTGGTTGCCATGGGCAACTTCTCCACTGGCTCACTTCTCCACTCTTTTTACTGCTTCATGAATGGATCCCTCATCAATTTTTGGACTGCGCTGTAGCCTCACCTCTGGAGCCTCCAAAGGATGGAGGGGTCCACTCATCTCCAACTTGGAGGTCTGCTTAGGTTGCCTATGATTTGAATTGTAGAGCAGAAAAAGCCTTGATAGGTAAAATCTTTGTTGGGCACTTTGGTGTTATACTGATCATGCTGTTTCTCAAAATGATTTATGCTTTTGGATTAATTTTCAGATCCGCCCACATATAAAAAAATTAATTTAATACAGCACTAATAAACTACAGGTATTAAACAGAAATCAATTATAAAAACAGTGTGTGTTTTTTCCCTTAAGTTTAGCAAAGTAGTGTATACTGTAGCTCACTAAAGCAGGGATTCATTTTTGACTTATATGTGGGTGTTTTATCTATTTTTACCACTGATATTTTCACCACTAAGCAACTGACAAGCTCTAGTAACCTTTTGTTATCATATACTTTTAAACAAGGCAAATTCCAGGAAAATACAGTGACCTTCACAAATAAAAGTCACCTAGTTGCCTAGCACTTAAAGAAGTTAGTAGAGTTTTTATGTGCTACTTCTAAGAGATATAATATATATATATATATATATATATACACACACACACACACACACACACACACACACACACACACACACACAACAATAGGTGGAGCTAAGCGACACATTGCAAGTGTCACCATTGCTACTTTTCCTCCACTAATATCACAGGTATTAATTGAAGTCTACAGTAAATAAATTCCATACATTGTTTAGGGGCACTTTTTTGCAAATAAATTCTTGAGCTCAGTCTGTGTTCAAGTAAAGCACATACAATGGTTTTACTTTAATATACATGTCCAATACCAATCATATCAGGGTCGTAATCAGTGAAATAAAGATTTCCAACATGTTGGCTTTTGCCGATTTCCCAACCCAAGAATGGAAAATTGGCCCGAATGACTCCTGTTGTTTGGACCCTGTAAGGGATTTTAATATAAAGGTCAAAGGCCTCCGGAGAGCAGCAGAGTGGATCTCCTTGGATGGAGATAAAGTAGCTGGAGATAAAGTATCAGCCAATCGGCTCCTATCTGCTATGCCACAGGCTGGTGTTTGAAAAATGACAGTTAGGAGCCGATTGGCTGGTACTTTATCTCCAGCGACTTTATCTCCTTCCAAGGCTTAGTAAATAGAGCCCTAAATTCATTGTTCTATAGTAGAACAGATGTGATATTTATCCAGGGTCAGACTAGGTAATTGTAGACAGGGAGCCTAGGTAATTTCCCAGTGGGCTCCACTGCTACAAGGCCCCACCCTTTTTTGTTCTGGTTGTGTCAGAAAACAGTGGCCCCACTGGTGAACTGATTAATTAGTGACAGATGGTTCCTACACTAAATAACCAGTTGCCAGCACCTAAGCTGTGGGTGCCCAAGTACTCCTCCCTCTCCCTGCCACCCTTCCTCTCATGTTGCCTGTCTCTGTATTCCTCCTCAAACAGAAAGCATTGCAGATGCAGGTCACTCTAGAGCTCTGCAGGGACCAGACAGCATTATATGATAGGCACTGCTCTCTGCATTATATGGCGATCACTGCGACACTCCCTGCATTGTATGGTGGTCACTGCAAAGCTCCTTGCATTATAGGGCAGGGACTGCAGTGATCTCTGCTTCATATAGCTGCACTGAAACAGTCTCTGTATTATATGTTAGTCACTGTGACTAGGGTTGCGATCTAAAACCCTTAATAAGGGACACATATGAATTACACAGATTCTGTTGCTGACTGACATCAAGTTTCCATTTTATCTGCTTTTAATTAGCCACAGGACCTGTATAATTCATATGTGTCCCATGTTAAAGGGATTATTTTGAATTCCTAACTGTGGCACTCCCTGCATTATATGGAAGTCACTGCAATGGTCTCTGTATAATATGGAGATGATACAACACTCCCTGCATTATATGGTGGGCACTGCAACACTCCCTATATTATATGGCAGTCACTGCAATGCGACCTGCATTATATGGCACTGTGAAGCCCTCTGTAGAATAGGGCAGTCACTGAAATGCTCTCTGGATTTTTGGGTGGTCATTGTGTTGTTTTCTGTATTATATAGTGATCACTGCATTGCATTCTGCTACTACATAGGTCTGCAAACTCGGTCCTCATTACCCCACACAGTGCATGTTTTGCAGGTCTCCTCACAGAATCATAAGTGAAATAATTAACTCCACCTGCGGACCTTTTAAAATGTGTCAGTGAGTAATTAATACACCTGTGCACCTGCTGGGTTCTGTGCACCTGCTGGGTTACCTGCAAAACATGCACTGTGTGGGGTAATGAGGACCGAGTTTGCAGACCTATGTGCTACTAGAATTCAATTTTATACACCACTGCTATCTAGTTATGAATTCTACTAATTGATGAATGTAAACATAATAAACCGGAAGGTGAAAACTGACATGAATCTAACATCCACATATTATCACTGGCTTGGGCTTGTATAGTGATGTTTAAAAAAAAACAGAGATAAACAAGCACATGTGCCACCTCCCCCCCCCCCTACACCCCTCCCATCTGCATTCTTCAGTGTGGGATCTAGTCCTCCGGTGGATGGGGATGGGGACGGGCAGAGCCGGCCCTAACCAATATGATGCCATAGGCAAGATTTTGGCTGGTGCCCCCTAGCACCACCGCTAGCTCTGCAGGAGATGCCTGGCATGAGTCAGCTGGCAGCTCTGCTAACGTTGGGCACCTTTTGTTTATGAAAATGCATATTATTTGCATTACTATATGGCTAGGATGCACAAGCAGCCTCTGCTGATTAAAATGATATGCAGCATGCCTATATTCTGTGTGCAACTGCATACGAAATGCTACATTACAGTGATTTTCAGGAATACACGCAACGTTGCATACATATGCAGATACAGCCGCAGTCACACACAGAATATATGCATGTCGCATATCATTTTAATCAGCAGGAGCTGCTGGTGCCCCTAAGCATACCAAATGCCCTAGGCATTTGCCTAGTTTGCCTATGCCTAAGGCCGGCTCTGGGGACGGGGGATCAGTTTAAACGCACATAACAGTCAACTCAGAGTTAAATAGCCCAATGTTGGAAAAGAATATAATATTAATAGCCAAGGATTCCTGACAAGGGTTGAATGAGGAGCCAAGAAAATTCATAGTTGCACAGTAGAGCTGCAAACTCCAAATCAGCCTAATTTACACTAACAAATATAAGGATGCTGACGGTGCTTGAAAATGCATATTTCTGCCAATAACTCAATGATTTAGGGGTCTATTTACTAAGCCTTGGAGAGAAATAAAGTGGAAGGAGATAAAGTACCAGCCAATCAGCTCCTAACTGCCCTGTTACAGGTTTTGTTTGAAAAAAGACAGTTAGGAGCAGGTTGGCTGGTACTTTGGGATCTATTTACTAAGCCTTAGACGCAGATAAAGTACCAGCCAATCAGCTTCTGTCATTTTATAGGCTGAGAAGTCTATGTAGTACAATGGAAACAAACAAATTGATGGCAGCCCCACGCTTCCTAGCTGCTGCTTGTTCCTAGGTAATAGAGGTTACACCCAGAGACCTCTTGAACCATAGAATTTACATAGAGAAAGAAACCAGGAAATAGCGCTGCATAGTACACATAAAACTCAAGAGTACTCCTATATAGCTTACATGATCCACTACTTTATCTCTCTCCGGAATCACACTTACAGATTATTTCTACCACGCGTGTCCATAAAGGTATCTTTTATCAATATCGATATGCTGACCCCACACAGATTAACTTTAAACGGTACACACTTACAGAATATTTCTATCTCGCATGTCCATAAAGGTATCTTTAGCTGCACGTGGATTTTCAATAGTATAATAACACCCAACAGACTCCACACAGTGTGTAAATATTGAAGTAACTTACATTAACTTTCTGTCGCGCATGCCCATAAAGGTATCTTTATCCTCCCTTTGTGTTGATCCCTGGTGTTTCCAAAGAGGATCCAACAAAGCGAATTCCACAAAAGGAAGCATTTAATACATAAAGATAAAAAAATACATAAAAACAGCAGAGAGTCCAAAAAGAATCCAGGTATCGGCAGCTGACGGAAGACTCATTCTCTCGTCGACCGGCTGCAGACAGGTAAGCGAGCAGGAACAGAGTCCGAATCACCGATCACCGGATCCCACACCAAGAACAACGGACGGCTTCAACGCATTTCTGGGAGCTAACTCCCCTTTATCAAGAAGTGCCGTCCTCCTCACATTTCCGGATATTTATACCATCATTGATTATACAGCTGACGTTCATACCTTAAACATCACAAATTTCATTGTAACATAAAAAATACATCATAAGATATAAATACATTTATTGTAAATATTCACTTTTAATATAATGCATAAGAATAAAATAAAACAAAATAAATAAACGTGGGCATTTATTTTGTCCGTTTCTTAAAAGAACCACCCAAACACTATCAGCTGTGCACTGTATAGAAAATAAACCAAGTCCCCATATGTTAAACTAAATGAATCAATATATCTATATATATATCTATATATATATCTATATATATATATATATATATATATATATATATATATGTCCCGTAGTTATCTTACAAAACACCGCCCACTTACATTTATACATCAGCGTAAAATAAAACAAAATAATCCTGCATGACAGATAGTAGAAATATTCATTGGACTGAAGGAATTTGCTGATCTTTTAAAACCCGTAAGGAAAAGTATGAATTTATTATAAACCTCCGATCAAGTGATCGACGGAGAGTTGTAGATATCACCATAATAAACCAGATAGCTAGTAACACTTAAAATATAGTGGATGACCCCTTTATATATGTGGTCAATAACAAAAATGGCCCAATTATGACCCAAAATAGCATAAAATATAATATAGTTCCAGCATATACCTTTCGGTTAAGAATATCTGTAATTTGGCCTCTCAGCAATGGATCCCTAGTGAGTATATTCCAATGTTTTCGTATAATACCCTCGAATTGTTTATGCTGTGATGAGAATTTACTGATAAAATTAACACCTTTGGAACCAAAGGTGTTAATTTTATCAGTTCGAGGGTATTATACGAAAACATTGGAATATACGGTACTCACTAGAGATCCATTGTTGAGAGGCCAAATTACAGATACCCCTAAATTTATATACAGAAGGGCAGTTAACCTTAAGAATATGCTAGTAAGAAGCTCCTTGGATGTAGAAAAGAGACAAACCTGTATAGTGTCCAAGGGTTTCTATCGGTGTGGTAGCTGCAACATGTGTAAGAATTGTAGATCTGAAGTGAGTAAGATCACACATTATAAATCCAATCAGACACAGAAGCTATTACCAATGAAAGAATTTATCACATGCTGCAGCAAAAATGTTGTCTATTTGTTAGAGTGCCAATATGGCACTCAATACGTGGGGAGAACAAGCAGAATGCTCAAAGAGCGTATGAGTGAACACTGTAGGAACATCAAAAAAGGCTTAGAAGGACACAGTGTATCCCTCCACTTTAAGGATAAACACAATTGTAATATAAAAGGCTTGAAAAGTTTTTGTGGAATAAAAATCTGTAAAGAAAATTGTAGGACCCATAATATAGAGGCTAATTTAGCTAAATAAGAGATGAAAACCATTTTTGAGTTTAGGACATTAACACCTAACGGTTTAAATTAGAGATTAGTGGGTTCGGTTCTCCGAGATCCGAACCCCCCCAAACTTCACCTATTTTACACGGTTCCGAGGCAGCCTCCGATCTTCCCGCCTTGCTCTGTTAACCCGAACGCACCCGAATGTCATCATCCCACTGTCGGATTCTCGAGAGATTCGTATTCTATATAAGAAGCCGCGCGTCGCCGCCATTTTCACTCGTGCATTGGAGATTGAATGGAGAGGACGTGGCTGTGTTCTCTCCCTGGAAATCTCCGTAATCTGTGCTCAGTGTGCTGAAAATATCTGTGCTCAGTGTGCTGCAAATATCTGTGCTCAGTGTGCTGAAAATATCTGTGCTCAGTGTGCTGAAAATATCTACGTTCTCTGCCTGAAAACGCTCCATATCTGTGCTCAGTGTGCTGCAAATATCTGTGCTCAGTGTGCTTTATTGTGGGGACTGGGGACCATCAGTATATAATTAATTATAGTAGTACAGTACAGTAGGCCATTGCTGTATCTTGCAGCTCTGTGTCACTGCAAGTATCCATTCCATATCTGTGCTGCATTACTGTGAGCAGTATATAGTAGGACAGTGCAGCATTTTGGTGACCAGCAGTATACATATATAGTACAGTACAGTAGGCCATTGCTGTATCTTGCAGCTCTGTGTCATCAGTGCTCAATATCTGCTGCATTGTTGTGACCAGTATGTATACTGTACTGTGCGACGTGTGTTATACACCTGGTGATTACTGATTATACATCCTGTAATCTGTACTGAGCAATGTGTGAGATACACCTGGTGATTATACACCCTATATTATTATTATTATTATTATTATTATTATTATACTTTATTTATATGGCGCCACAAGGGTTCCACAGCGCCCAATTACAGAGTACATAAATAATCAAACAGGAAAACAGCAACTTACAGTTGATGACAGTATAGGACAAGTACAGGGTAAATGAACATAGTTACATCAGCAGATGACACTGGAATAGGTATCAGGTGGCAGAGGACTGCTGGATGTGGTACAGTTGAAGATTATTAAAGTAAGAGAAAGGATAAGCACATGAGGGAAGAGGGCCCTGCTCGTGAGAGCTTACAATCTAAAGGGGAGGGGTAGACAGACATGGGTGACACAGATGGGGTACATAGTGAATGTGGAACAGAGGATTAGAATGAGATTTGGCTGGGTTTGGTGAAGAAGTGGACCCCCAGAAGGCACAAGTCAATACTTAACATTGCAACATCTTACTGGGCTATGCAGGAGAAAATTAAAAATAAGGGAAAATAAAAATAAAAAAAGAATCGATAACTTCTACCGCTTTCAAAAAGGTCAATGGAAGCTGAAATAATGGACAACTACCTCATGGAAGCCAGATACAGTATACCAAACAGTACTTTGCAGAGTTAGGAATAAGTGCTTATGAAATACAGTAACATTTTGTCATAATATTTCAGAAACTGCATGGCTGGTCTCTTGTACTCTTTTGCTCTAATACACCACCTGCTTTAGGATTTATATTCAAATACATTATGTCTCCATAATCCCTAAAACGTCAGTCTTCTTGGAAAGTGGTTTGTTCCTTTGTAAGGAAAGCGAACAAACGTTCTCAAACAACGGTTTGTAGATTCGCAGGAATATCTGAGCATTTCTGTAATCAGAAAGCAGCGACTTTCTACAAATGTTAACGAATAATTCCAGTGATTTTGTCATTTTCTTCCAGTGACTTGGACCAATAATACCATTGATTAGAACAAATAATTCCAGTGATTTTGTCATTTTCTTCCAGTGATTTGGAACAATAATACCATTGATTAGAACGAATAATTCCAGTGATTTTGTCATTTTCTTCCAGTGATTTGGACCAATAATACCATTGATTAGAACGAATAATTCCAGTGATATTGAGGTGTTTGTGTCGCTTAGCTTAGCCGTCCAGCGACCACAGTGCACCTCTTTTTCTCTTTTCTTTGCATCATGTGCTGTTTGGGGCTAATTTTTTTAAGTGCCATCCTGTCTGACACTGCAGTGCTACTCCTAGTTGGGCCAGGTGTTTGTGCCGCCCTCTTGGGTCGCTTTGCTTAGACATCCAGCGACCTCTGTGCAAATATTAGGACTAAAAATAGTATTGTGAGGTGTTCAGAATAGACTGGAAGTGGAAATGAGTGGAAATTGTAGTTATTGAGGTTAATAATACTATAGGATCAAAATAACCCCCAAATTCTATAATTTAAGCTGTTTTTGAGGGTTTTTTGAAAAATAACACCCAAATCCAAAACACACCCGAATCTGACAAAAAAAATTCAGGGAGGTTTTTCCTAAACGCGTCCAAATCCAAAACACGGTCGCAGAACCGAATCCAAAACCAAAACACAAAACCCGAAAAATTTCCGGTGCACATCTCTAGTTTAAATATGGAGTTCGAGACAAAATGGTTCATCTAATATGTCTTTACTAATATACCTGTATGGTGTTGTTTTGTCTCCTTTTCCCCCCTGGTTTATGAGGATCTCATTACCAGATACAGAGGAATATGGATATTCATTGTGGCTTTGTATACAGACTTAAAAGGACTGGTACACCGAAGGATCTTTTGAGCATCTAAAATTGGTGGACCTGTTCGACTGTCATTTTTCCTTCTGAGTGGATCCAATAGTCTACGAAGTTATGTAAAGTATGTTTAGCAGAAGGTATTTACTGTACTTGTATATTTATGGGGGTTCTAGTTCGGATGAGATATTTTTCTCCCTTTTCCAACTGATAATTTATTATAGGGATATTTTAAACATCATTATATTTCATCATAGCGGCTGTAACAGGCCACCTACATGTAATTCTCCCTTACAGGTTTTGAAACAGATTAGTAAATATCTTCGGTTTCATTAATATAAAGTTTATTATGTGGTATAAAGGAAATATTCTTAACCGAAAGGTATATGCTGGAACTATATTATATTTTATGCTATTTTGGGTCATAATTGGGTTCTTTTTTTATTGACCACATATATAAAGGGGTCATCCACTATATTTTAAGTGTTACTAGCTATCTGGTTTATTATGGTGATATCTACAACTCTCCATCGATCACGTGATCGGAGGTTTATAATAAATTCATTCTTTTCCTTACGGGTTTTAAAAGATCAGCAAATTCCTTCGGTCCAATGAATATTTCTACTATCTGTCATGCAGGATTATTTTGTTTATTTTACGCTGATGTGTAAATGTAAGTGGGCGGTGTTTTGTCTGACTGCAAGATAACTACGGGACATATATATATATATATATATAGATATATTGATTCATTTAATTTAACATTTGGGGACTTGGTTTATTTTCTATACAGCGCACAGCTGATAGTGTTTGGGTGGTTCTTTTAAGAAGCGGACAAAATAAATGCCCACGTTTATTTATTTTGTTTTATTTTATTCTTATGCATTATAAAGTGAATATTTACGATAAATGTATTTATATCTTATGATGTATTTTTTATGTTACAACGAAATTTGTGATGTTTTAACGTGTAAGATTTTGTAAAGTATGTGTAATGACCGTCAGCTGTATAATCAATGATGGTATAAATATCCGGAAATGTGAGGAGGACGGCACTTCTTGATAAAGGGGAGTTAGCCCCCAGAAATGCGTTGAAGCCGTCCGTTGTTCTTGGTGTGGGATCCGGTGATCGGTGATTCGGACTCTGTTCTTACTCGCTTACCTGTCTGCAGCCGGTCGACGAGAGAATGAGTCTTCCATCAGCTGCCGATACCTGGATTCTTTTTGGACTTTCTGCTGTTTTTATGTATTTTTTTATCTTTATGTATTAAATGCTTTCTTTTGTGGAATTCGCTTTGTTGGATCCTCTTTGGAAACACTTACCAGGGATCAACACAAAGGGAGGATAAAGATACCTTTATGGGCATGCGCAACAGAAAGTTAATGTAAGTTACTTCAATATTTACACACTGTGTGGAGTCTGTTGGGTGTTATTATACTATTGAAAATCCACGTGCAGCTAAAGATACCTTTATGGACATGCGAGATAGAAATATTCTGTAAGTGTGTACCGTTTAAAGTTAATCTGTGTGGGGTCAGCATATCGACATTGATAAAAGATACCACGCGTGGTAGAAATAATCTGTAAGTGTGATTCCGGAGAGATATAAAGTAGTGGATCGTGTAAACTACGAAGGAGTACTCTTGAGTTTTATGTGTACTATGCAGCGCTAGTTCCTGGTTTCTTTCTCTATGTAAATTCTATGTACTAAACTTTGGAGAGACAGAAAGTGAACAGAGATAAAGTAAAAGCCAATCATCTCCTAACTGCTGTGTTTGAAAAATGACTGAATCTGGTTGTCTGTTTATTTATCTCCGTCCACTTTATCTCCGTACAAGGCTTAGTAAATAATAGACCACTTAGCACCTGCATTATTACATATCTTGATCTGCAACATTTTAATAAAAAACAGAGGATACTGTATTACATTTGTTGTATCACCTGGGATCAGGGCCGGTGCTAGGGTGTTCGGCGCCCTCCTGCAAACTATCAATTTTGCGCCTGTCTACAAATACAAATGTGACCAATCTCATCCTCAAGGCTGTAACTAGATATTTTGGTTCCCCCCTCCACCTCAAGATCCACAACATGGACAGTGTGTGCCAAAGGCACGCCGCAAAAATATGGAGGCATAAAAAAATTACGTAAAGTATAGCGGCGTAAAATAATTACGATGCACAGTAGTCTCCATTATTCAAAATGACGCAACACAGCAGTACCAGTTATATACATTACGCCAGGTAGTGTCCCTTATATACATTAGCCAGATAGAGCCCCCTTTTACATATTGCACCAGGTAGAGCCAGTCGCACACTATTCCAGGTAGAGCACCCTTTTACACATTGCGCAAGGTATAGTCTCCATTTACAATGCTAGGTAGAGCCCCTTTTACAATGCCAGGTAGAACTAGTCACACATTATTCCAGATAGAGCACCCTTTTACACAATGCGCCACGTAGAGTCCTCTTTTACACACTGAGAAAGGTAGAGTTCCCTTTTACACTTTGCGCCAGGTAGGGCACCCTTTTACACATGCCGCTTCCCCCAGCACACATTACTATGAACCACCCTTCATCAGCAAATATTAGTATGACCCCACCTCCCCAGCACAGTAGTGTCCGTTTGTCACATTAAACCGCACAGTAGTGTCCGTTAGTCACATTACACGCATAGTAGTGTTCGCTAGTTACATTACACCGCACAGTAATGTCCATTACTCACATTACACCGCACAGTAGTGTTCGCTGGTCACATTACACCGCACAGTAGTGTTCGCTAGTCACATTACACCGCATAGTAGTGTCTGTTAGTCACATTACACTGCACAGTAGTGTCCGTCAGTAACATTACACTGCACAGTAGTGTCCGTTAGTCACATTACACCGCACAGTAGTGTCCGTTAGTCACATTACACCGCACAGTAGTGTCCGTTAGTCACATAACACTGCACAGTAGTGTTCGCTAGTCACATTACACCTCACATTAGTGTCCGTTAGTCACATTACACCACACAGTAGTGTCCGTTAGTCACATTACACCGCACAGTAGTGTTCGCTAGTCACATTACACTGCACAGTAGTGACCGTTAGTCACATTACACGCATAGTAGTATCTGTTAGTCACATTACACTGCACAGTAGTGTCCGTTAGTCACATTACACCGCACAGTAGTGTTCGCTAGTCACATTACACTGCGCAGTAGTGTCCGTTAGTCACATTACACGCATAGTAGTATCTGTTAGTCACATTACACCGCACAGTAGCACACGTTATTCACATTACACTGCACAGTAGTATCCGTTAGTCACATTACACAGCACAATAGTGTTCGCTAGTCACATTACACTGCACAGTAGTGTCCGTTAGTCACATTACACTGCATAGTAGTGCCCGTTAGTCACATTACACTGCACAGTAGTATCCGTTAGTCACATTACACTGCACAGTAGTGTCCGTTAGTCACATTACACTGCACAGTAGTGTCCATTAGTCACATTACACTGCACAGTAGTGTCCGTTAGTCACATTACGCTGCACAGTAGTGTCCGTTAGTCACATTACACGCATAGTAGTATCTGTTAGTCACATTACACCGCACAGTAGCACACGTTATTCACATTACACTGCACAGTAGTATCCGTTAGTCACATTACACAGCACAATAGTGTTCGCTAGTCACATTACACTGCACAGTAGTGTCCGTTAGTCACATTACACTGCATAGTAGTGTCCGTTAGTCACATTACACTGCACAGTAGTATCCGTTAGTCACATTACACAGCACAGTAGTCTTCGCTAGTCACATTACACCGCACAGTAGTGTCCGTTAGTCACATTACACCGCACAGTAGTGTCCGTTAGTCACATTACACTGCACAGTAGTGTCCGTTAGTCACATTACACTGCACAGTAGTGTCCGTTAGTCACATTACACTGCACAGTAGTGTCCGTTAGTCACATTACACTGCACAGTAGTGTCCATTAGTCACATTACACTGCACAGTAGTGTCCATTAGTCACATTACACTGCACAGTAGTGTCCGTTAGTCACATTACACGCATAGTAGTATCTGTTAGTCACATTACACCGCACAGTAGCACACGTGATTCACATTACACTGCACAGTAGTATCCGTTAGTCACATTACACAGCACAGTAGTGTTCGCTAGTCACATTACACCGCACAGTAGTGTCCATTAGTCACATTACACTGCACAGTAGTGTCCGTTAGTCACATTACACTGCACAGTAGTGTCCGTTAATCACATTACACTGCACAGTAGTGTCCGTTAGTCACATTACACTGCACAGTAGTGTCCGTTATACATATTACACCGCACAGTAGTGTCCGTTATACATATTTCACCGCACAGTAGTGTCCGTTTTACATATTACACCGCACAGTAGTGTCCGTTATACATATTACACCGCACAGTAGTGTCCGTTATACATATTACACTGCACAGTAGTGTCCGTTATACATATTACACCGCACAGTAGTGTCCGTTATACATATTACACCGCACAGTAGTGTCCGTTATACATATTACACCGCACAGTAGTGTCCGTTATACATATTACACTGCACAGTAGTGTCCGTTATACATATTGCACTGCACAGTAGTGTCCGTTATACATATTACACTGCACAGTAGTGTCCGTTATACATATTACACTGCACAGTAGTGTCCGTTATACATATTACACTGCACAGTAGTGTCCGTTATACATATTACACTGCACAGTAGTGTCCGTTATACATATTACACTGCACAGTAGTGTCCGTTATACATATTACACTGCACAGTAGTGTCCGTTATACATATTACACTGCACAGTAGTGTCCGTTATACATATTACACCGCACAGTAGTGTCCGCTATACATATTGCACTGCACAGTAGTGTCCGTTATACATATTACACCGCACAGTAGTGTCCGTTATACATATTACACCGCACAGTAGTGTCCGTTATACATATTACACCGCACAGTAGTGTCCGTTATACATATTACACCGCACAGTAGTGTCCGTTATACATATTACACCGCACAGTAGTGTCCGTTATACATATTACACTGCACAGTAGTGTCCGTTATACATATTACACTGCACAGTAGTGTCCGTTATACATATTACACTGCACAGTAGTGTCAGTTATACATATTACACCGCACAGTAGTGTCCGTTATACATATTACACCGCACAGTAGTGTCCGTTATACATATTACACTGCACAGTAGTGTCCGTTATACATATTACACTGCACAGTAGTGTCCGTTATACATATTACACTGCACAGTAGTGTCCGTTATACATATTACACTGCACAGTAGTGTCCGTTATACATATTACACTGCACAGTAGTGTCCGTTATACATATTACACTGCACAGTAGTGTCCGTTATACATATTACACTGCACAGTAGTGTACGTTATACATATTACACCGCACAGTAGTGTCCGTTATACATATTACACTGCACAGTAGTGTCCGTTATACATATTACACTGCACAGTAGTGTCCGTTATACATATTACACTGCACAGTAGTGTACGTTATACATATTACACCGCACAGGACAGCTGCTTATACATGTTATGCCAGAGTAAAAGCCTCTAATACACGTTATGCCACAGTAGAGCACCTTACGTACATTATGCCAGGTACAGCCCATTATACACATTATGGGGGTCATTAAGACCCCGCCACATTAGTGGCCAGCAGTGCAGTTTGCCAGTGGCAGCAAACAGTGCATGCGCAGTGGGCATATACATTGCGGTTGCATCCCGATGGATGCAACCCCAATGTGATTGACAGGCAACCGAGCAGCAGGGTTAAGGCGATGCGAGGGCGGCTCCAGTACCTGCAGATGTTCCCGGCATGGGCGCTGCTCTTCCTTTCTCTTCTCCTTCAGTTTCTTGCTGGCTCCATTACTCCAGTGGCTGTCTAGGATGTTGTCAGTGCCCCCGAGAGGGGGAAGAGGGAGCGAGTACTGATTACCCGGGCCTGGGACTGATGGTGGGACGTGGCGAGGGCCCTGGTCCGCTGCACTTCCCCCCCCCCCCCCCCATCCTACCTTACTGGGCAGCAGCAGCAGCTCTCATCTTGGCAGCACATGCAGTGTGCTGTGCTGCAGTGGGGCAGAGAGGCTGCTGCTGCTGAGCTTCTCTGTCTGTTCCTATATGGGTGGGGGCGGAGGGGGAGTGATCACACTGATCACACTCCCCCCTTGACCTTGGCTGAGGGCTAGGGGCTCAGGAATCAGGCACTGCAGACTGCACCCCCACCCACCCTGCTCGGCACTGGAAATCGTTTTGTTTTTTTGTGGGTTTTTTATAAAGGGGCGTGGCCACGGCTCCCGCGATTAGGCCACGCCCCCAGACTTTTGGGCAGCACGGGATGTGACAGCGGCTCTGTGTGTGGCCTGAGACCGCACACTGTCTGCTCTCTGGGGAGGACGAGGGGGTCAGGGGAGGGAGCCCCACAGTAAGCTGCCAGCGCCGCTACCTGTCATCCACTGTGACAGGCGCAGCGGCAGCTGGCAGCAGCAGGGATGTAGAACAGGGAGCGCGCCTCTTCAGCTGTGCGCCTCCCTGCACTGCATCCCTTTGCTGAGTGGCTAGCGCCGGCTCTGCCTGGGATGTTATAGCACTATCAGTGTTTTATTTGCACTGACAGCTATAATGGGCTTTCTTCCTAGCACATTTGTGAATGCATGCTTCTCCTAATATCAGATTGAATCTGACCGTACAGAACATTTTTGCAAGGACATAATAACTATACAGTATATGCAGATGCGTGGCGTATTGAGGCTAGATGTTTGAGGACACATTTGTGTCTATATATTAGAGATGTGCGGCTGGCACTTTTCGTGTTTTGGTTTTGGATCTGGATGATTTTTGAAAAAAACAAAAACAGCTAAAATCACAGAATTTGGAGGTAATTTTGCTCCTATGGTATTATTAACCTCAATAACATTCATTTCCACTCATTTCCAGTCTATTCTGAACACCTCACACCTCACAATATTGTTTTTAGGTCTAAAAGTTGCACCGAGGTCACTGTATGACCAAGCTAAGTGACACAAGTGTGCGGCACAAACACCTGGCCCATCTAGGAGTGGCACTGCAGTTGCAGACAAGATGGCACTATTTAAAAACTAGTCCCCAAACAGCACATAATGCAAAGAAGAAAAAGAGGTGCACCAAGGCTGCTGTATGACTAAGCCAAGCGACACAAGTAGGCGTCACAAACGCCTGGCCCATCTAGGAGTGGCACTCCAGTGTCAGACAGAATGGTACTTTTCAAAAACTAGGCCCCAAACAGCACCTCATGCAAAGATGTAGAAGGGGTGCAATGAGGTAGCTGTATGACTAAGCCAAGCAACACAAACAATTCCCACTGGAATTATACGTCCAAATCACTGGAATTATACGGCCAAATCACTGGATTTAAATGGCAAAATTACTGGAATTAAATTGCAAAATCACTGGAATTATACAGCAAAATCACTGGAATTACAAGTCCAAATCACTGGAATTAAATGGCAGTACCACTGGACATATGCGGAAGTGTCAGACAGGATGGCACTTTAAAAAAAAAAGTCCCCAAACAGCACATCATGCCAAGAAGTAAAACAGGGCAATGAGGTAGCTGTATGACTAAGCTAAGCGACACAAGTGTGCGGCACAAACACCTGGCCCATCTAGGGTTGGCACTGCAGTCCCACTGCACTAATGGTGGATACCAGATGCACGTCTAACTAGTGATGAGCACCGGAAATTTTTCGGGTTTTGTGTTTTGGTTTTGGGTTCGGTTCCGCGGCCGTGTTTTGGGTTCAAACGCGTTTTGGCAAAACCTCACCGAATTTTTTTTGTCGGATTCGGGTGTGTTTTGGATTCGGGTGTTTTTTCAAAAAACCCTAAAAAACAGCTTAAATCATAGAATTTGGGGGTCATTTTGATCCCAAAGTATTATTAACCTCAATAACCATAATTTCCACTCATTTTCAGTCTATTCTGAACACCTCACACCTCACAATATTATTTTTAGTCCTAAAATTTGCACCGAGGTCGCTGGATGGCTAAGCTAAGCGACCCAAGTGGCCGACACAAACACCTGGCCCATCTAGGAGTGGCACTGCAGTGTCACGCAGGATGGCCCTTCCAAAAAACACTCCCCAAACAGCACATGACGCAAAGAAAAAAAGAGGCGCAATGAGGTAGCTGTGTGAGTAAGCTAAGCGACCCTAGTGGCCGACACAAACACCTGGCCCATCTAGGAGTGGCACTGCAGTGTCACGCAGGATGTCCCTTCCAAAAAACCCTCCCCAAACAGCACATGACGCAAAGAAAAAAAGAGGCGCAATGAGGTAGCTGTGTGAGTAAGCTAAGCGACCCTAGTGGCCGACACAAACACCTGGCCCATCTAGGAGTGGCACTGCAGTGTCACACAGGATGGCCCTTCCAAAAAACACTCCCCAAACAGCACATGACGCAAAGAAAAAAAGAGGCGCAATGAGGTAGCTGTGTGAGTAAGCTAAGCGACCCTAGTGGCCGACACAAACACCTGGCCCATCTAGGAGTGGCACTGCAGTTTCACGCAGGATGGCCCTTCCAAAAAACACTCCCCAAACAGCACATGACGCAAAGAAAAAAAGAGGCGCAATGAGGTAGCTGTGTGAGTAAGCTAAGCGACCATAGTGGCCGACACAAACACCTGGCCCATCTAGGAGTGGCACTGCAGTGTCACGCAGGATGGCCCTTCCAAAAAACACTCCCCAAACAGCACATGACGCAAAGAAAAAAAGAGGCTCAATGAGGTAGCTGTGTGAGTAAGCTAAGCGACCCTAGTGGCCGACACAAACACCTGGCCAATCTAGGAGTGGCACTGCAGTGTCACGCAGGATGGCCCTTCCAAAAAACACTCCCCAAACAGCACATGACGCAAAGAAAAAAAGAGGCGCAATGAGGTAGCTGTGTGAGTAAGCTAAGTGACCCTAGTGGCCGAAACAAACACCTGGCCCATCTAGGAGTGGCACTGCAGTGTCACGCAGGATGGCCCTTCCAAAAAACACTCCCCAAACAGCACATGTCGCAAAGAAAAAAAGAGGCGCAATGAGGTAGCTGTGTGAGTAAGCTAAGCGACCCTAGTGGCCGACACAAACACCTGGCCCATCTAGGAGTGGCACTGCAGTGTCACGCAGGATGGCCCTTCCAAAAAACAGGTTTTTAGCTGTGTGCATATTCTGGAAAGCGGTGATACAAAGCGTAGCCTGCCTAGGAAAGAGTTGGCATTTGCGAGATGCTGCTACTGGTGCCGCCGCTGCTGTTCTTGCGGCGGGAGTCCATACATCCAGGGCCGGTGCTAGGGTGTTCGGCGCCCTCCTGCAAACTATCAATTTTGCGCCTTTCTACAAATACAAATGTGACGATCTCATCCTCAAGGCTGTAACTAGATATTTTTGTGCCCCCCTCCCCCTCAAGATCCACAACATGGATAGTGCGTGCCAAAGGCAAAAATATAGAGGCATAAAAAGATTAAGTAAAGCATAGCGGCGTGAAATATTTACAATGCACAGTAGTCTCCATTATTCAAAATTACGCAACACAGTAGTACCAGTTATATACATTACGCCAGGTAGAGTCCCTTATATACATTACGCCAGATAGAGCCCCCTTTTACATATTGCACCAGGTACAGCCAGTCACACATTATTCCAGGTAGAGCACCCTTTTACATATTGCGAAAGGTATAGTCTCCTTTTACAATGCCAGGTAGAGTCCCTTTTACAATGCCAGGTAGAACCAGTCACACATTATTCCAGATAAAGCACCCTTATACACAGTGCACCAGGTAGAGTCCTCTTTTATACACTGAGAAAGGTAGAGTTCCCTTTTACACTTTGCACCACGTAGGGCACCCTTTTAAACATGCCGCTTCCCCCAGCACACATTACTATGAACCCCCCTTCATCAGCAAATATTAATATGACCCCGCCTCCCCAGCACAGTAGTGTCCGTTAGTCACATTACACTGCATAGTAGTGTCCGTTACTCACATTACACCGCACAGTGGTGTCTGTTAGTCACATTACGCCGCACAGTAGTGTTCGCTAGTCACATTACCCTGTACAGTAGTACCCTTATACACGTTACACCACACAGGACAGCCGCTTATACATGTTACGCCAGAGTAAAAGCCTCTAATACACGTTACGCCACAGTAGAGCACCTTATACATGTTATGCCAGGTAGAGCCCATTATACCATGTACAGCCCATTATACACATTATGGTGGACATTCAGACCCCGCCACATTAGTGGCCCGCAGTGCAGTTTGCCAGTGGCAGCAAACAGTGCATGCGCAGTGGGCATATACATTGCGGTCGCATCCATCCAACCCCAATGTGATTGACAAGAGACAGCGCAGCAGGGTTAAGGCAATGCAGGGGTGGGCCGGGACCATTTTTGGGGCGACTGCATGATGTCACACACAGCCGCTTCAGAAAAAAGGGGTCAACCTTAGATCAGATGCATCGGCAATATAATTGCAGATGCATCGGGAGGCGGCGCAACACATGCTGGATAGCCTTGCTTTTTGCTGGGCGGCCCTCAGCATGTACAGAGATGAACACAGAACTGGCTGCATATGCAGCACTCTGCGTTCATCTCTGAATGACCCTCTATGCCAGGTACAGCCTTCCTTCCCTCCACAGTGCGGCCCCGGTACCTGCAGATGTTCCCGGCATGGGCGCTGCTCCTCCTCTCCCTTCTCCTCCAGTTTCTTGCTGGCTCCGTTACTCCAGTGGCTCTGTAGGATGTTGTCAGTGACCCCGAGAGGGGGGGAGGGAGCGGGTACTAATTACCCAGGTCCGGGACTAATGGTGGGGCGTGGCGGGGGCCCTGGTCTGCTGCACTTCCACCCCCCCTCCTAACTTACTGGGCAGCAGCAGCAGCTCTCATCTTGGCAGCACATGCAGTGTGCTGTGCTGCAGTGGGGCATAGAGGCTGCTGCTGCTGAGCCTCTGTCTGTTCCTGTATGGGGGGGGGGCCGGGGGGGGGGGGGGAGTGATCACACTGATTACTCTCCCCCCTCGAATTGACCCTGGCTGAGGGCTGGGGGCTCAGGTAGCAGGGACTGCAGACTGCACCCACCCTGCTAGGCATTGGAAATATTTTTTTATAACTTTTTCCCCAGAAAGGGGCGTGGCCACGGCTCCCGCGATTAGGCCACGCCCCCATACTTCTAGTCAGCACGGGAGGTGACAGCGGCGCTGTGTGTGGGCTGAGGCCACACACAGTATGCTCTCTCTGTGGAGGACGAGGGGAAGGGAGCCGTGCTGTAAGCTGCCAGCACCGCTACCTGTCATCCACTGTGACAGGCGCAGCGGCAGCCGGCAGCAGCAGGGTGCAGGGCAGGGACAGCGCCTCTTCAGCTGTGCGCCTCCCTGCACTGCATCCCTTTGCTGAGCGGCTAGCGCCGGCTCTGCATACATCTACCCAGTGGGCTGTCACAGTCATATAGTCCTGAGCCTGCCCTGCTCCACTTGTCCACATGTCCGTGGTTAAGTGGACATTGGGTACAACTGCATTTTTTAGGACACTGGTGAGTCTTTTTCTGAGGTCTGTGTACATTTTTGGTATCGCCTGCCTAGAGAAATGGAACCTAGATGGTATTTGGTACCGGGGACACAGTACCTCCAACAAGTCTCTAGTTGCCTCTGCAGTAATGATGGATACCGGAACCACGTTTCTCACCGCCCAGGATGCCAAGGCCTCAGTTATCCGCTTTGCAGCAGGATGACTGCTGTGATATTTCATCTTCCTCGCAAAGGACTGTTGGACAGTCAATTGCTTGGTGGAAGTAGTAAAAGTGGTCTTACGAGTACGACTTCCCCTCTGGGATGACCATCGACTCCCAGCAGCAACAACAGCAGCGCCAGCAGCAGTAGGCGTTACACGCAAGGATGCATCGGAGGAATCCCAGGCAGGAGAGGACTCGTCAGAATTGCCAGTGACATGGCCTGCAGGACTATTGGCATTCCTGGGGAAGGAGGAAATTGACACTGAGGGAGTTGGTGGGGTGGTTTGCGTGAGCTTGGTTACAAGAGGAAGGGATTTACTGGTCAGTGGACTGCTTCCGCTGTCGCCCAAAGTTTTTGAACTTGTCACTGACTTATGATGAATGCGCTGCAGGTGACGTATAAGGGAGGATGTTCCGAGGTGGTTAACGTCCTTACCCCTACTTATTACAGCTTGACAAAGGCAACACACGGCTTGACAAATGTTGTCCGCATTTCTGTTGAAATAATTCCACACCGAAGAGCTGATTTTTTTGGTATTTTCACCAGGCATGTCAATGGCCCTATTCCACCCACGGACAACAGGTGTCTCCCCGGGTGCCTGACTTAAACAAACCACCTCACCATCAGAATCCTCCTGGTCAATTTCCTCCCCAGCGCCAGCAACACCCATATCCTCCTCATCCTGGTGTACTTCAACACTGACATCTTCAATCTGACTATCAGGAACTGGACTGCGGGTGCTCCTTCCAGCACTTGCAGGGGGCGTGCAAATGGTGGAAGGCGCATGCTCTTCACGTCCAGTGTTGGGAAGGTCAGGCATCGCAAACGACACAATTGGACTCTCCTTGTGGATTTGTGATTTCGAAGAACGCACAGTTCTTTGCTGTGCTTTTGCCAGCTTGAGTCTTTTAATTTTTCTAGCGAGAGGCTGAGTGCTTCCATCCTCATGTGAAGCTGAACCACTAGCCATGAACATAGGCCAGGGCCTCAGCCGTTCCTTGCCACTCCGTGTGGTAAATGGCATATTGGCAAGTTTACGCTTCTCCTCCGACAATTTTATTTTAGATTTTTGAGTCCTTTTTTTACTGATATTTGGTGTTTTGGATTGTACATGCTCTGTACTATGACATTGGGCATCGGCCTTGGCAGACGACGTTGCTGGCATTTTATCGTCTCGGCCATGACTAGTGGCAGCAGCTTCAGCACGAGGTGGAAGTCGATCTTGATCTTTCCCTATTTTTGGAACCTCAACATTTTTGTTCTCCATATTTTAATAGGCACAACTAAAAGGCACCTCAGGTAAACAATGGAGATGGATGGATACTAGTATACTTATGGATTGACGAGCGACTGCCGACACAGAGGTAGCTACAGCCGTGGACTACCGTACTGCGTCTGCTGCTAATATAGACTGGATGATAATGAGATATAATATATATATATATATATATATATATATCACTACTGCAGCCGGACAGGTATATATTATATAATGACGGACCTGCTGGACACTGTCAGCACTGCAGACTCCTAAAGTAAGCTACTAGTATCAAGAAGATAGAAAAAAAAAAAAACACCACAGGTAGGTGGTATACAATTATGGATGGACGAGCGACTGCCGACACAGAGGTAGCTACAGCCGTGGACTACCGTACTGCGTCTGCTGCTAATATAGACTGGATGATAATGATATAAAAAAAAATATATATATATCACTACTGCAGCCGGACAGGTATATATTATATAATGACGGACCTGCTGGACACTGTCAGCTCAGCACTGCAGACTCCTAAAGTAAGCTACTAGTTTCAAGAAGATAGAAAAAAAAAAAAAAACACCACGGGTAGGTGGTATACAATTAAGGATGGACGAGCGACTGCCGACACAGAGGTAGCTACAGCCGTGGACTACCGTACTGCGTCTGCTGCTAATATAGACTGGATGATAATGAGATATAAAATATATATATTACTACTGCAGCCGGACAGGTATATATTATATAATGACGGACCTGCTGGACACTGTCAGCTCAGCACTGCAGACACCTAAAGTAAGCTACTAGTATCAAGAAGATAGAAAAAAAAAAACACCACGGGTAGGTGGTATACAATTAAGGATGGACGTGCGACTGCCGACACAGAGGTAGCTACAGCCGTGGACTACCGTACTGCGTCTGCTGCTAATATAGACTGGATGATAATGATATAAAAAATATATATATATATATCACTACTGCAGCCGGACAGGTATATATTATATAATGACGGACCTGCTGGACACTGTCAGCTCAGCACTGCAGACTCCTAAAGTAAGCTACTAGTATCAAGAAGATAGAAAAAAAAAACCACCACGGGTAGGTGGTATACAATTATGGATGGACGAGCGACTGCCGACACAGAGGTAGCTACAGCCGTGGACTACCATACTGCGTCTGCTGCAGTGCTAATATAGACTGGATGATAATGATATAAAATACATATATATATCACTACTGCAGCCGGACAGGTATATATTATATAATGACGGACCTGCTGGACACTGTCAACAGAATGCGTTTATAGAATAAAAACACCACACGACGAGTGTTTAACTTTTTCAGGCAGACAATCACAATATACTGGTGGTCAGTGGTCACTGGTCAGTCACACTGGCACTGGCAGTGGCACTCTGGCAGCAAAAGTGTGCACTGTTAAAATATGTACTCCTGCTATAACTGCTCCCCAGTCTCCCCCACAATTAAGCTGTGTGAGCAGTGAGCACTCAGCACAGTCAGATATACAGTATTACATAGATGATGCAGCACACTGAAGGCACACTGAGGCTGAGCACAGATATGGTATGTGACTGTGTCACACTGTGTATCGTTTTTTTTCAGGCAGAGAACGGATTACCGTATATACTCGAGTATAAGTCGACCCGAATATAAGCCGAGGCACCTAATTCTACCACAAAAACCTGGGAAAACTTATTGACTCGAGTATAAGCCTAGGGTGGGAAATGCAGCTCTAGCCGTACACAGCCCTCAGTGCCAGATATGCCCTCATAGTGCCAGATATGCCCCCACAGTGCTGCCAGATATGCCCCCACAGTGCTGCCAGATATGCCCCCACAGTGCTGCCAGTTATGCCCCCACAGTGCTGCCAGATATGCCCCCACAGTGCTGCCAGTTATGCCCCCACAGTGCTGCCAGATATGCCCCCACAGTGCTGCCAGATATGCCCCCACAGTGCTGCCAGATATGCCCCCACAGTGCTGCCAGTTATGCCCCCACAGTGCTGCCAGATATGCCCCCACAGTGCTGCCAGATATGCCCCCACAGTGCTGCCAGTTATGCCCCCACAGTGCTGCCAGATATGCCCCCACAGTGCTGCCAGTTATGCCCCCACAGTGCTGCCAGATATGCCCCCACAGTGCTGCCAGATATGCCCCCACAGTGCTGCCAGATATGCCCCCACAGTGCTGCCAGTTATGCCCCCACAGTGCTGCCAGATATGCCCCCACAGTGCTGCCAGATATGCCCCCACAGTGCTGCCAGATATGCCCCCACAGTGCTGCCAGATATGCCCCCACAGTGCTGCCAGATATGCCCCCACAGTGCTGCCAGATATGCCCCCACAGTGCTGCCAGATATGCCCCCACAGTGCTGCCAGATATGCCCCCACAGTGCTGCCAGATATGCCCCCACAGTGCTGCCAGATATGCCCCCACAGTGCTGCCAGATATGCCCCCACAGTGCTGCCAGATATGCCCCCACAGTGCTGCCAGTTATGCCCCCACAGTGCTGCCAGTTATGCCCCCACAGTGCTGCCAGATATGCCCCCACAGTGCTGCCAGATATGCCCCCACAGTGCTGCCAGTTATGCCCCCACAGTGCTGCCAGTTATGCCCCCACAGTGCTGCCAGATATGCCCCCACAGTGCTGCCAGATATGCCCCCACAGTGCTGCCAGATACGTTCCCTCCCCAAGTGCCAGGTATGCCCCACAGTGCTGTTACTTACCCCTCCGTCGATCCCGCGCTGTCTTCTGGAGGGACACGAAGCACACAGCGTGCGCGGCTCTCCTGTGTCCCTCCTGCATCTTCGGCGGCCGCGGCGGGTCTATTATAGGAAGTGCCGGTTCGTGATCAGAGGTCACGAACGGGTATTTCCTGTAATAGAACCGCCGCTGCTGCCGCCGGAGATGCAGGAGGGACACAGGAGCGCCGCGCGCTGTGCGCTCCATGTCCCTCCTTCACACTGCTCTGCCTCTGCCTGCACTGACTCGAGTATAAGCCGAGGTGGCTTTTTCAGCACAAAAAAAAGTGCTGAAAAAGTCGGCTTATACTCGAGTATATACGGTAATTAAACTGGTGGTCACTGGTCACACTATCAGCAAGTAGTACTCCTAATATGCTCCCCAAAATTAGTAAATCAAGTGTCTCTACTACTCTCTAGTCTACTCTAAACGGAGAGGACGCCAGCCACGTCCTCTCCCTATCAATCTCAATGCACGTGTGAAAATGGCGGCGACGCGCGGCTCCTTATATAGAATCCGAGTCTCGCGATAGAATCCGAGCCACGCGAGAATCCGACAGCGGGATGATGACGTTCGGGCGCGCTCGGGTTAACCGAGCAAGGCGGGAAGATCCGAGTCTGCCTCGGACCCGTGTAAAAAGCGTGAAGTTCGGGGGGGTTCGGTTTCCGAGAAACCGAACCCGCTCATCACTACGTCTAACACCAGCATAGTTGTTATAGACTCTGTAATCGGCTTTGCAACAGGGTATATATATATATATATATATATATATATATATATACGACAGTATCACTGGACTGGATTTATACGCCAGTACCACTGTAATTATATGGCAGGATCACTGGATATATACGGCAGGATCACTGGATTTATACGGCAGGATCACTGGATTTATACGGCAGGATCACTGTAATTATACGCCAGTACCACTGTAATTATACGGCAGGATTACTGGAATTATACGGCAGGATCACTGGAATTAAATGTCAAAATCACTGGAATTATACGTCCAAATCACTGGAATTAAATGGCAAAATCACTGGAATTATACGTCAAAATCACTGGAATTAAATGGCAAATCACTGGAATTATACTGCAAAATCACTGTAATAATACTGCAAAATCAATGAAATTATAGGTCCAAATCACTGGAATTATATGTCCAAATCACTGGAATTAAATGGCAGTACCACTGGACATATATGGAAGTGTCAGACAGGATGGCACTTTAAAAAAATAGTCTCCAAACAGCACATGATGCAAAGAAGAAAAAAAGGTGCACCGAGGTTGCTGTATGACTAAGCTAAGCGACACAACCACCTGGCCCATCTAGTAGTGTCATGCAGTGGCTGAATGTCGAGAGTGGGCCGCAATTGTTCGGTCCACTGACAGCATCAACAGCACACCCCTGTCATTTTTAAAAAATTCTGCAATTGGTGGACTTATACGGCAGTACCCCAGGACTAATACAGCAGTGTCAGATAGGATGGCACTTTTCAAAAACTAGGCCCCAAACAGCACCTCATGCAAAGATGTCGAAGAGGTGCAATGAGGTAGCTGTATGACTAAGCCAAGTGACACAAACAATTACCACTGGAATTATACGTCCAAATCACTGGAATTATACGTCCAAATCACTGGAATTAAATGACAAAATCACTTGAATTAAATGGCAAAATCACTGGAATTATACTGCAAAATCACTGAAATTATATGTCCAAACCACTGGAATTAAATTGCAAAATCACTGGAATTAAATGGCAAAATCACTGGAATTATACGTCCAAATCACTGGTATTAAATGGCAAAATCACTGGAATTATACTGCAAAATCACTGTAATAATACTGCAAAATCACTGAAATTATACGTCCAAATCACTGGAATTATACGTCCAAATCACTGGAATTAAATGGCAAAATCACTGGAATTAAATGGCAAAATCACTGGCATTATACGTCCACATCACTGGAATTAAATGGCAAATTCTCGGTATCGCCTGCCTAGTGAAGTGGAATCTTTGATACCGGGTACACAATACCTCCATCAGTTGTCTAAATTCCACTGCACTAAAGGCGGATACCGGACGCACGTCTAACACCAACATAAGTGTCAAGGCCTGAGTTATGAGGGCTTCCATCGTCATGTGAAGCTGAACCACTTGTCATGAACATAGGCCAGGGCCTCAGCCATTCCTTGCCACTCCGTGCCGTAAATGGCATATTGGCAAGTTTACGTTTTTCCTCAGACCATTTAAATTACTTTTTTTGGGTCTTTTTAATGAACTTTGGCTTTTTGGATTTTACATGCCCTCTACTATCACATTGGTCATAGACCTTGGCAGACGACGCTGATGGCATTTCATCATCTATGTCATGGCTAGTGGCAGCAGCATCAGCACTAGGAGGAAGTGGTTCTTGATCTTTCCCTATTTTATCCTCCAAATGTGTGTTCTCCATTATTTTTAGGAGTTATATAAAACAATATGCGGCACAGGAATGACTGATGGCTGATGGCCAGGACATTACCACTGGTCTGATGCAGCACAACACAGCAACACTGTAAGGGACTTGTTGTTGTTGTTGTTGTTGTTATTATTATTATTATTATTATTATTATTATAATGCGGCAGCAGTGGACATATAGCAGCACCGTATACCACTGTGACTGCCTGGTCACTGGAATGACTGATGGCCAGGACACTACCACTGGTCTGATGCAGCACAACACAGCAACACTGAACTGATGCAGCACAACACAGAAGCAATGGACATATGGCAGCAAGAGGACACAAACACTGTGACTGCCTGGTCACTGGAATGACTGATGGCTGATGCACAGGACACTGCCACTGGACTGATGCAGCACAATACACCACCACTGAACTGATGCAGCACAACACAGCAGCAGTGGACATATGGCAGAAAGAGTACACAAACACTGTGACTGGACAAATACAGCACAAGACACTACCACAGAGGACACTGAGGACGGAGACACGTCCTCTCTCTACACTCTCCAATGCCGGAGTGAAAATGGCGGGGACGCGCTGCTCCTTATATGGAATCCAAACTCCGCGAGAATCCAACAGCGTGATGATGACGTTTTGCCTTGTTCTGGTTTCTGAGTCAGGTGGGAAAACCTGAGCCTGGCTCGGAACCGGACTCGAATGGTGAAGTTCGGTACGGTTCGGTTCTCTGAGAACCGAACCCGCTCATCTATACTATATATATATGACACGTTACTGATGTTATTCAGGGATTAACGGACTGTTCTTGCATTGACCACCTTGGCAGGTCTGTATTGAGGGGATCTAGTCTGAAAATCGACAGTGTCTAGGTCGACAATGTTTAGGTCGACCACTATAGGTCGACAGTCACTAGGTCGACAGGGTCAAAAGGTTGACAGGGTCAGCAGGTCAACATGTTCTAGGTCGACAGGTCAAAAGGTCAACATGAGTTTTTCAATGTTTCTTTTTTTTTTTACTTTTTCATACTTAACGATCCACGCGGACTAATATTGGAACGGTAACCTGTGCCGAGCTAAGCGGTAGCGTAGCGAGGCACCTTGCCCGAAGCATGGTGAGCGAAGCGAGCCATGCGAGGGGACACGGTGCACTAATTGGGGTTCCCGGTCACTCTACAAAGAAAACGACACCAATTTTAAAAAAAATAAAAATCATGTCGACCTTTTGACCTGTCGACCTAGAACATGTCGACCTTCTGACCCTGTCAACCTAGTGACTGTCGACCTATAGTGGTCGACCTAAATATTGTCGACCTAGACACTGTCGATCTAATGATCCACACCCGTATTGAGATGGCTATTTGTCCTGACTCTGGAATTTTTCTCATTTTGCACTTTATGTGAACTTACAGTATATGCACTCTGTGTGCATATTTGCTGCTATACCAATGATGATATCAAATTCAGCTTTTTTTTAAATGAATAGTGGATGTGTGGGTTCTTTGTGTAATTATATACATTTATTATATATAATAAATATATATAATACTATATTATATACTTGATGAAGTCTTAGGACGAAACGCGTTGGTCCTTCCTCACTGTGACCTCCTGCCTTCTAGAAGATAAAACATACCTCCTATCTTTTGATTTAAGTTTTAGAAAAAAAAAACTCTTACACATCCTTAACCTACTTTTAATAGGCTGATTTTTTTGTCTTAGTATAGTTCCACATACAGTCTGTTGAATTTTATGCTTTTTATATACTTTGTCCTAAATATATAAAATCATTTCTTTGTGTGTGCGTGCATGTGTGTGTGAGTATCAGATTTCACCATACATATAGTATACTGTAATTCACAGTTTGCAGTGACAAGGTTATAGACTGATCATGGAATGTCATGACACGTCGTGGCTTTGGTGTATTTACTCACCGCATGACAAACATGTAACATTTTATTCTGTTCAATTATTTCTTCCTGCAGGAAAATGTTAAGGCTAAACAGAATACATTTCATGGTCATTATTGCCTTCACCGAGTATTGATTCTTATGCAATAACTCAGCATGTTGCAAGCCTTTTCGTCTTAGGTAATTTTCTTGGAATTGACTTCCTACATAATGGGTCACAGCCTACTAAAATACAGTAATGCTGATTGCTAAAACCCAGTCTATAGCTTAATACATTTTTGTGCCAGACTAACCACAATATAACATAGCTACAGTGAGGCACAAAAGACCATCATGGTGCTGGTCTTGCTTAGACCCAGCCTATGACAAGAAGAAGTTTTGACTGGATCTCAAAATTCTGCGAGTTCCCTTCACCGTAATACTGTATCTATTTAAAAAAAAAAAAAGTATTTGAACAAGGACCTGGTATGCATTCCCAGCAGGTATGGCAGGCTGGGCTTCTGTTTGCAACGTCAATGCAACCTTTCAGCTGTTTGGAAGTTTCTGAGATCCACAGTACTGCTGTTTGCATCTCCCCAAAAATGTTATTTATAAGAAGGCCCTGTCAGCATGCCCTCAAGTACCCCCCCCCCCCCCCCCCCTTCCCGCCAGCATGACACTTATCTACATGCTGCTTTGATTTGCACTATTTTCATGGATAGTGATTCGGTTCTCCATCTGCCTGACTGTTGTTGTATCTCGCCTAATGTCCTAATCCTCAAAAATCTCCAGATGATTGACTACAGATATGAATAACTGCATTGAAGGGAATGCACTGCAATGGATACAGAGCATATTAGATGTAATAAATAGAAGGACAAACCCAGAACCGGTGCGAGGTTTTTTGGCTCCCGATGCAAAGCTTCAGACTATCACCCCTTCTCCCCCACTACACTCTTCCCAGTGATAAACATAAAACATTACCAACATGCGTTTGACCAAGTCATGGGCACAATATGTGTGTGGTCACTGTTTGTGATGGGATTTTCTGACACTCTGGCAAGTCTGACACGGATTACTTGCTCTTTCCCTGTCTAATTTAAGGGTCTATTTACTAAGCCTTGGATGGAGATAAAGTCACTGGAGACAAAGTACCAGCCAATTGGATCCTAACTGTCATTTATCAAACACAGCCTGTCCGATACATAAATAAAGCAAAGGCAGCACTCAGATAAATGACCAAACAATGACTAGCTTAATCGAAGTTTCAAAATTTACTACTTCATCATCAGGATACCAATGTAAACAAAAATCACAAACCTAATACAGGTTGAGTATCCCTTATCCAAAATGCTTGGGACCAGAGGTATTTTGGATGTGGGATTTTTCCGTATTTTGGAATAATTGCATACCATAATGAGATATCATGGTGATGGGACCTAAATCTAAGCACAGAATGCATTTATGTTACATATACACCTTATACACACAGCCTGAAGGTAATTTTAGCCAATATTTTTTATAACTTTGTGCATTAAACAAAGTGTGTCTACATTCACACAATTAATTTATGTTTCATATACACCTGGGGGGTAATTCCAAGTTGATCGCAGCAGGAAATCTTTTAGCAGTTGGGCAAAACCATGTGCACTGCAGGGGAGGCAGATATAACATGTGCAGAGAGAGTTAGATTTGGGTGGGTTATTTTGTTTCTGTGCAGGGTAAATACTGGTTGCTTTATTTTTACACTGCAATTTAGACTGCAGATTGAACACACCACACCCAAATCTAACTCTCTCTGCACATGTTATATCTGCCTCCCCTGCAGTGCACATGGTTTTGCCCAACTGCTAAAAAATTTCCTGCTGCGATCAACTTGGAATTACCCCCCTTATACACACAGCCTGAAGGTAATTTAATACAATATTTTTAATAACTTTGTGTATTAAACAAAGTTTGTGTACATTGAGCCATCAAAAAACAAAGGTTTCACTATCTCACTCTCACTCAAAAAAGTCTGTATTTCGGAATATTCCGTATTTCGGAATATTTGGATATGGGATACTCAACCTGTACCATAAAGAGTGCCGCCTTTGCTTCATTTAGATACAGTATATATACACACACACATATATATATATATATATATATATATATCTATATATACATAAAATAGCAGCAGGTTTAGCACTCCTAGTGACTCACACACAGGTACACTAGCCCTGCCACCGTGTACCTGTGTGTGAGTCACTAGGAGTTCCGAACCTGCTGCTATTTTGTATAATCCTTCTGTTTGGGCATCTGCTGCAGTAACCAGCTTAAAGGGAGAGCCGGACAAGCGGATTTATATATATAAATATATATCTCCTATATAATAGCCCAGATCTGTGACTCTGTGACTGTGTGGATAATGCTGGGCGTGGATAGGAGCTCTCATTGGGTCAGCAGCAGTTCTATCACACCCAGTCCACAGCTGATTGGGCAAGAAACGCCCTCCCACACAGGTTACATCCAATGGGAGGCTCTGCCCTTTGTCTGCTATGTGTTCCCAGAGCAGGATTAACAATGGAGCTGATGGAGCTGCAGCTCCAGGCCCACACCCCAAAATAGGCCCATTGCATCTGCAGCTACATACCCTCCAACAATTTACACATACAAATTGGTACAAATTTGAAAAGGGGGCATGGCCATGGGTAAAGGTACGTGGCCACGCCCCTTTTTCTATACTTTCAATGGAAGTTTGGAGAGCGAGAAATCGGTACAGACCATAAAAAAGGTACTGTACCTGCCAAAAAGGCCCAGCTGGAGGGTATGCCACTGCATCTGCAGCAAGTCTCTGCGCTGTAGATAGGGATCCTTTTACTGCAGCGTCCCAGTTCGCCTGCCCCCTCCGGCATCAACAATCCCCACTCCCTAGCTGCGATGCAGGTGGAATAAAAGCTGTTGCAGCCACCGGCATAGATGTGCATGAAAGCGGCTCAGCGGAAGGCTTTCATAGCCCTCCCTGAGCTGCATACTCTCTGAGCCCCGAATCCTCCTCTGTGCGTGATGTCACAGAAGTGCCCCCCCACCCCCCGCCACAGCCGCGCCCTGATCCCCAGAGGCCCTGACTCTGCAACACAGCACCTGGGCTGCTGACCTGAATGCCCCGAGATGGCTAATGTAACAGATAGAGTGGGTGATATCGCGGAGGGTCTGGACACTGAATCAATGTAACAGGTGACTGTGCTGTGCAGTGCAGTGGGGGTGCAGTGTCACTGACACTGCACAGCACTCTCACCTTTTACATTGATTCAGCGAGTCAGTCAGTTCTGCCAGCCAGTCACTATTGTTAGCGCCGGTGTCCCAACGCGCCGCCTTAAAGGAAAGTAGATGCAGTAAATAAACTACAGCTCCTAGCAGCCCTTAGCGCTGGAGCATTCCGGCGCTAAGGGCTGCTGGGAGCTGTAATTTATTGAGTGCATCTTCTTCCCTGTAATGCGACGCATTGGGACACCGGCGCTAACAATAGTGACTGGCTGCTTGGCTGCTGTGCAGGTCTCCAGGAGTGCCACTGCCAAAGGGAGGACAGCAGCTTAGCTGTTCCAGAAGGAGAAGCAGGAGAAGCATTACCCGCCCCTCCCCTACTCGCAGTACCTCCGGGCCCCATCCATGGCACCCCCACACCTCACCTCCACCACCCTAGGTCCGGACCCCATCCCCCACCCGCAGCACCCCTGCATCCACCCCTCCCCCACCACCGCACCCTCCCCTCCCCATCACCAGTGTCAACCTCATGACTGCTCCTGTCCCACCTGCGGTGTCTCCGGACCCCCTCCCCCTCCCGCAGCACCCATACATCTGCCCCTCCCCCACCCGCGGCACCCCACAACTGTCCCTCCCCCACCCACGGCACCCCCGGACCCCATCCACGTCTCCCCGGCACCACTACTCCCCCAACCACAGCACCTACTAGGTGATTCATCAGGCCCTGCATGCCCTGTTCATGCTATTGCAAGGGGCTACGACCCCTTAACCATTGCACGCCCTTTGTCTGTGCAATATTTAACCACATATATATTAGGGATGAGAAATGAAGCCCCTCGAACATCACGTCCCGAGCCCAGATCTGAGCCCGGCTCAGGACTTCCCGCCAGACTCGGAAACCAGAACGAGACAAAAACGTCATCATCCCTATGTCGGATTCTTGCAGGTTTTGGATTCTATATAAGGAGCCATGCGTCGCCACGATTTTCACTCCAGTCCTGGAGAGTGTAGCGAGAGGATGTGTTTCCTCAGTGTCTGTGTGGGAAAGTGGTGTGGCGCGTGAGATGGCGACCTGCTCTTTTGTGTCATTTCAGTGCTGTCTTGTGCTGCATCAGTCCAGTGATGCTGTCTTGTGCTGCATCAGTCCAGTCACAGTGGTGGTGTCCTGTGCTGCCATAAGTCCAGTGCTGCTGTATAAGTCCTGTCCAGTGGTGCTGTGTTGTTCTACATCAGTACAGTCATGATGTTCTGTGCTGCCATAAGTCCAGTGGTGGTGTCCTGTGCTGCCATAAGTCCAGTGGTGCTGCTGTATATGTCCAGTCCAGTGGTGCTGTGTTGTGCTGCATCAGTCCAGTGGTGGTGTCCTGTGATACCATAAGTCCAGTGATGCTGCTGTATAAGACATGGGGTACTGCCGTATAAGTCCAGTCCAGTGGTGCAGCTGTATAAGTCCAGTGGTACTGCCGTATAAGTCCAGGAATACTGCCGTATAAGTCCAGTGGTACTGCCGTATAAGTCCAGGGGTACTGCCGTATAAGTCCAGTGGTACTGCCGTATAAGTCCAGTGGTACTGCCGTATAAGTCCAGTGGTACTGCCGTATAGGTCGTGTGGTACTGCCGTATAAGTCCAGTCCAGTAGTATTGCTGTAAAAGTCCAGTGGTACTGCCATATAAGTCCAGTGATACTGCATATAAGTCCAGGGGTACTGCCGTATAAGTCCAGTCCAGTGGTTCAGCCATATAAGTCCAGGGGAACTGCCATATAAGTCCAGGGGTACTGCCGTATAAGTCAAGTTCAGTGGTGCAGCCGTATAAGTCCAGGGGTACTGCCGTAAAGTCCAGGGGTACTGCCATTTAAGTCCAGGGGTACTGCATATAAGTCCAGGGGTCCTGCCATATAAGTCCAGTCCAGTTGTGCAGCCGTATAAGTTCAGGGGTACTGCCACATAAGTCCAGTGGTACTGCCATATAAGTCCAGTCCAGTGGTGCAGCCGATTAAGTTCAGGGCTACTGCCGTATAAGTCCAGGGGTACTTCCATATTAGTCTAGTCCAATGGTGCAGATGTAAAAGTCCAGGGGTACTGCCATCTAAGTCCAGTCCAGTGGTACTGCCGTATAAGTCCAGGGGTACTGCCATATAAGTCATGGGGTACTGCCGTATAAGTCCAGGGGTACTGCTGTATAAGTCCAGTCCAGTGGTGCAGCCGTATAAGTTCAGGGGTCCTGCCGTATATGTCCAGTGGTACTGCCGTATAAGTCCAGGGGTACTTCCGTATAAGTCCAGGGGTACTGCTGTATAAGCCCAGTCCAGTGGTGCAGCCGTATAAGCTCAGGGGTACTGCCGTATTAGTCCAGGGATACTGCCGTATAAATCATGGGTACTGCCGTATAAGTCCAGGGGTATTGCCGTATAAGTCCAGTCCAGTGGTACAGCCATATAAGTTCAGGGGTACTGCCGTATAAGTCCAGGGGTACTGCCGTATAAGTCCTGGGGTACCGCCGTATAAGTCCACCAATATTGTCCGTGCATTACATCTAGGCAAATTCCAGCACGTCCCATTTTTTGCACATAAAATTAATTTGGTGGTGCAGATTTTTTTTAAATATGAGAGGGACGTGCAGGAGATGCTTTTGGTGGCCTGAAAAATTGCGTGCCACTTTTGTCATTCAGCCACTGCGTGCCACTCCTAGATGTGCCAGGTGTTTATGCCGCACACTTGTGTCACTTAGCTTAGTCATCCAGCTACCTAATTGCACCTCTTTTTCTTCTTTGCATGATGAGCTGTTTGGGGGTTAGTTTTTAAAAGTGCCATCATGTCTGACACTGCGTGCCACTCCTAGATGTGCCAGGTGTTTATGCCACACACTTGTGTCGCTTAGCTTAGTCATCCAGCTACCTCATTGCACCTCTTTTTCTTCTTTGCATCATGTGCTGTTTGGGACCTAGGGGGTCATTCCGTGTTGATCGCTAGCTGAAAATGTTCGCTGCGCAGCAACAAAGCAAAAAATTGCCACTTCTGCGCATGCGTATGCGGCGCAATGCGCACGCGCAACGTACTTTCACAACGGCCGTTGTAGTTTCACATAAGGTCTAGCAAAGCTTTTCAGTCGCACTGCTGGCCGCAGAGTGATTGACAGGAAATGGGTGTTTCTGGGTGTCAACTGACCGTTTTCAGGGAGTGTTTGGAAAAACGCAGGCGTGCCAGGAAAAACGCAGGTGTGGCTGGCCGTACGCAGGGCATGTTTGTGATGTCAAATCCGGAACTGAATGGTCTGAAGGGATCGCAAGCGCTAAGTAGGCCTGAAGCTACTCAGAAACTGCACAATATTTTTTTGTAGCCGCTGTGCAATCCTTTCGTTCGCACTTCTGCTAAGCTAAGGTACACTCCCAGAGGGCAGCGGCTTAGCGTTTGCACGGCTGCTAAAAACAGCTAGCGAGCGATCAACTCGGAATGACCCCCTTAGTTTTTAAAAGTGCCATCCTGTCTAACACTGCAGTGCTACTCCTAGATGGGCCAGGTGTTTGTGCCGCCCACTTGGGTCGCTTAGCTTAGTCATCCAGCGACCTCAGTGCAACTTTTTGGCCTAAAAACAATATTGTGAGGTATGAGGTGTTCAGAATAGACTGGAAATGAGTGGAAATGAATGTTATTGAGGTTAAAATATAATAAAATAAATAAATAAAATAAATAAAAATTATCCCCAAATTCTGTGATTTTCGCTGTTTTTATGTTTGTTTGTTTGTTTGTTTGTTTGTTTTTAAAAAATCATCCAGATCCAAAACCAAAACCCGAAAGGGTGGTTTTGGCAAAACCAATCCAGATCCAAAACCAAAACATGAAAAGTGCTCCCGCACATCTTTAATATATATACTATAGATGAAAGCGGCACTTAAACAATAAACACAGCTTAGACTATGGCTAGCTAGCGCATAAACATTTCACACTGTCCCAAATTCTCAGTCCCTTTCTATTGCACATGTGTACCTCATTGCGTTGATCTCCTATTTGCTTGACCTCTCAATACCAGACTGCCCACTTATTTGTATATCTTCAAGTCCATTCTACTTGCCTGTAGGCAGAGCACTGGCAGGGTGTTAATTAGAGATGAGCGCCTGAAATTTTTCGGGTTTTGTGTTTTGGTTTTGGGTTCGGTTCCGCGGCCGTGTTTTGGGTTCGACCGCGTTTTGGCAAAACCTCACAGAATTTTTTTTGTCGGATTCGGGTGTGTTTTGGATTCGGGTGTTTTTTTTCAAAAAACCCTAAAAAACAGCTTAAATCATAGAATTTGGGGGTCATTTTGATCCCAAAGTATTATTAACCTCAAAAACCATAATTTACACTCATTTTCAGTCTATTCTGAATACCTCACACCTCACAATATTATTTTTAGTCCTAAAATTTGCACCGAGGTCGCTGTGTGAGTAAGATAAGCGACCCTAGTGGCCGACACAAACACCGGGCCCATCTAGGAGTGGCACTGCAGTGTCACGCAGGATGTCCCTTCCAAAAAACCCTCCCCAAACAGCACATGACGCAAAGAAAAAAAGAGGCGCAATGAGGTAGCTGACTGTGTGAGTAAGATAAGCGACCCTAGTGGCCGACACAAACACCGGGCCCATCTAGGAGTGGCACTGCAGTGTCACGCAGGATGTCCCTTCCAAAAAACCCTCCCCAAACAGCACATGACGCAAAGAAAAAAAGAGGCGCAATGAGGTAGCTGACTGTGTGAGTAAGATAAGCGACCCTAGTGGCCGACACAAACACCGGGCCCATCTAGGAGTGGCACTACAGTGTCACGCAGGATGTCCCTTCCAAAAAACCCTCCCCAAACAGCACATGACGCAAAGAAAAAAAGAGGCGCAATGAGGTAGCTGACTGTGTGAGTAAGATAAGCGACCCTAGTGGCCGACACAAACACCGGGCCCATCTAGGAGTGGCACTGCAGTGTCACGCAGGATGGCCCTTCCAAAAAACCCTCCCCAAACAGCACATGACGCAAAGAAAAAGAAAAGAAAAAAGAGGTGCAAGATGGAATTGTCCTTGGGCCCTCCCACCCACCCTTATGTTGTATAAACAGGACATGCACACTTTAACCAACCCATCATTTCAGTGACAGGGTCTGCCACACGACTGTGACTGATATGACGGGTTGGTTTGGACCCCCCCCAAAAAAGAAGCAATTAATCTCTCCTTGCACAAACTGGCTCTACAGAGGCAAGACGTCCACCTCATCATCATCCTCCGATATATCACCGTGTACATCCCCCTCCTCACAGATTATCAATTCGTCCCCACTGGAATCCACCATCTCAGCACCCTGTGTACTTTGTGGAGGCAATTGCTGCTGGTGAATGTCTCCACGGAGGAATTGATTATAATTCATTTTAATGAACATCATCTTCTCCACATTTTCTGGATGTAACCTCGTACGCCGATTGCTGACAAGGTGAGCGGCGACACTAAACACTCTTTCGGAGTACACACTTGTGGGAGGGCAACTTAGGTAGAATAAAGCCAGTTTGTGCAAGGGCCTCCAAATTGCCTCTTTTTCCTGCCAGTATAAGTACGGACTGTGTGACGTGCCTACTTGGATGCGGTCACTCATATAATCCTCCACCATTCTTTCAATGGTGAGAGAATCATATGCAGTGACAGTAGACGACATGTCCGTAATCATTGTCAGGTCCTTCAGTCCGGACCAGATGTCAGCATCAGCAGTCGCTCCAGACTGCCCTGCATCACCGCCAGCGGGTGGGCTCGGAATTCTGAGCCTTTTCCTCACACCCCCAGTTGCGGGAGAATGTGAAGGAGGAGATGTTGTTGACAGGTCGCGTTCCGCTTGACTTGACAATTTTCTCACCAGCAGGTCTTTCAACCCCAGCAGACTTGTGTCTGCCGGAAAGAGAGATCCAAGGTAGGCTTTAAATCTAGGATCGAGCACGGTGGCCAAAATGTAGTGCTCTGATTTCAACAGATTGACCACCCGTGAATCCTTGTTAAGCGAATTAAGGGCTCCATCCACAAGTCCCACATGCCTAGCGGAATCGCTCCGTGTTAGCTCCTCCTTCAATGTCTCCAGCTTCTTCTGCAAAAGCCTGATGAGGGGAATGACCTGACTCAGGCTGGCAGTGTCTGAACTGACTTCACGTGTGGCAAGTTCAAAGGGCATCAGAACCTTGCACAACGTTGAAATCATTCTCCACTGCGCTTGAGACAGGTGCATTCCACCTCCTATATCGTGCTCAATTGTATAGGCTTGAATGGCCTTTTGCTGCTCCTCCAACCTCTGAAGCATATAGAGGGTTGAATTCCACCTCGTTACCACTTCTTGCTTCAGATGATGGCAGGGCAGGTTCAGTAGTTTTTGGTGGTGCTCCAGTTTTCTGTACGTGGTGCCTGTACGCCGAAAGTGTCCCGCAATTCTTCTGGCCACCGACAGCATCTCTTGCATGCCCCTGTCGTTTTTTAAAAAATTCTGCACCACCAAATTCAAGGTATGTGCAAAACATGGGACGTGCTGGAATTTGCCCAGATTTAATGCACACACAATATTGCTGGCGTTGTCCGATGCCACAAATCCACAGGAGAGTCCAATTGGGGTAAGCCATTCCGCGATGATCTTCCTCAGTTGCCGTAAGAGGTTTTCAGCTGTGTGCGTATTCTGGAAACCGGTGATACAAAGCGTAGCCTGCCTAGGAAAGAGTTGGCGTTTGCGAGATGCTGCTACTGGTGCCGCCGCTGCTGTTGTTGCGGCGGGAGTCCATACATCTACCCAGTGGGCTGTCACAGTCATATAGTCCTGACCCTGCCCTGCTCCACTTGTCCACATGTTCGTGGTTAAGTGGACATTGGGTACAGCTGCATTTTTTAGGACACTGGTGACTCTTTTTCTGAGGTCTGTGTACATTTTCGGTATCGCCTGCCTAGAGAAATGGAACCTAGATGGTATTTGGTACCGGGGGACACAGTACCTCCAACAAGTCTCTAGTTGGCTCTGCAGTAATGATGGATACCGGAACCACGTTTCTCACCACCCAGGATGTCAAGGCCTCAGTTATCCGCTTTGCAGTAGGATGACTGCTGTGATATTTCATCTTCCTCGCAAAGGACTGTTGGACAGTCAATTGCTTGGTGGAAGTAGTACAAGTGGTCTTACGACTTCCCCTCTGGGATGACCATCGACTCCCAGCAGCAACAACAGCAGCGCCAGCAGCAGTAGGCGTTACACGCAAGGATGCATCGGAGGAATCCCAGGCAGGAGAGGAATCATCAGAATTGCCAGTGACATGGCCTGCAGGACTATTGGCATTCCTGGGGAAGGAGGAAATTGACACTGAGGGAGTTGGTGGGGTGGTTTGCGTGAGCTTGGTTACAAGAGGAAGGGATTTACTGGTCAGTGGACTGCTTCCGCTGTCGGCCCAAGTTTTTGAACTTGTCACTGACTTATTATGAATGCGCTGCAGGTGACGTATAAGGGAGGATGTTCCGAGGTGGTTAACGTCCTTACCCCTACTTATTACAGCTTGACAAAGGGAACACACGGCTTGACACCTGTTGTCCGCATTTCTGGTGAAATACTTCCACACCGAAGAGCTGATTTTTTTGGTATTTTCACCAGGCATGTCAACGGCCATATTCCTCCCACGGACAACAGGTGTCTCCCCGGGTGCCTGACTTAAACAAACCACCTCACCATCAGAATCCTCCTGGTCAATTTCCTCCCCAGCGCCAGCAACACCCATATCCTCCTCATCCTGGTGTACTTCAACACTGACATCTTCAATCTGACTATCAGGAACTGGACTGCGGGTGCTCCTTCCATCACTTGCAGGGGGCGTGCAAATGGTGGAAGGCGCATGCTCTTCACGTCCAGTGTTGGGAAGGTCAGGCATTGCAACCGACACAATTGGAGTCGGACTCTCCTTGTGGATTTGGGATTTTCGAAGAACGCACAGTTCTTTGCGGTGCTACTGCTTTTGCCAGCTTGAGTCTTTTCATTTTTCTAGCGAGAGGCTGAGTGCTTCCATCGTCATGTGAAGCTGAACCACTAGCCATGAACATAGGCCAGGGCCTCAGCCGTTCCTTGCCACTATGTGTGGTAAATGGCATATTGGCAAGTTTACGCTTCTCCTCCGACAATTTTATTTTAGGTTTTGGAGTCCTTTTTTTACTGATATTTGGTGTTTTGGATTTGACATGCTCTGTACTATGACATTGGGCATCGGCCTTGGCAGACGACGTTGCTGGCATTTCATCGTCTCGGCCATGACTAGTGGCAGCAGCTTCAGCACGAGGTGGAAGTGGATCTTGATCTTTCCCTAATTTTGGAACCTCAACATTTTTGTTCTCCATATTTTAATAGGCACAACTAAAAGGCACCTCAGGTAAACAATGGAGATGGATGGATACTAGTATACAATTATGGATGGACTGCCGAGTGCCGACACAGAGGTAGCTACAGCCGTGGACTACTGTACTGTGTCTGCTGCTAATATAGACTGGTTAATAAAGAGATGTAGTATGTATGTATAAAGAAGAAAGAAAAAAAAACCACGGGTAGGTGGTATACAATTATGGACGGACTGCCGAGTGCCGACACAGAGGTAGCTACAGCCGTGGACTACCGTACTGTACTGTGTCTGCTGCTAATATAGACTGGTTGATAAAGAGATGTAGTATGTATGTATAAAGAAGAAAGAAAAAAAACCACGGGTAGGTGGTATACAATTATGGACGGACTGCCGAGTGCCGACACAGAGGTAGCTACAGCCGTGGACTACCGTACTGTACTGTGTCTGCTGCTAATATAGACTGGTTGATAAAGAGATGTAGTATGTATGTATAAAGAAGAAAGAAAAAAAAACCACGGGTAGGTGGTATACAATTATGGATGGACTGCCGAGTGCCGACACAGAGGTAGCTACAGCCGTGGACTACTGTACTGTGTCTGCTGCTAATATAGACTGGTTAATAAAGAGATGTAGTATGTATGTATAAAGAAGAAAGAAAAAAAAACCACGGGTAGGTGGTATACAATTATGGATGGACTGCCGAGTGCCGACACAGAGGTAGCTACAGCCGTGGACTACTGTACTGTGTCTGCTGCTAATATAGACTGGTTGATAAAGAGATGTAGTATGTATGTATAAAGAAGAAAGAAAAAAAAACCACGGGTAGGTGGTATACAATTATGGACGGACTGCCGAGTGCCGACACAGAGGTAGCTACAGCCGTGGACTACCGTACTGTACTGTGTCTGCTGCTAATATAGACTGGTTAATAAAGAGATGTAGTATGTATGTATAAAGAAGAAAGAAAAAAAACCACGGGTAGGTGGTATACAATTATGGATGGACTGCCGAGTGCCGACACAGAGGTAGCTACAGCCGTGGACTACTGTACTGTGTCTGCTGCTAATATAGACTGGTTGATAAAGAGATGTAGTATGTATGTATAAAGAAGAAAGAAAAAAAAAACACGGGTAGGTGGTATACAATTATGGACGGACTGCCGAGTGCCGACACAGAGGTAGCTACAGCCATGGACTACCGTACTGTACTGTGTCTGCTGCTAATATAGACTGGTTGATAAAGAGATGTAGTATGTATGTATAAAGAAGAAAGAAAAAAAAACCACGGGTAGGTGGTATACAATTATGGATGGACTGCCGAGTGCCGACACAGAGGTAGCTACAGCCGTGGACTACTGTACTGTGTCTGCTGCTAATATAGACTGGTTGATAAAGAGATGTAGTATGTATGTATAAAGAAGAAAGAAAAAAAAACCACGGGTAGGTGGTATACAATTATGGATGGACTGCCGAGTGCCGACACAGAGGTAGCTACAGCCGTGGACTACTGTACTGTGTCTGCTGCTAATATAGACTGGTTGATAAAGAGATGTAGTATGTATGTATAAAGAAGAAAGAAAAAAAAACCACGGGTAGGTGGTATACAATTATGGATGGACTGCCGAGTGCCGACACAGAGGTAGCTACAGCCGTGGACTACTGTACTGTGTCTGCTGCTAATATAGACTGGTTGATAAAGAGATGTAGTATGTATGTATAAAGAAGAAAGAAAAAAAACCACGGGTAGGTGGTATACAATTATGGATGGACTGCCGAGTGCCGACACAGAGGTAGCTACAGCCGTGGACTACTGTACTGTGTCTGCTGCTAATATAGACTGGTTGATAAAGAGATGTAGTATGTATGTATAAAGAAGAAAGAAAAAAAAACCACGGGTAGGTGGTATACAATTATGGATGGACTGCCGAGTGCCGACACAGAGGTAGCTACAGCCGTGGACTACTGTACTGTGTCTGCTGCTAATATAGACTGGTTGATAAAGAGATGTAGTATGTATGTATAAAGAAGAAAGAAAAAAAAACCACGGGTAGGTGGTATACAATTATGGATGGACTGCCGAGTGCCGACACAGAGGTAGCTACAGCCGTGGACTACTGTACTGTGTCTGCTGCTAATATAGACTGGTTGATAAAGAGATGTAGTATGTATGTATAAAGAAGAAAGAAAAAAAAACCACGGGTAGGTGGTATACAATTATGGATGGACTGCCGAGTGCCGACACAGAGGTAGCTACAGCCGTGGACTACTGTACTGTGTCTGCTGCTAATATAGACTGGTTGATAAAGAGATGTAGTATGTATGTATAAAGAAGAAAGAAAAAAAACCACGGGTAGGTGGTATACAATTATGGACGGACTGCCGAGTGCCGACACAGAGGTAGCTACAGCCGTGGACTACCGTACTGTACTGTGTCTGCTGCTAATATAGACTGGTTGATAATGAGATGTAGTATGTATGTATAAAGAAGAAAGAAAAAAAAACCACGGGTAGGTGGTATACAATTATGGATGGACTGCCGAGTGCCGACACAGAGGTAGCTACAGCCGTGGACTACTGTACTGTGTCTGCTGCTAATATAGACTGGTTGATAAAGAGATGTAGTATGTATGTATAAAGAAGAAAGAAAAAAAACCACGGGTAGGTGGTATACAATTATGGATGGACTGCCGAGTGCCGACACAGAGGTAGCTACAGCCGTGGTCTACTGTACTGTGTCTGCTGCTAATATAGACTGGTTAATAAAGAGATGTAGTATGTATGTATAAAGAAGAAAGAAAAAAAAACCACGGGTAGGTGGTATACAATTATGGATGGACTGCCGAGTGCCGACACAGAGGTAGCTACAGCCGTGGACTACTGTACTGTGTCTGCTGCTAATATAGACTGGTTGATAAAGAGATGTAGTATGTATGTATAAAGAAGAAAGAAAAAAAAACCACGGGTAGGTGGTATACAATTATGGACGGACTGCCGAGTGCCGACACAGAGGTAGCTACAGCCGTGGACTACCGTACTGTACTGTGTCTGCTGCTAATATAGACTGGTTAATAAAGAGATGTAGTATGTATGTATAAAGAAGAAAGAAAAAAAAACCACGGGTAGGTGGTATACAATTATGGATGGACTGCCGAGTGCCGACACAGAGGTAGCTACAGCCGTGGACTACTGTACTGTGTCTGCTGCTAATATAGACTGGTTGATAAAGAGATGTAGTATGTATGTATAAAGAAGAAAGAAAAAAAAACCACGGGTAGGTGGTATACAATTATGGACGGACTGCCGAGTGCCGACACAGAGGTAGCTACAGCCGTGGACTACCGTACTGTACTGTGTCTGCTGCTAATATAGACTGGTTGATAAAGAGATGTAGTATGTATGTATAAAGAAGAAAGAAAAAAAAACCACGGGTAGGTGGTATACAATTATGGATGGACTGCCGAGTGCCGACACAGAGGTAGCTACAGCCGTGGACTACTGTACTGTGTCTGCTGCTAATATAGACTGGTTGATAAAGAGATGTAGTATGTATGTATAAAGAAGAAAGAAAAAAAAACCACGGGTAGGTGGTATACAATTATGGATGGACTGCCGAGTGCCGACACAGAGGTAGCTACAGCCGTGGACTACTGTACTGTGTCTGCTGCTAATATAGACTGGTTGATAAAGAGATGTAGTATGTATGTATAAAGAAGAAAGAAAAAAAAACCACGGGTAGGTGGTATACATTTATGGATGGACTGCCGAGTGCCGACACAGAGGTAGCTACAGCCGTGGACTACTGTACTGTGTCTGCTGCTAATATAGACTGGTTGATAAAGAGATGTAGTATGTATGTATAAAGAAGAAAGAAAAAAAACCACGGGTAGGTGGTATACAATTATGGACGGACTGCCGAGTGCCGACACAGAGGTAGCTACAGCCGTGGACTACCGTACTGTACTGTGTCTGCTGCTAATATAGACTGGTTGATAATGAGATGTAGTATGTATGTATAAAGAAGAAAGAAAAAAAAACCACGGGTAGGTGGTATACAATTATGGATGGACTGCCGAGTGCCGACACAGAGGTAGCTACAGCCGTGGACTACTGTACTGTGTCTGCTGCTAATATAGACTGGTTGATAAAGAGATGTAGTATGTATGTATAAAGAAGAAAGAAAAAAAAACCACGGGTAGGTGGTATACAATTATGGACGGACTGCCGAGTGCCGACACAGAGGTAGCTACAGCCGTGGACTACTGTACTGTGTCTGCTGCTAATATAGACTGGTTGATAATGAGATGTAGTATGTATGTATAAAGAAGAAAGAAAAAAAAACCACGGGTAGGTGGTATACAATTATGGATGGACTGCCGAGTGCCGACACAGAGGTAGCTACAGCCGTGAACTACCGTACTGTGTCTGCTGCGACTGGATGATAAATAATGATATAAAAAATATATATATATCACTACTGCAGCCGGACAGGTATATATTATATAATGACGGACCTGCTGGACACTGTCTGTCAGCAGAATGAGTTTTTTATAGAATAAAAAAAAAAACACCACACAAGTCACACGACGAGTGTTTAACTTTTTCAGGCAATCACAATATAGTATACTACTAACTATACTGGTGGTCAGTGTGGTCAGGTCACTGGTCAGTCACACTGGCAGTGGCACTCCTGCAGCAAAAGTGTGCACTGTTTAATTTTAATAATATGTACTCCTGGCTCCTGCTATAACCTATAACTGGCACTGCTCCCCAGTCTCCCCCACAATTATAAGCTGTGTGAGCACAGTCAGATATATACATAGATGATGCAGCACACTGGGCTGAGCAGTGCACACAGATATGGTATGTGACTGAGTCACTGTGTATCGTTTTTTTCAGGCAGAGAACGGATTATATTAAATAAAACTGCACTGTCTGGTGGTCACTGTGGTCAGTCACTACTAAACTCTGCACTCTCTACAGTACTCCTAAGCTCCAGTAAATCAAGTGTCTCTGTCTCAAATCAATCTCACTCTCTCTCTTCTAATCTAAATGGAGAGGACGCCAGCCACGTCCTCTCCCTATCAATCTCAATGCACGTGTGAAAATGGCGGCGACGCGCGGCTCCTTATATAGAATCCGAGTCTCGCGATAGAATCCGAGCCTCGCGAGAATCCGACAGCGTCATGATGACATTCGGGCGCGCTCGGGTTAACCGAGCAAGGCGGGAAGATCCGAGTCGCTCGGACCCGTGAAAAAAAAACATGAAGTTCGGGCGGGTTCGGATTCCGAGGAACCGAACCCGCTCATCTCTAGTGTTAATGTGATGTAATTTGTCTATATGGAACTTGCACTTTAAAAACATAAGTTATAGGCAGTATGGATGGTGTAATCGTTAGCATTACTGCGTTGCAGCACTGAGGTCTTGGTTTGATTCTCATCATGGCTCTGTGTGGAGCTTGTATATTATTCCCGTGCTTGCTTGGCTTTCCTCCCACAATCCAAAAATATACTGGTAGGTTAATAGTCACCCAACAAAAATGAACCCAAGTGTGTGTGTACATGGGCAGGCTAAATGGGCCAAGTGGTTATCTGCTGTCAAAAATTTTTTTACTGAAAAATATCATCGACTGCTACAGCAACAGGAAGTAAAGTGAGACATTTATATTCTTTCTGTGCTACATGTATAATTTGGAAAAATTTGCATGTCATAATATGAAACTGTTGAAAATTTTGTGACTGTTCTCTGACATGTAAAAGAATCTAATACTCAAATTATAAATAGTTAAAAAGAGAACAAAAACTATATGTTGACACCTGAATAGGCCACTTCACAAAGAGCTTAGTAGCTGAGCTCCCTATAAGCTAACACTATTACCTTAGTTCCTGTAAACTCTGCTCTTTTGCTACCCAGTCTGGATTACAGTTGTGTTACCAGTTATATCCAGTATCAGTTTCGTCTTAAAGACACAGTCACAGTATTCTTCAGTCTCGTCTTAAAGACACAGCCACAGTTCTTCTTCAGCCTCGTCCTAAAGTCACAGCTACAGTCTTCAGTTCTTCTTCAGCCTCGTCTTAAAGTCACAACCACAGTCATTGTTCTACATACAGTACAGTTGCGTTTCCAGTTATATCCAGTACCAGCCCGGATTAGAGTTGCGTTCCAGTTATACCGGTACCCAGCCCAGTTCACAGTGTGGTTCCAGTCTCACAGGTAACCAGTCCGGTTCAACATCTTTTCCTCCCAGATCTGCGTAACTCCAGAAAACCTATTTCATAGTAACCTTGAGTACACAAACACCTAGTTCTGTGAAAGTATATCCAGTTATTACCAATACATTCACCATCCTGCTATCAACACCGAGTCCCTGGTGATCCAGTGGTTAGGAATACAGCTCCCTCTGCCAAGGCCCGGGTTTAACCCCCGGTAAGGGATTGCTCCTTACTACTTGATCTCACTGATTCCCACAGACCAGACAAATATTCACATAGTCCTCCAGTTACCCGCATGGACTTCACATACAAACTGGGTTCACAAAAACCATAGTCATGACAGTAGGAACTGGCTCAATGGACCTTGCCGAAAGTGTTTGTCTGATGCGAGACCTTCTAAGCAATATTGCAGGACGCTTGGGGAGTTTGGAGTCGACTCAGCATCAATTGGCACAGTGTCTGCAGCGGAACTCATTCTCCAGAAATCCTCAGACTCCCTGTGCTCAGACTTCTGACCAACTGTGGATTCTCTACCAGATGTTAATACAGATACAAGAACTTTTGACTAAGATTCTTTCTGTGATGCCTGAACTCCTCAGGAATACCACCAACGTTGTTGATCCTTCTTTGTCCCATCTAGTTCATAAAGTCTCTTCCTCTGTGCAAGGAAAAGTTGTTCATAAGAGCTATCCACAACCCAAGCTCTCTGAAATGAATCATCAGCAGCATAGTGCTCTGTCTTTACTGTGGAAATTCTGGTCATTTTGTTAAGAATTGTATTCTTTGCAAGTCAGGAAATGGTGACAAATCTCAGTGTCATAGCACTCATGTCTGCAGGTCATCTTTAGTGGCTGACCCTTCTACTGCTGACAGGAGTGTCAAGAAGGCTCCTCAAAAAGAGACTCAATTTTATGACTGGGGTCCTGTGATTAAAAGACCCTATCCCAAGTTGGGTGTCCAGAAAAGAATGTTCAAGCCATTTAAAGTCACAGAGGGGTCTGTCTCTATAGCCCAAGGAGGGGAGTCTGTTTCTGCTGCTCAAGGAGGGGTGTCTGTCTCTGCAGCCCAAGGAGGGGTGACTGTCTCTGCAGCCCAAGGAGGGGCAACCGAAATTTCAGCGCCAGAAAGGGCGTTAGACTCTGCAGACTCTGAGGAGGCATTTGCTTTGCTGACCCCAGGGGGGGTATCCAATGTTCAAACTCTAGTAGGGGCATATGAGTCTTCTTCTAAAAAAGGATTTTTTGATCTGTCAACCCCAGGAGGGGTGCTTGAAATAACAACCCTGAGAGAGGTGTCTGATTCGTCAACCCCAGGAGGGGTCACCAGAGTTTCAGCCCCAAGGGAAGAATCCAGAGCCAAGTTCCCAGATGGAAATCTTTGTGTTACAGATGCAGTAATGAACTTTTGTTTTCCATCTTCTTAGAGCACTACCGTGTTGGCATCCAGCATGGTTCAGGTCCAGGATGGGCCATCTTAACACTTGGATTCTACTCACTCCGGTTCCAGACGCAATCTGCCTCCTTCGGTCCCAACCGATTCTAATTTCTAATGGACTCAATCCGGTTCCATCCTTGGGTCCAGGGATTCCTCCGGTCCCAACTGGTACAAGTTTTTCAAGACTCAATCTGGTCTTGTCCATATGTTCGGTTCAGTCTCCTCCGGTTCCAGCCGATTCAAGTTCGTCCGGACTCATTCTAGTCCCGTCCATATGTCCGGATCAGTTTCCTCCGGTTCCAGCCAGGTCAGTCCATCCCAGTTCCAGCCGGTCCAGCAATACTCCAGGTCCTGCCTGGTCAGTCTCCTTTGGTTCCAGCCAAATCCAAAACCTCAGGACCTAATCCGGTTCCATCCGTAGGTCTAAAACTTTCTCCAGTTTCAGCCACTCCAAGTAAAATTATTAATTCAGTATTTGTTGAGTATTCTAGTGCTACAGAGCTGGACACCAATTTGAGTACAGCTTTCTCAGCTCTGTCCCTAAGCTTTTCTGAGCAACCTATTGTTCCATCTGCTGATTTGGATAAAGGACTTCAGGCTAATGTTGCTGAGGGGGATACTGATGTTGCTTCCTCAATCCAGTCACCAGAGTCATTTGCCTCAGTCGCAGACGTGTGTGTCGCAGCTTCAGGGAGAATTACTAGCGTCTCCATCCAGAAGGACATTTGAAGTGATAGCTCAGTTGAGGATTTCAGCCAGACATCTTCAGAAAGGATATTGTTTCATCATTCTGATATCCCTCAAACTAACTCCAATCCAGCTTCTGAGAGTGCATCATCAGTTTCAGCCTCTAAACTTTCGTCCGACGCTTTAGCACCTATTTACTTTGATAGAGATTTATTGCAATATGTCGCTCTAGTTGATCGATTTCTCTCTATGTGGAGTCAGATCCTTTGAGTGCAGTAACTCCTTTCAACGTTACTCGATATCTGTTCCTGGCATTCAGAGGAAGAGCTTTGGAGTGGGCTAACACGCTTTTTGAGAGTAATGATCCAGTGCTCCATGATTTACAGACTTTTAGTAATGCAGTGTTTGAAGAATTTAGTCCTAAACCCTCGGAATCTGACTCAGTTAAAAAATCATGCCCCAAACAGAATTCCAGTTCTTCTTCATTCAAACTACAACAGTCTGATACAAAAGGAAGTTTGTGCTGTCTTTCCAAGGATAATCCAAGTATCTCCTCCCATAAGAATCTGGTCGTTAAAACTGGTCATCTAGCAGTCACTCCTAGCCCGATACATAGTTCTCCACCAAAGAATTTTAAACTCCAGTGCACTTCTCTGTCATCTCCAAACTGTGTATCTAAGGGAGATTTGTAACTTCCATTAGACTTGGACTCAGACTCTGAATTTGATCCAATTTATGATGCTACTCCTTTCTTGTGAGGTCCTGTGTTTTCTGAGGAAGTTTTTCTTTACAGGAAATTCCGCTCTCCCTGGTTAAATCCAGATGTTCCCGTAAGAAGAAGAGGCATCGACAAAGGTCTTAAGTACTACTGTATGAAATTTTCAAGTTACTCTAAGTTTCAAGATGGGTGTTCGGAGTCCACCCCTGAAGAGGGGGTTACTGTCATGATCCTGACTGTAGTTCTCATGTTTGGTGACTTACCTCTGCCATCTGTCCTGGATCCTGAGTCTTTTCTGCTCACTGGGATAAACAGCTTGCCAGTATAATGAGTTTCCTGAGTGCTGAGTTCTCTGTCTGGAAGGTGAGAGTTAACGAGCTCCACCTGTGATTAATCTTCTGTGTGAATACTGAATTCAGCAAGTCTCTCCATGCTGTGCCTACACAGCAATCATTGTTGTCATTATACTATATGCCTCTCTGACTCCAGTGATCACCAGATACATACTCCACTGTGCTTGGCTCTCTGGTGTTTGTGCCTAAAGTCAGCATCCTCTGATAATTTTAGGAGTTTAGGCTTCAGTGTTTTCCGGCCTCCTAGGCCTCACTCCACATCGGAGACTAACCTGGAGTATTGACATGACAGGGTATGATCACCTGACCTGGAGCTATCCAATCCTTTGCCAGATGGAGACTCCCTGAATCACCTAACCCTGTTCACCAATCACAAAGGATCAGGAAGTGTAAGTAAAGAGACTTGTGTTACAGAAGAGGCCAGTTCCTTGTGTCACACAGCTCAATGTGAGTTTAGTAGCTGAGCTCCTAAAAGGTAACACTATTACCTTAGTTCCTGTAAAACTCTGCTCTTTTGCTAACAAGTCTGGATTACAGTTGTGTTACCACTTATATACAGTATCAGTTTCTTGTTAAAGACACAGTCACAGTATTCTTCAGTCTCGTCTTAAAAATACAAGCCACAGTTCTTCTTCAGCCTCGTCCTAAAGTCACAGCTACAGTCTTCAGTTCTTCTTCAGCCTCGTTTTAAAGTCACAACCACAGTCATTGTTCTACATGCAGTTGCGTTTCCAGTTATATCCGGTACCAGCCCGGATTATCGTTGTGTTCCATTTATACCGGTTCACAGTGCGGTTCCAGACTCACAGGTAACCAGTCCGGTTCAACATCTTCTCCTCCCAGATCTGCGTAACTCCAGAAAACCTATTTCATAGTAACCTTGAGTACACAAACACCTACTTCTGTGAAAGTATATCCAGTTTGTTATAAACAATACGTTCACCATCCTGCTATGAACAGCAAGTCCCTGGTGTTCCAGTGGTCAGGATACAGCTGCCTCTGCTGAGGTCCGGGTTTACCCGATTGAGCTCACTTGCAATTTTATCAATAGGGAACCAACAATTAAACAGTGTGGACACTGATAAACTAATTGACATTTTTTTGCGGACTCAAAAGCCCTTCAAAAACCTTTCTGAGCAACTCTACATTGCTAGGTTATTTATATTTTGTGTGTAGAGAACTTTAAACTGACTCACTTTGTTCACAAAAGTGACCATATAATCACTGTGTTCAAATCACTTTGTTTAAATATAATTGATAATGTGTTCAGTTACATGTTAATAAATCATAATTTATTTGGCTCATCCCTGGACTTTCAACGGTGCATCATTTTGCATACTAGACATGCTTACTTGCATGTTTGTTGCCCGCATAACCGTAAATCAGGTTCAAATTTGTTTTACGAAGAGTCGGCATGGGAAAGGGGGGGGGGGGAAGGGCACCAACATTTATCTTGCCTTCGGGCAACTGGGAGGAAGTTATGCCACTGTACCCAGCACACAGGTGCAGCATACTGCTGCACCTGTGTATAATGCCAACATGAACCCTTGGACTCATATATTGTGTGTAAATCTGGCTCTGGTACTAGCCAGTGCCTGCTGAGTCATTTACGTCACTGCACGTCCCTGCTTTGTATAGTCTGGAAGATGGAGATTTCAGTATGATTGACTATTTGGAAGGAAAGGAGTTGGAAGGGGGTGGGCGCCTCTCTGCCTCATCATGTATTAATTATGTCAGTGACAGGATGGCCAGCCAGACCAGGTGAAAAGGCGTAGGGCCGACGGCCACTGATTACAAGATCCAAGAGCCCCACAAGCAGTATGTATGATAAGGATCATCTTAGTTTACAGCTACGCCCTCCCAACTGCCTAGGAGAAATGCCTGCTCTGGGCACATCATTGGTATAACAAGATGCAGGGGCACTGATGAGATTGGATACAGGGACTAAAAATTATAGCCTTCCCTATTTTGTTTAATCTGGCTCTTGAAAAAAAATAAAAACGTGAAATTAGCCATTGTTGTCATATGCTATGACACACCTCTGACCCAATGTTAGCAGGGCCGGTTCTTGCCCTTGTGGCGCCCTGGGCAAAAAATAGGGGTGTGGCTTCATATGGGGGCGTGGTCAGTTACGCCCCCATTTGTGCCCCTGTAGCGCAGCTGGAAGAAAAATAAAAATAAAATAAAAGTATACTTACAATCCCCGCTCCTGATTCCTGACCTCCTCCTCCGCCGGCGCTGCTCTTCTCCTGTCCTCGGATCTATGGGAGAGACGTCATTACATCTCTCCCATAGCACAGCATAGACACTAGAGGTCAATTATGACCCCTAGTGTCTGTGCCACTATGCTGTGCGGTGCGCGATGACGTCATCGCGCACCGCACAGCACAGGTCCTCTCCATGAAGGGAAACTAGATGCGTAGCGTCTGGTTCCCTTCAAAGCGGGGGACCAGTGGCGGGCACAGCGGGGGGCACTGCGGGGGGCACAGTGGCGGATCTTGCCATGGTGTGGTGCCCTCCGGATGGCGCCGGCGCCCTCCAGAAGGCGGCGCCCCGGGCAAAAGTACTGCTTGCCCGTGGCAAGATCTGCTACTGAATGTTAGCCATAGTATCCTATGTGAAGGCCTTGGGGCTCAGTAAAATAAAGGCAGGGCCCCGGTCTTAGAATCAAGCATGTTCTTCTAAACCATTGGTTCCCAAACTTTCCTGAATCACCGCAACCCAAAGTATCATCATTTGTCAAGGCACCCCTAGGCTAAAAGTTTCTTATTTAGAAATTCAGCAAAAATGATTCAATTAAGTAAATTGTAGGTACAGTACATTTCATCCTTAGATCCAGTTATGTGGTAGGGGAGATGGTTGCACTTGTTTGTCCATATTTTTTATGATTGTACGCCACCAGAACTGATATTGCCCATCACATTGACTATAAATTGTTTGATTTGGTGCTGAACCATCAATCCACGGCATCCCTGCAAGTGCCCTGCGGCACACAATTTGTGAACCGCTGCTCTACTCTAAGGATAAATTTTGTCAACAAGTTAGGACAAAAATAATGTATATATTTTACATCCTCTAAGATGCAATCACTACGAATTGTTCATTTTCTTTGTGTTTATTTATTGAAGTATTGAAAATGAATAAAAAGTGATGCGGTTACAATCCCAGCGCATGAGATACCGGCACAGGAATCCCAACACACGATGGAATACTGACCTCGGAATCCTGAAAGGGGACAGGACACCAATGTTGGATTCCCAACCATTGAGATCCCAATCGTACATACAGCAGAGAGGGTAAGTACTACATCGAGAATGAGGGGATTAAGTGCAGGAGACCCCCAGGGAGTTAGGGTTAGGGGGATGAGGGTTAGGTTTAGGGTGCGGGTAGGGGGGCTAGTGTTAGGCACCACCAGGTGGGTTAGGGTTATGCTGTGGGTAGCAGATGGTTAGGTTTAGAGTGAGGGGAGGTGGGGGTTAGTTTTAGGCACCACCTGGGGGATAGGCATAGGCTGCAGGGGGAGGGTTAGGGTAGGGGGAGAGTAAGACTAATTACCACTCCCCTGTCGGAATTTTGACTGTTGCAATGCCACCGTCGGTCTCCTGACCGCCGGCATCCTGACAGCCGGCATTTCATACCCAACCCAGTAAAAATGATGCAATCATATTGGAGAAGCATAACATGGTGAAATCGCAGTGATCTAAGGTCTCCTGAGTATGTGTTCAACTGGATATGCAAAAATATAATATGAAATATAATGCATGGTAGTCTTTTTGGATAGAACCAATATCTGTAAATCGGAAAATATTTAATGATTATGCGCAACTGGAGAAAAGCATAGAGTGGAGACAACATCATTCATTTTGCTATAAATCTCAGAAAATTCTAGTTGCAGCCTTGAGATCATGTTGTGTTTTGTATTGAGATAGTCCTTCCCCTGTGTACAGTATGTGTGTTCTGCACAAATTGCTGTAATTTCTTGAGCCCGAAGCACATGTTCCTAAATTACATCCGCCGCCTACGCACATCTGAATATGGACTATTAATTCACTGGGATTTAATCAATTGATTGTCTGTCTCCTTGGTCTGTAGGTGACAGGTACATTTTAAAGACTGATGGCACATGAGACGGCAGATCATGTCTTGAGTACATATGAATTACATATGTGTCTGTCAAGTGTATAATACTGCTTATATTGCTTTTTATCTTGACCACAAAAAGAGTAAAAACAATAACAGTGTTAAATTGATTCAATCTGGCAGTAACTCTAGTTCCTTACCAAGGTGCTTGGTATATATTCACTCAGACAACATATCAGCTTTGTATATATTAGATATATATTTTTATATATTAAAAAAGATAAGATAGTGCAAATTGTACAGAAGGAACTATGCTCATTCAATGGTCTGGTTCCTGCCACTAAGTAAATCAGGGACACACTCTAAAAATGTGACAGATAGATGAATTTAATCAAGACATTGCAAGAAAATGTTCTTTTTCTTTTGTTGAAAAAGAAAGGTTTTAAGGTGATCAGTGATCTCATGTCAAAACATTCCCCTAGAACATGCTGAATAAAAAAGTCTTATGACAGAAGAGATAAGACCTCCAAGTACTTCGTCTGTGACATTATTCCAGGTGATCCACTTCTTTATTTCAGATTCATTTCTCTGGTGTTCTGTGTTATTCTTCGTTCTTTGCATTCACGTTACATACACAACACATTTAGGGGTCTATTTACTAAGCCTTGGATGGAAATAAAAGTGGACGGAGATAAAATACCAGCCAATCAGTTCCTGTCATTTTTCAAATACAGCCTGTGACAAAGCAGTTAGGAGCTGATTGGCTGGTACTTTATCTCCGCCCACTTTATTTCCATCAATGCTTAGTAAATAGACCACATAATTTAAGACAAATATTAATAGTAGATCAGTGCCAATACATTATTGTTTCAATTTACTAATGTAGTCTTATTCAGTGGCAGATTTTACCTATGGACTGCATGACTGCAGGATCCGCCACTACAGGGAGTGAGCCAGCTACAGTCTGTGACTGCACTGGCTACACAGTGACTGGCAGTGATGACTTCTATTAGAGGTCCTACAGTACCTGCCAGTTAACCCCAGTACAGGCAGTCCCATTGGAAGGTGTCTTCTCCCTCCGGGACTGCCAGACCGAGCTGCGATCGCAGCAAATGCGCAGTCAATCGGCGGCTTGACTGCGCATGTGCAAACCTTGGCTTTTATGGTCTGCAGCTGTTACAGTCCTTAGAAGCCGGGTGTTTACGCATGCGCAGTTAAGCCACTGCTTGACTGCATATGTGCGGACCCCGGACACAGGTGGCGGCAGCAGCAGCTCTCTTCTCTGCCCGGGACCATTGATTCACCAATTAATGAAAGGATAAGCAGCCACTTTCCTCCCTATTCTATTATACTGTCCCAGTGCCATACTACTCACCTTGTTTTATTTAAACTTTCAGGAGTGATTTATTTTCTCGATATACCAATTACATTTCTTTGTTCTGATTTTAGCTGTGGTGCACAATTTTATATTTTGTTGTGTCAGTTGTGTCTTATCTCCTCTTATCACAAATGAGGGCAGATTCTGAGCCGCATGCAACGTGTTCCTGCCAATCAGCTCCCAACTGTCATGTGTTCAGCTCCTAACTGTCATGTGTTTGAAAAATTACAGTTGGGAGCTGATTGGCTGGAGCACCATTTATCATATGCAAGGTGTTTTATCATTCATTGATAAATTGGCCCCTAAATCTGCCACCATAGATATTGTCAGTTACGTATGCCAGCTGTGTAATTTTACACTGTTCGCTCTCTGTATGTGTTCAGAAATGTATGTTTTGCATATGTTATGTATTGTGTTTGCATTACATTCCATCTGTGTGCGTTGCATTTGCATTCTATTGTTTGTATTCACAGTTTTACCAATTTATTCTACTATATAATAAACACCCTTCTTCAGATTATCACATCTCATTGGATTATTGGAAAGTAAAGGTGGGTATGCTGTATGCCTAGAATTTCATCAAACAGATGTTAGTAAAGCAGAACAGGTGGGGGGTTTTAAATGCAATTTGCGGATACCTGCCCCCCCCCCACCCCCCCACCCCCCTTTCTGTTCCGCTCCACCACTGCCTTTTGAAATGGAGTGACAGAGGGGGCCCCGGGGACAGTATCCTCTGTACCCCACCCTTAATCTGGTTATGCAGTGTTTGGTAATCCATTGGGTTTGTCCGTCACCTGTAGAATTATGTAATAGCGGGTTGTTATTTTTTTCTTAACCAAAATTTAAATTTGTATTTGTCTTTTTCTCTTTATTCTAGAAATCTGAGCATGTACACTTTCTATCTTGTTACTTTAATCAGATCATTTTTTAACCTATTGACAAGTCAATAGAAAAATATTTACGAAGAGACAAGGATCAGTCTGAGAGGTTGTTAATAAGCCATCTGCTTAGAGAGTTTCAGTCCTATTTTAAGATGTAATATTTGAGCAAAAAGAAATGTAAAAGTACAGTATAGAAATAAATGTATTTCTATTTCACTGACACTGATAGCTACACATTCCACTCTACAGTAGAACACTTTAAACTGATAGACATTTTGACAAGTGGGAAGTATTATTTGCATTTTTGGCAAAACATTCCAAAAAATGAAAGACGATAATTATTATTCATACAAGAAAAGTGAATCCAACTATTTTATTTTGGAAATATAAACATAATAATTATTTACTTTTAGTAGGTTTTAGTTAGAGATGAGCGGGTTCGGTTCGTCGAGATCCGAACCCCCCCGAACTTCACCTATTTTACACGGGTCTGAGGCAGCCTCCCACATTGCTCGGTTAACCCGAACGAGGATGAACATCATCATCCCGCTGTCGGATTCTCGCAAGATTCGTATTCCATATAAAGAGCCGCGCGTCGCCGCCATTTTCACTCGTGCATTGGAGATTGAACAGAGAGGACATAGCTACGTTCTCTGCCTGAAAAGCTCCATATCTGTGCTCAGTGTGCTGCAAATATCTGTGCTCAGTGTGCTGCAAATATCTGTGCTCAGTGTGCTGCAAATATCTGTGCTCAGTGTGCTGTAAATATCTGTGCTCAGTGTGCTGCAAATATCTACGTTCTCTGCCTGAAAACGTTCCATATCTGTGCTCAGTGTGCTGCAAATATTTAGGTTCTCTGCCTGAAAAGCTCCATATCTGTGCTCAGTGTGCTGCAAATATCTGTGCTCAGTGTGCTGTATTGTGGGGACCACCAGTATATAATTATAGTAGTACAGTACAGTACGCCATTGCTGTATCTTGCAGCTCCGTGTCAGACTCAGTTCTAGACAGTATCCTGATCATCAGTGCTCAATATCTGCTTCATTGTTGTGTGACCAGTATATACTATATATATATATATATATATATATATAAAACTCATGTCAGTCTGGCACTCCCTTCAACGAAAAACATCACCTGCACCGGTGCCCTCATAAAGGTAGAAATACAGTCCCGGAGATGCGGCACTCTGGTTCATTTAACAAGCAACAGGCGGGTGTGGACTCCCAGTATGTGTCAATATATATATATAGTAGTACAGTGCAGCATTTTGGTGACCACCAGTATAGTAGTACAGTACAGTAGTCCATTGCTGTATCTTGCAGCTCCGTGTCACTTCAAGTATCCATATCTGTGCTGCATTGTTGTGAGCAGTATATAGTAAGACAGTGCAGCATTTTGTTGACCACCAGTAGTAGTACAGTACAGTAGGCCATTGCTGTATCTTGCAGCTCTGTGTCACTTCAAGTATCCATATCTGTGCTGCATTGTTGTGAGCAGTATATAGTAGGACAGTGCAGCATTTTGGTGACCAACAGTATATATTTGTACAGTACAGTAAGCCATTGCTGTATCTTGCAGCTCCGGGTCACTTCAAGTATCCATATTTGTGCTGCATTGTTGTGAGCAGTATATAGTAGGACAGTGCAGCATTTTGGTGACCACCAGTAGTAGTACAGTACAGTAGTCCATTGCTGTATCTTGCAGCTCCGTGTCACTTCAAGTATCCATATCTGTGCTGCATTGTTGTGAGTAGTATATAGTAGGACAATGCAGCATTTTGGTGACCAACAGTATATACTTGTACAGTACAGTAGTCCATCGCTGTATCTTGCAGCTCCGTATCACTTCAAGTATCCAGATCTGTGCTGCATTGTTGTGAGCAGTATATAGTAGTATAGTGCAGCATTTTGGTGACCAACAGTATATAGTTGTACAGTACAGTAGTCCATTTTTGTATCTTGCAGCTCCGTGTCACTTCAAGTATCCATATCTGTGCTGCATTGTTGTGAGCAGTATATATATATTAGGACAGTGCAGCATTTTGGTGACCACCAGTAATAGTACAGTACAGTAGGCCATTGCTGTATCTTGCAGCTCCGTGTCACTTCAAGTATCCATATCTGTGCTGCATTGTTGTGAGCAGTATATAGTAGGACAGTGCAGCATTTTGGTGACCAACAGTAAATAGTTGTACAGTACAGTAGTCCATTGCTGTATCTTGCAGCTCCGTGTAACTTCAAGTATCCATATCTGTGCTGCATTGATGTGAGCAGTATATAGTAGGATAGTACAGTAGGCCATTGCTATTGATATAATAATATTACTGGCATATAAATCCACACATTAAAGAATGGAGAACAAAATTGTGGAGGGTAAAATAGGGAAAGATCAAGATCCACTTCCACCTAGTGCTGAAGCTGCTGCCACTAGTCATGGCAGAGACGATGAAATGCCATCAATGTCGTCTGCCAAGGCTGATGCCCAATGTCATAGTAGAGAGCGTGTAAAATCCAAAAAGCAAAAGTTCTGTAAAATGATGACCCAAAAATCTAAATTAAAAGCATCTAAGGAGAAGCGTAAACTTGCCAATGTGCCCTTTACGACACGGAGTGGCAAGGAACGGCTGAGGCCCTGGCCTGCGTTCATGGCTTGTGGTTCAGCTTCAAATGAGGATGGAAGCACTCATCCTCCCGCTAGAAAAATTAAAAGAGTTAAGCTGGCAAAAGCACAGCAAAGAACTGTGCGTTCTTCTAAATCACAAATCCCCAAGGAGAGTCCAATTGTGTCGGTTGCGATGCCTGACCTTCCCAACACTGGACGGGAAGAGGTGGCTCCTTCCACCATTTGCACGCCCCCTGCAAGTGCTGGAAGGAGCACCCACAGTCCAGTTCCTGACAATCAAATTGAAGATGTCACTGTTGAAGTACACCAGGATGAGGATATGGGTGTTGCTGGCGCTGAGGAGGAAATTGACAAGTAGGATTCTGATGGTGAGGTGGTTTGTTTAGGTCAGACACCCGGGGAGACACCTGTTGTCCGTGGGATGAAAAAGGCCATTGACATGCCTGGTCAAAATACCAAAAAAATCAGCTCTTCAGTGAGGAATTATTTCAACAGAAATGCGGACAACTGGTGTCAAGCCATGTGTTGCCTTTGTCAAGCTGAAATAAGTAGGGGTAAGGACGTTAACCACCTAGGAACATCCTCCCTTATACGTCACCTGGAGCGCATTCATGAGAAGTCATTGACAAGTTCAAAAACTTTGGGTAACAGCGGAAGCAGTCCACTGACAACTAAATCCCTTCCTCTTGTACCCACCACCAACTCCCTCAGTGTCAATTTCCTCCTTAGACAGGAAAGCCAATAGTCCTGCAGGCCATGTCACTGGCAAGTCTGACGAGTCCTTTCCTGACTGGGATTCCTCCGATGGATCCTTGAGTGTAACGTCTACTGCTGCTGGCGCTGCTGTTGTTGCTGCTGGGAGTCGATCATCATCCCAGAGGGGAAGTTGGAAGACCACTTGTACTACTTCCAGTAAGCAATTGACTGTCCAACAGTCCTTTGCGAGGAAAATGAAATATCACAGCAGTCATTCTGTTGCAAAGCGGATAACTCATGCCTTGGCAGCTGTGTTGGTGTTAGACACAGGCGTCCGGTATCCGGCGTTAGTTCACAGGCACTTAGAGAATATCTTGAGGTAGTTTGTCCCCGGTAACAAATACCATCTAGGTTCCACTTCTCTAGGCAGGCGATACCGAGAATGTACACAGACGTCAGAAAAAGACTCACCAGTGTCCTAAAAAATGCAGTTGTACCCAATGTCCACTTAACCACGGACATGTGGACAAGTGGAGCAGGGCAGACTCAGGACTATATGACTGTGACAGCCCACTGGGTAGATGTATTGCCTCCCGCAGCAAGAACAGCAGCGGCAGCACCAGTAGCAGCATCTCGCAAATGCCAACTCGTTCCTAGGCAGGCTACGCTTTGTATCACCACTTTCCATAAGAGGCACGCAGCTGACAACCTCTTATGGAAACTGAGGAACATCATCGCAGAATGGCTTACCCCAATTGGACTCTCCTGGGGATTTGTGACATCGGACAACGCCACCAATATTGTGCGTGCATTACATGTGGGCAAATTCGATCACATCCCATGTTTTGCACATACATTGAATTTGGTGATGCAGAATTTTTTTAAAAACGACAGGGGCATGAAAGAGATGCTGTCGGTGGCCCGAAGAATTGTGGGCCACTTTCGGCATTCAGCCACCGCGTGCCGAAGACTGGAGCACCAGCAAACACTCCAGAACCTGCCCCGCCATCATCTGAAGCAAGAGGTGGTAATGAGGTGGAATTCAACCCTCTATATGCTTCAGAGGATGGAGGAGCAGCAAAAGGCCATTCAAGCCTATACATCTGCCTACGATATAGGCAAAGGAGGGGGAATGCACCTGACTCAAGCGCAGTGGAGAATGATTTCAACATTGTGCAAGGTTCTGCAACCCTTTGAACTTGCCACACGTGAAGTCAGTTCAGACAGTGCCAGCTTGAGTCAGGTCATTCCCCTCATTAGGCTTTTGCATAAGCAGCTGGAGAGATTGAAGGAGGAGCTAAAACGGAACGATTCCGCTAGGCATGTGGGACTTGTGGATGGAGCCCTTCATTCGCTTAACCAGGATTCACGGGTGGTCAGTCTGTTGAAATCAGAGCACTACATTTTGGCCACCGTGCTCGATCCTAGGTTTAAAGCCTACATTGTATCTCTCTTTCAGGCAGACACAAGTCTGCACATGTTCAAAGACCTGCTGGTGAGACACTTGTCAAGTCAAGCGGAACGTGACCCGCCAACAGCTCCTTCTTCATTTTCTCCCGCCACTGGAGCTGCCAGGAAAAGGATATGATTTCCAAAACCATCCGCTGGCGGTGATGCAGGGCAGTCAGGAGCGAATACTGACATCTGGTCCGGACTGCAGGACCTGCCAACAATTACTGACATGTCGTCCACTGTCACTGCATATGATTCTGTCACCATTGAAAGAATGGTGGAGGATTATATGAGAGACAGCATCCAAGTAGGCACGTCAGACAGTCCGTACGTGTACTGGCAGGAAAAAGAGGGAATTTGGAGGCCCTTGCACAAACTGGCTTTATTTTACCTAAGTTGCCCTCCCTCCAGTGTGTGTACTCCGAAAGAGTGTTTAGTGCAGCTGGTCACCTTGTCAGCGATCGGCGTATGAGGTTACTTCCACAAAATGTGGAGAAGATGATGTTCATCAAAATGAATTATAATCAATTCCTCCGTGGAGACATTCACCAGCAATTGCCTCCAGAAAGTACACAGGGACCTGAGATGGTGGATTCCAGTGGGGAAGAATTAATACTCTGTGAGGAGGGGGGTGTACACAGTGAAAGGGGTGAGGAATCGGAGGATGATGAGGAGGTCAACATCTTGCCTCTGTAGAGCCAGTTTGAGCAAGGAGAGATTGATTGCTTCTTTTTTTGGTGGGGGCCCAAACCAACCAGTAATTTCAGCCACAGTTATGTGGCAGACCCTGTCGCCGAAATGATGGGTTTGTTAAAGTGTGCATGTCCTGTTTATACAACATCATGTGATGTTTCAGGCCAATTTTTTTAAGTGCCATCCTGTCTGACACTGCAGTGCCACTCCTAGATGGGCCAGGTGTTTGTGCCGCCCACTTGTGTCGCTTAGCTTAGTCACACAGCGACCTTGGTGCAAATTTTAGGACTAAAAATAATATTGTGAGGTGTGAGGTGTTCAGAATAGACTGGAAATGAGTGGAAATTATGGTTATTGAGGTTAATAATACTATAGGATTAAAATTACCCCCAAATTCTTTGATTTAAGCTGTTTTTGAAAAAAAAATACCAAAACACAAAACCCGAAAAATTTCCGGTGCACATCTCTAGTTTTAGTAGTTATGAAGCCCAAATTATGTGTCAAGATTCACATTAGTACTTAGGGATCCATGTACTAAGGAGAAATAAGGAGGCAAAACAAGAAAGACATACATAATCACTATACATATCCCTACTCAATATGTATCAAAGGGCGTTCTCTGTCTTCAGCCTGCAAGAGATAACAGCAAGCTAGAATATCATCACTGCCATAAGCAGAGACGTATCTAGGGTAGGGCAAGTCGTGCACGTCCCCTGGGCGCCTTGGCAGGCCCAGGAGAGGGGGGCGCCGCTGGCGGCCAGGGCATCATGCCCCACTCGCCCCCGTCAAGCCGAAATGTGAGGGGAGGAGAGAGCAGCGTCTCTCCCTCCCCTCACCGCCGCTTCAGAACTAGCAGCAGTGATTTGACATTGATTTGCAATGGTTTAACTTTATTGTGTATATAGCGTTTGGCATTAAGTAGATTATTTTGATTTATCACCTTCAACCACACCATTAGAAAGTTTTCATTCAAAGCAAAAGTTAAAATGTATGTTAAGGGAAGAACCCATGCATTAAAGGTGTCTTGGTTTAAGAAGTGAAATACTTAAAATGAATTATAGGAATATAATTTTTTTATTGAACTGTATAAAAATGAGTAAATATTATAGTGACACAGGATTGGTGAAAAAGTATACAATAAATGAATGCAGAAATATTTTATAAAAGAAGAACAGAGCTTTGGTCATTAAAGGTTTTAGTCAATTAATTGGCCAATGCCTATGATCTTGGTCGTAGATTCTCCACACGAACTGTACCACCGTGTTGAGTACCAACTGCAAACTATGACTACTGTAAGTTCAAACATCTTCACAGTAATTCACACTCACTATTCCTTGAAACTAATGTTGACACTGATTTTGGAGTCAGTAATGAGAAAATTTCAAAAGTGGAAACAACTCTGTTAGTAGTATTGAAAATAGAATGTTTGTCTTGATAATGAATGAATGTCCTGCATCATCTGCTGTATTGTTGGCTTGATATGTAGTTCGGGACTTACATAGAAACATAGGGGTATATTTACTAAAATTCGTATTTTTCCAAATGAGGTTAAAGTTCAAACACGAATGACATCGAAAGTGTAATTTTGCAACTTTTTGAATTTATTACGACTAATTTACTAAGCTGTCGTATTCTGCATTTTCGCATTTTCCGATGTCGATGTCATTCGTATTTTTTGGCAGTGTTTTACGGGAGTGAATAGTAAAACACTGCCGACATTAACACAATGAATCTCGGTAACCTCACCGCTGACCGCAAAGTTCCCACCATTGGATACAATGGAGCGCATAGGCGCTACATTGTATCTCTGCCGTGTGCAGACACTACAGGAGCACACAGCCAATCAGGAGAGTGCCACGACGTGGAGCTCCCTGATTGGCTGAAGGGACCCTCTTTGACAGGAGTCAGCGGGGGTCCTGGCAGACGGGGAAAGGGGGTCCCATGTGTAAACATGGGACCCCTTTCAGTGCGTTGTCGGGTTTCCGTTTTATTATTTTGCCAAGTACGGGGATTATACAAAGGTCAGATTCTACACTGGATTATGTGAGTATAATTGTTTTCACAGGTACCCCAAGGATTCTACAGAGACAAGAGGACAGAGCCTCGTGTGAACATAGGTAAGTATGTATGTTTGGAGGTGTGCATGTATGTAATAAAATTATACTTTCACGGTGTGTGTCCTGTTTTTTTGGGGGTATTTTTTTAGTAGTAGTACTACAGGTACCAGCGGGCCCGGTTTTCCACCGCATGCTGGTACTTGTGGTTCTCCAAGTACCAGCTTGCGGGGGAGGCTTGGGACTTGTAGTACTGCTACTAAAAACAATATTCACATTTTTCAAAAGGCTATCAGCCCCCCATCCGCCGCCCTTGGATGGGGGGGACAGCCTCGGGCTTCACCCCTGGCCCTTGGGAGGCTGGAGGGGGGGACCCCTTGATTTAAGGGGTTCCCACTCCTCCAGGGTACCCCGGCCAGGGGTGACTAGTTGGGTATGTTATGCCAGGGCCGCAGGGACCACTATAAAAGTGTCCCCCGGCTGTGGCATTATGTACCTGGCTAGTGGAGCCCGGTGCTGGTTTCAAAAATACGGGGGACCCCTACGCATTTTGTCCCCCGTATTTTTGGAACCAGGACCAGGCGCAGAGCCCGGTGCTGGTTTATGAAATATGGGGGAACCCATGTAATTTTTTTCCCCATATTTTGTAAACCAGGACCGGCTCAAAGAGCCCGAGGCTGGTTTTGCTTAGGAGGGGGGACCCCACGCATTTTTTTTTTAAATTAACACTTTCCCACCCCTTCCCACTGATAAACATGCACGGATCTCACGGATCCGTGCATGCCTATCAGAACACGGTAAAAAAAAAGCAGGTCTATTTTAAAACTGCTTTTTTTTACGATTTGTATTTATTCACGGCAGTGTTTGGCTATTGCCGGCAGTGTTTGTGAAATACAAATTTTAGTAAATGACCGAGTTCTATCAAATAACAGGCGTATTTGACCGATGGTGTATTCATTCGTATTTTTTTTCTTGGACTTCAAAAAAAATACGAATGCCCTCATCACTGCCGAGATTTGTGCTTAGTAAATTCCCGAGGTGACACTTTGAAGAAAAAACGCAAAATCGGTCAAAATTGGGAGCTTAGTAAATATACCCCATAGAATTTGTCGGCAGATAAGAACCACTTGGTCCATCTAGTCTGCCCCTTTTTTTTTTTTTTACAGTATTTTTATCTCTAACCTTATTTGATCCTTATTTCTTGGTAAGGATATCCTTATGTCTATCCCATGTATGTTTAAATTGTTCTACTGTCTTAGCCTCTACAACCTCCGATGGGAGGCTATTCCACTTGTCCACTACCCTTTCTGTGAAGTAATTTTTCCGCAAATTTCTCCTGAACCTCCCCCCCTCCAGTCTCAGTGCATGTCCTCGTGTCCTATTGCTTCTCTACATTTGGAGAATGTTTCCCTCCTGGACTTTGTTAAAACCCTTGATATATTTGAAAGTTTCTATCATGTCCCCCCTTTCTCTTCTCTGCTCCAAACTATACATATTGAGATTTCTTAGTCTTTCTGGGTATATTTTGTGATGTAGGCCATGCACCATTTTAGTTGCCCTTCTTTGTACAGTTTCTAATGTATTAATATCCTTTTGAAGATATGGCCTCCAGAATTGAACACAGTATTCTAGATGAGGCCGTACCAATGACCTATACAGTGGCATTATTACTTCTTTCTTTCTGCTGCTGAATCCTCTCCCAATGCAGCCAAGCATCGGAATAGCTTTCCTCATTGCTTTGTTACATTGCTTACCTGCCTTTAAGTCATCTGAAATAGTGACTCCTAGATCCCTTTCCTCCTCAGTAGTTTCCAGTATAGTGCCATTAATACTATATTTAGCCTCTGGATTTTTGAGACCCAAGTGCATGATTTTGCATTTTTTGGCATTAAACTGTAATTGCCACACTCTTGACAATTCCTCTAGTCTACCTAGATCCTCAATCATTTGTTTTACCCCACCTGGTGTGTCTACCCTGTGGCATACCTTTGTGTCATCTGCAAAAGGCATACTTTCCCTTTAATGCCATTTGCAATATCACCAATAAAGATATTAAAAAGCACTGGTCCAAGTACAGATCCCTGGGGTACTCCACTGGTAACACTTCCCTCCTGTGAATGCACTCCATTTTTCACAACTCTCTGTTTTCTATCCTTCAACCAAGATCTTATCCATTCAATAATCTTAATATCCAATCCCAAACTTTCAAGTTTATTTAGCAGTCTGCAATGTGGAACAGTGTCAAAAGCCTTACTAAAATCTAGATAAGCTATATCCATTGCTCCACCTTTATCCATCACTTTAGTCACACAGTCAAAAAAGTCAATAAGATTTGTTTGATGTGATCTCCCCCCAGTGAATCCATGCTGTTTGGGATCCTGTAAATTGCCGGATTTGAGATAATCTACAACTATTTCTTTTAAGAGTGTTTCCATCAATTTCCCTACTACTGATGTAAGACTCACTGGTCTGTAGTTGTTTGCTTCTTCCTTGCTTCCACTTTTGTGCAGTGGGACTACGTTTGCTCTTTTCCAGTCCTCTGGAATTACTCCTGTAGCTAATGACTGGTTGAATAATTCTGTCAATTGTGCTACCAGCACCTCTTTAAGGGGGTAATTCTGAGTTGATCGCAGTAGGAATTTTGTTAGCAGTTGGGCAAAACCATGTGCACTGCAGGGGAGGCAGATATAACGTGCAGAAAGAGTTAGATTTTGGGTGTGGTGTGTTCAATCTGCAATCTAAATTGCAGTGTAAAAATAAAGCAGCCAGTATTTACCCTGCACAGAAACAAAATAACCCACCCAAATCTAACTCTCTCTGCACATGTTATATCTGCCTCCCCTGCAGTGCACATGGTTTTGCCCAACTGCTAACAAAATTCCTGCTGCCATCAACTCAGAATTACCCCCTAAGCTCTTTTAGTATCCTTGGATGTATCCCATCTGGCCCCATAGATTTGTCCACTTTCAGCTTTGAGAGTTCTGTTAGGACCTTCTCCTCTGTAAATGTACTTGTGTAATTTTCCTGAATATCCCTGCAACTTAACTGTGGCCCCCTTCCCCTCTCTTTCAGTAGTAAATACTGAGCAAAAATAATTATTGAGATAATCTGCTATTAAATTGTCTCCCTCAACAAGACTCCCGGTGTCTGTCTTTAGTTTTATTATTCCGCCTTTTGTTTTTCTCCTTTCGCTTATATACCTAAAAAAAAGTTTTGCCTCCTTTACCCACTGACTGGGCCATTTTTTCCTCAGCTTGTGCTTTTCCACATCTGATTACCTTCTTAGTCTCCTACTGTCTAACAAGATATATCTCTTTGTCTTCATTATTTTGTGTCTGCTTATATTTCCTAAAAGCCATCTTTTTTGCTTTCACAATATTTGCTACTTCTTTTGCAAACCACACTGGCTTCCTTTTCCTTGTGTTTTTCCTAACACTTTTGATACAAAGGTCTGTTGCCTTTAATATTGCACATTTTAATGTTTCCCACACAAATTTTGCAGATCCGAACTGAACCAAAACCTGGTCCAAATCTCCCGAGGAGATCCGAACCGAACCAAGTCCAGTTTTATCTTTGGAATTTGGATTTTAAATCCGAATTTCAGGTTTTGGATTGCTAAAATTACATGGTTTTAGCTGTTTTTATTGATTTTTATAAATGATTTTCATGTTTTTGTTGATTTTAAACCGAACCAAAAACCAAATCCGAACCAAAAACAATTGAGGTGGTTGTGCCAAAACCAGATCATGGCGGATTGTGCACACCTCTAGCACTTATTTATTAACATTTATTCATGTCATGCCAGCTTATACTATGCTATACTATACTATACTATGCAGGTATCTGGTATCTGCAGCAAATGGAAATGGTGGCACTCTGATCTATTACAAACCAGTGCTGTAACACAATCAGTGTTTCAGCTCTTTAGTACACTTTTTTCATGTTCTGTTAATCTTGAAAAAAAAAGCTCATTAAAGAGCTGAAACATTGATTTAACACACCATTGTGTTACGAGTTGGTTTGTAATAGTCCAGAGTGACGCTCTTTGTTTTTTTTTTGTTTGCTATTTACAAACACACACACACACACACACACACACACACACACACACACACACACACACACACACAGTATAAGCGGTTCCGGTATGAATGGTCGATCATGTTATGGTCGACAGTCATTAGGTCGACCACTATTAGTCGACATTGACATGGTCGACACATGAAAATGGTCGACACATGAAAAGGTCGACATGAGTTTTTTTTACTTTTTTTGGTGTCGTTTTTTGCGTAAAGTGACTGGGAACCCCAATTAGTGCACCGCATCCCCTCGCATGGCTCACTTCGCTCGCCATGCTTCGGGCATGGTGCCTTCGCTTCGCTCGGCACAGATTACCATTCCAATCGTAGTCCACGTGGATCGTAAAGTATGGAAAAGTTCCCCAAATTAAAAAAAGTTAAAAAACTCATGTCGACCTTTTCATGTGTCGACCTTTCATGTGTCGACCATTTTCATGTGTCGACCATGTGTCCATGTCGACCATGTCAATGTCGACCAATAGTGGTCGACCTAATGACTGTCGACCATAACATGGTCAACCATGTGAACGGATACCAGTATAAACACCATGTATACCCACCCACCCACATTCTACACTATGTATACCCACCTTATCCCTCCCCCCTATTCTACATTTAATTTTATTTGTGGTTTCTTATTTACTATCCCTGTTGTTGTGACAATAACACATGCTGCAACGAATGACCCCTTTCTTCCTTGCAGCCTGTGTAGGCTGCAGACAGGAACAACTGAGGAGCTCAGTGTCTCAGTAATCACTTAGCTGTGCTGTTGTGATGAATATGAAGGTGGTCTGAGGCTCTGCACAGCTGGACAGAACTGATTGGCCATGGTGAGCTACCATTTCCCTCACTCGTGGCTGGACTCCACTCCCCAACTCACAGACGGTCCCCCTTCCCCACTTGCGGATGCCCCCTTTCTCACCTTATACTAAATCCAACCCCGGCTGCCACGCATGTGCGGCAGCTCTGATGACTGAACGGGTAGCGTGTGGAAAGTGCAGAGACCTCTGAAAATATGTGGTATGTTAGGGGGGGTTTCTGGGTACTCAGAAACCCTTCCTGTGTACGGTGGTCTTCCTGGGCAGGCGGCACATGTTATATTTCTGCGGCACATCTCCTCATGCTGCTGGCTGCCGCTGCTGCCTGTGGTAAGTGTTACAGGTGCTGGCAGCAGCGGCAGCCGAAAGCAGCAGACAGGACAGTGCGGCTCGTCAGTGAGGAGGCAGGGAGACGGGAGACGCTGTTCATGCTGCTGGCGCCGCTGATGCCTGTTAGAGTGACAGGCGCTGGCAGCCGACATCAACAGCACACATCAGCAAGGTCGCACAGAGGGGAGAGCGCCTCTCAGACCCGGCGCCTCCCTGCTTTGCAGGACCTTGCTGATATAGATGGCTACTGAGTTGCTGTCTCAACACAATAAGTCGGATCATTTAGAAGTTGGAATGATTGGAGTCACTCACAGTTTGGTGTGTTGAGACAGCCCCCAGTAGCCTCTCTCAGTCAGTCACAGTGATTGGGTGGCAGCACTCATGGGTGACACCCCCTGGGAGGGAGCAGTGTAATGCTGCTCAGTGTCAGGGCTGCTGCTGCTCTGCCTGGCTTCCTGTGACACTGAGTTGAGACAGTGAACAGCTCAGTGGAGACTCATAGGATTCATTACTGATTCATCCAGTGCAGCTGAACAGCAGAGGTATGAGTCACTGACTAACTGTGAAACTGATGCTCACTCAGTGGAGATGGATCAGAATCATTACTGATTCATCCAGTGCAGCTGAATAGCTGACACATTCCCAGAGGTCTGACTCACTGAGCACTGACTGCCTGTGAGACTGATGCTGACTCAGTGGAGATGGATCAGATTCATTGATTCATTCAGTGCAGCTGTATAGCTGACCCACTCCCAGATGTCTGAGTCAGGTGTGGATCATTGGGTCGACCCTATCCAGGTCGACAGTCACTAGGTCGACCACTGAAGGTTGATAGTGAGTAGGTCGACACTGACTGAAGGCCAACACATGACTATGTCGACATGTAAGGAAGGTCGGCATAGGCTAGGTCGACACACAAAGAGTCGACACAGTTTTTAGTGTTTTTTTGGGGGGGGTCTTGACCTGAATTTCCATCTGGAACCACCAACAAATAAAACATATTCGCTCGCCACGCTTTGGGCGCAGTGTCTCGTTACGCTCACCACAAGATTTCTAAACAACTCTATGCTCACTTGGATAGAAGAGGTATGAAAAAGTCCTGAAACCCCCCAAAAAACTGTGTCGACCTTGCCCATGTCGACCTAATGACCATGTCGACCTATGCATGTGTCAACCTGATCACTGTCGACCTTCAGTGGCCGACCTAATGACTGTCAACCTAGACAGGGTCGACCTAAAGACCGGATACCGTCTGAGTCACTCCCTCCACGAGTCCCAGCACTGCCAGCAGTCTCTGAACTCTCTGCATGTGCAGTCTGCAATGCATTACAAAAGAGCCATATACTGAGACACTGTCTCCAGACACTACACTGAGCTGAGTCATGTGTCCCAACTCACTTCGCTCTATCTCTTTGCCCATGACTACTTGCTAAGTGGGTAGCGCCGGACCTGCATGCAACAATGTTAGGCTGGGGTCATAGGATTGCTTGAGTATGGAAAGAGAACATCGGCGGAAGGGGATACATATGAAATCCTGGAAGACGGGATGCCGGCTGTCACTAGACCGACAGCGGCATTCCATCTGCCAGAATCCTGGCAGCAAGTCACCTAGCGAGCTCGCTATACTCGCCACGCATCGGGCCCGGCAGCTCACTGCACTTGCCACAGGTTCTATTCCCACTCGGCTGGTGGCGTGGATCCACTGGGAAAATGGGAATGCCAGGTCGGTGTTGGGATTCCGGCTGTTGGTTTATCGGTGGGTGTCGGGATTCCGGCGTCGGTCTCCTGTACGCCGGGATCCCAACAGCCAGTGAAGTGACTGTATGCAGCATGAGATCGCCGGAGTTGCGAGAAGCCAGCCGATATCTGACTTTTTTTTAAAGGGGCAATCACTTACAAGACATGGATTTGCCTTGTACGTTTTTGCCCCTTTAAAAAAATGTCTGAGATCAGCCGGCTTCTCGCAATTTCCTTTGCCGTCCCGTCCCCCCTCTAAAAAAATTAGTACATCCAGTATATTAGTTTGAGCAGAACGATATGTGGTGTACTAAGGCCCTCATTCCGAGTTGTTCGCTCGCTAGCTGCTTTTAGCAGCATTGCACACGCTAAGCCGCCGCCTACTGGGAGTGAATCTTAGCTTTGCAGAATTGCGAACGAAAGATTCGCATAATTGCGAATAGAAATTTCTTTGCAGTTTCTGAGTAGCTCGGGACTTACTCTGCCACTGCAATCAGTTCAGTCAGTTTCGTTCCTGGTTTGACGTCACAAACACACCCAGCGTTCGCCCAGACACTACCCCGTTTCTCCAGCCACTCCCGCAATTTTCCCAGAAACGGCAGCTTTTTTCCGCACACACCCATAAAACGGCCAGTGTCCGCCCAGAAACACCCACTTCCTGTCAATCACACTCCGATCACCAGAACGAAGAAAAATCCTCGTTATGCCGTGAGTAAAATACCTAACTTTTGAGTAAAATAACTAACCGCATGCGCTCTGCGAACCTTGCGCATGTGCAGTAAGCGACTAATCGCAATATAGCGAAACTTGGCAACGAGCGAACAACTCGGAATGAGGGCCTAAATTCTTGGATTAGTATGTTAACTGACCACTCTATACTAGTGATGTGCACCGGAAATTTTTCGGGTTTTGTGTTTTGGTTTTGGATTCGGTTCCGCGGCCGTGTTTTGGATTCGGACGCGTTTTGGTAAAACCTCCCTGAAAAATTTTTGTCGGATTCGGGTGTGTTTTGGATTCGGTTTTTTTTTTACAAAAAACCCTCAAAAACAGCTTAAATCATAGAATTTGGGGGTCATTTTGATCCCATAGTATTATTAACCTCAATAACCATAATTTACACTCATTTTCAGTCTATTCTGAACACCTCACACCTCACAATATTATTTTTAGTCCTAAAATTTGCACCGAGGTCGCTGGATGGCTAAGCTAAGCGACACAAGTGACCGACACAAACACCTGGCCCATCAAGAAAAGCACTGCAGTGTCAGGCAGGATGGCACTTCAAAAAAATTGTCCCCAAACAGCACATGATGCAAAGAAAAAAAGAGGCGCAATGAGGTAGCTGTGTGACTAAGCTAAGCGACCCAAGTGGCCGACACAAACACCTGGCCCATCTAGGAGTGGCACTGCAGTGTCAGACATGATGGCAGATTAAAAAAATTGTCCCCAAACAGCACATGATGCAAAGAAAAAAAGAGGCGCAATGAGGTAGCTGTGTGACTAAGCTAAGCGACCCAAGTGGCCGACACAAACACCTGGCCCATCTAGGAGTGGCATTGCAGTGTCAGACAGGATGGCACTTCAAAAAATAGTCCCCAAACAGCACATGATGAAAAGAAAAAATAGGTGCACCAAGGTCGCTGTGTGACTAAGCTAAGCGACACAAGTGGCCGGCACAAACACCTGGCCCATCTAGGAGTGGCACTGCAGTGTCAGGCAGGATGGCACTTCAAAAAAATTGTCCCCAAACAGCACATGATGCAAAGAAAAATAAAAGAAAAAAGAGGTGCAAGATGGAATTGTCCTTGGGCCCTCCCACCCACCCTTATGTTGTATAAACAGGACATGCACACTTTAACGAACCCATCATTTCAGCGACAAGGTCTGCCACACGACTGTGACTGAAATGACTGGTTGGTTTGGGCCCCCACCAAAAAAAGAAGCAATCAATCTCTCCTTGCACAAACTGGCTCTACAGAGGCAAGATGTCCACCTCATCATCATCCTCCAATTCCTCACCCCTTTCACTGTGTACATCCCCCTCCTCACAGATTATTAATTCGTCCCCACTGGAATCCACCATCTCAGGTCCCTGTGTACTTTCTGGAGGCAATTGCTGCTGGTGAATGTCTCCACGGAGGAATTGATTATAATTCATTTTGATGAACATCATCTTCTCCACATTTTCTGGAAGTAACGGAGGTCATTCCGAGTCGTTCGCTCTGAAAATTTCTTCGCATCGCAGCGTTTTTCCGCTTAGTGCGCATGCGCAATGTCCGCACTGCGACTGCGCCAAGTAAATTTGCTATGAAGTTTGGATTTTTACTCACGGCTTTTTCTTCGCTCAGGCGATCGTAATGTGATTGACAGGAAATGGGTGTTACTGGGCGGAAACAGGCCGTTTTATGGGCGTGTGGGAAAAACGCTACCGTTTCCGGAAAAAACGCAGGAGTGGCCGGAGAAACGGAGGAGTGTCTGGGCGAACGCTGGGTGTGTTTGTGACGTCAAACCAGGAATGACAAGCACTGAACTGATCGCAGATGCCGAGTAAGTCTGGAGCTACTCAGAAACTGCTACGAGGTGTGTAATCGCAATATTGCGAATACATCGTTCGCAATTTTAAGATGCTAAGATTCACTCCCAGTAGGCGGTGGCTTAGCGTGTGCAATACTGCTAAAATCGCCTTGCGAGCGAACAACTCGGAATGAGGGTCAACCTCGTACGCCGATTGCTGACAAGGTGAGCGGCTGCACTAAACACTCTTTCGGAGTACACACTGGAGGGAGGGCAACTTAGGTAGAATAAAGCCAGTTTGTGCAAGGGCCTCCAAATTGCCTCTTTTTCCTGCCAGTATACGTACGGACTGTCTGACGTGCCTACTTGGATGCGGTCACTCATATAATCCTCCACCATTCTTTCAATGGTGAGAGAATCATATGCAGTGACAGTAGACGACATGTCAGTAATCGTTGGCAGGTCCGTCAGTCCGGACCAGATGTCAGCACTCGCTCCAGACTGCCCTGCATGACCGCCAGCGGGTGGGCTCGGAATTCTTAGCCTTTTCCTCGCACCCCCAGTTGCGGGAGAATGTGAAGGAGGAGATGTTGACGGGTCACGTTCCGCTTGACTTGACAATTTTATCACCAGCAGGTCTTTGAACCTCTGCAGACTTGTGTCTGCCGGAAAGAGAGATACAACGTAGGTTTTAAATCTAGGATCGAGCACGGTGGCCAAAATGTAGTGCTCTGATTTCAACAGATTGACCACCCGTGAATCCTGGTTAAGCGAATTAAGGGCTCCATCAACAAGTCCCACATGCCTAGCAGAATCACTCTGTTTTAGCTCCTCCTTCAATGTCTCCAGCTTCTTCTGCAAAAGCCTGATAAGGGGAATGACCTGACTCAGCCTGGCAGTGTCTGAACTGACTTCACGTGTGGCAAGTTCAAAGGGTTGCAGAACCTTGCACAACGTTGAAATCATTCTCCACTGCGCTTGAGTCAGGTGCATTCCCCCTTCTTTGCCTATATCGTGGGCAGATGTATAGGCTTGAATGGCCTTTTGCTGCTCCTCCATCCGCTGAAGCATATAGAGGGTTGAATTCTACCTCGTTACCACCTCTTGCTTCAGATGATGGCAGGGCAGGTTCAGGAATGTTTGGTGGTGCTCCAGTCTTCGGCACGCGGTGGCTGAATGCCGAAAGTGGCCCGCAATTCTTCGGGCCACCGACAGCATCTCTTGCACGCCCCTGTCGTTTTTTAAATAATTCTGCACCACCAAATTCAATGTATGTGCAAAACATGGGACGTGCTGGAATTTGCCCAGATGTAATGCACGCACAATATTGCTGGCGTTGTCCGATGTCACAAATCCCCAGGAGAGTCCAATTGGGGTAAGCCATTCTGGGATGATCTTCCTCAGTTTCCGTAAGAGGTTGTCAGCTGTGTGCCTCTTCTGGAAAGCGGTGATACAAAGCGTAGCCTGCCTAGGAACGAGTTGGCATTTGCGAGATGCTGCTACTGGTGCCGCCGCTGCTGTTCTTGCTGCGGGACGCAATACATCTACCCAGTGGGCTGTCACAGTCATATAGTCCTGAGTCTGCCCTGCTCCACTTGTCCACATGTCCGTGGTTAAGTGGACATTGGGTACAACTGCATTTTTTAGGACACTGGTGACTCTTTTTCTGAGGTCTGTGTACATTTTCGGTATCGCCTGCCTAGAGAAATGGAACCTAGATGGTATTTGGTACCGGGGACACAGTACCTCAATCAAGTCTCTAGTTGCCTCTGAATTAACGGTGGATACCGGAACCACGTTTCTCACCGCCCAGGCTGCCAAGGCCTGAGTTATCTGCTTTGCAGCAGGATGACTGCTGTGATATTTCATTTTCCGCGCAAAGGACTGTTGGACAGTCAATTGCTTACTGGAAGTAGTACAAATGGTCTTCCCACTTCCCCTCTGGGATGACGATCGACTCCCAGCAGCAACAACAGCAGCGCCAGCAGCAGTAGGCGTTACACTCAAGGATGCATCGGAGGAATCCCAGGCAGGAGAGGACTCATCAGACTTGCCAGTGACATGGCCTGCAGGACTATTGGCTTTCCTGGGTAAGGAGGAAATTGACACTGAGGGAGTTGGTGGTGTGGTTTGCAGGAGCTTGGTTACAAGAGGAAGGGATTTAGTGGTCAGTGGACTGCTTCCGCTGTCATCCAAAGTTTTTGAACTTGTCACTGACTTATGATGAATGCGCTGCAGGTGACGTATAAGGGAGGATGTTCCGAGGTGGTTAACGTCCTTACGCCTACTTATTACAGCTTGACAAAGGCAACACACGGCTTGACACCTGTTGTCCGCATTTGTGTTGAAATAATTCCACACCGAAGAGCTGATTTTTTTTGTATTTTGACCAGGCATGTCAATGGCCATATTCGTCCCACGGACAACAGGTGTCTCCCCGGGTGCCTGACTTAAACAAACCACCTCACTATCAGAATCCTCCTTGTCAATTTCCTCCCCAGCGCCAGCAACACCCATATCCTCATCCTGGTGTACTTCAACAGTGACATCTTCAATTTGACTATCAGGAACTGTACTGCGGGTGCTCCTTCCAGCACTTGCAGGGGGCGTGCAAATGGTGGAAGGCGCAAGCTCTTCCCGTCCAGTGTTGGGAAGGTCAGGCATCGCAACCGACACAATTGGACTCTCCTTGGGGATTTGTGATTTAGAAGAACGCACAGTTCTTTGCTGTGCTTTTGCCAGCTTAAGTCTTTTCATTTTTCTAGCGAGAGGATGAGTGCTTCCATCCTCATTTGAATCTGAACCACTAGCCATGAACATAGGCCAGGGCCTCAGCTGTTCCTTGCCACTCCATGTCGTAAATGGCATATTGGCAAGTTTATGCTTCTCATCAGACGCTTTCAATTTTGATTTTTGGGTCATTTTACTGAACTTTTGTTTTTTGGATTTTACATGCTCTCTACTATGACATTGGGCATCGGCCTTGGCAGACGACGTTGATGGCATTTTATCGTCTCGGCCATCACTAGTGGCAGCAGCTTCAGCACGAGGTGGAAGTGGATCTTGATCTTTCCCTATTTTAACCTCCACATTTTTGTTCTCCATTTTTTAATGTGTGGAATTATATGCCAGTATCAATAGCAATGGCCTACTACTATATATACTGCTCACAACTAAAATGCACCACAGGTATAGAATGTAGATGGATAGTATACTTGACGACACAGAGGTAGGTACAGCAGTGGCCTTCCGTACCGTACTGCTATATATACTGGTGGTCACTGTGTCAACAAACTGCAAAACTAAAATGCACCACAGGTATAGAATGTAGATGGATAGTATACTTGACGACACAGAGGTAGGTACAGCAGTGGCCTTCCGTACCGTACTGCTATATATAGTATACTGGTGGTCACTGTGTCAGCAAACTGCAAAACTAAAATGCACCACAGGTATAGAATGTAGATGGATAGTATACTTGACGACACAGAGGTAGGTACAGCAGTGGCCTTCCGTACCGTACTGCTATATATACTGGTGGTCACTGTGTCAGCAAACTGCACAACTGAAATGCACCACAGGTATAGAATCTAGATGGATATTATACTTGACGACACAGAGGTAGGTACAGCAGTGGCCTTTCGTACCGTACTGCTATATATACTGGTGGTCACTGTGTCAGCAAACTGCAAAACTAAAATGCACCACAGGTATAGAATGTAGATGGATAGTATACTTGACGACACAGAGGTAGGTACAGCAGTGGCCTTCCGTACCGTACTGCTATATATAGTATACTGGTGGTCACTGTGTCAGCAAACTGCAAAACTACAATGCACCACAGGTATAGAATGTAGATGGATAGTATACTTGACGACACAGAGGTAGGTACAGCAGTGGCCTTTCGTACCGTACTGCTATATATACTGGTGGTCACTGTGTCAGCAAACTGCAAAACTAAAATGCACCACAGGTATAGAATGTAGATGGATAGTATACTTGACGACACAGAGGTAGGTACAGCAGTGGCCTACTGTACCGTAATGCTATATATTATATACTGGTGGTCAGCAAACTGTGCAAAACTGAAATGCACCACAGGTATGGGTGGATAGTATACTTGACGACACAGAGGTAGGTACAGCAGTGGCCCACTGTACCGTAATGCTATATATTATATACTGGTGGTCAGCAAACTGTGCAAAACTGAAATGCACCACAGGTATGGATGGATAGTATACTTGACGACACAGAGGTAGGTACAGCAGTGGCCTTCTGTACCATACTCCTTTATATTATATACTGGTGGTCAGCAAAATTTTGCACTGTACTCCTACTATATACTGTCTACAATGCAGCACAGATATGGAGTGTTTTTCAGGCAGACAACGTATACTGGTGGTCACTGGTCAGCAAAACTCTGCACTGTACTCCTCCTATATAATATTATACTGGTGGTCCCCAGTCCCCACAATAAAGCAGCACACTGAGCACAGATATGGAGTGTTTTTCAGGCAGATAACGTATACTGGTGGTCACTGTCAGCAAAACTCCTCACTGTACTCCTGCTATATAATACAGCTGCTCCCCAGTCCCCACAATTAAGCAGTGTGAGCACAGATATATGCAGCACACTGAGCACAGATAAGGAGCGTTTTTTTCATGCAGAGAATGGATAAAACTGGTGGTCACTGATCAGCAAAACTCTGCACTGTACTCCTCCTATATTAATATACAGCTGCTCCCCAGTCCCCACAATTAAGCAATAAGTAAAGCAAGCACAAATATTTGCATCAACAATACACGGAGAGGACGCCAGCACGTCCTCTCCCTAACATTTCCAATGCACGAGTGAAAATGGCGGCGACACGCAGCTGCTTATATAGAATCCGAATCTCGCGAGAATCCGACAGCGGGATGATGACGTTCGGGCGCGCTCGGGTTAACCGAGCCATACGGGAGAATCCGAGTTTGCCTCGGACCCGTGTAAAAAGGGTGAAGTTTGGGGGGGTTCGGTTTCCGAGAATCCGAACCCGCTCATCACTACTCTATACCCCTACGCTACATCCTTGTGATGGCTAACATTGCTGCATCATAGCACGGAGGTCATGGGTTCGATTCTCACCATGGCCCTAACTGTGTGGAGTTTGTAGAGTCTCCCCTTGTGCGATGGGAAGAAGGTGAGAGGAAGAGGGTGTCAGGGAGAGGCACAGGGTGACAGGGAGAGGAGAAGAAGCCAACGAACAATGAACAATCACAATTGCAGTGTGGGCGACCCCACCTGGTGACATTTAAGAATACATGATACACAAATTTTTACTCTTTACTGCAATACATACCGACACCAGGAACCCAACAGCCAGAATACCGACGCCGAGCGCAGCGAGCCCACGAGGGGACATGCTACACTCACCGTCGCAAGGTGTAGGGTCGTGCATGCGCACTACGTGCAGTGTGCATGTGCAGACCCTCCGAATGCAGTCGATGCATACAGACGTGCGCAGTGTCGGACTGGGGCATATAGGGCCCACCTGGGGAATGCAGGGGTAGGGGCCCATGTTATGGGGTGTGGCCAGTCTGCTGAGGGGGTGTGGCCTGCCACCTTACTGGTTTGACTAATCATTAGAGAGTCCAACGTCTGGGCCCAGGGATTAGGCACTATTGCAGGCTGTAAGGAGGAGATGATGTTATAAGTAAGTGAAGAGCTTACATAATAGATATATCACAAAGTCTGTATTTAATCAATACTTCAGCACCATTTTATGCACTGCTTTATAATCTACATCTATTTATTATCCATTGGTAGCACTAATACATAGAATTTCCGTCTATTTATAATTTTCTTTTATTCATGTAATATTTTATAAGTAATAGAGCTATTTATTTATACAGTTATTACATTTCCATTTGTCAGATTACAATCATCTTCCTTGAAGTTAACCTTTTGGCACATTTCACTTTACTAAGATATTTACACTGTCTATCCAAGTACAATAAAACCTGTCTTTTAACCTTTATTAATATTTGCTTGGCATTCTCACCATGATGTGCCCAAGAACATGTCGTGAACAAATGTCGATTTAACATTTCCACCACTAAACCTTTGTGACAGCCATGCAACTTAAACATTTTCACAATCCATAGTTTAAGAAGTTGAGATGTTTGTATTAAAAACTTCAAATTGAACATTTTGAGAACTTTACAAAACATCTTGTCGAAATATTTTGTTTTCAAAATGCTACTCACAGTAGGCTTCTCGTTGCTGTGATGGTGGAGACTCTGCTGCTGTTCTCAAATCACAGTAATATAACTTCACATAGCTTTTGACCTGAAGAGAACAGCAGTGAATCATACAGATGGAGTAGAATGTGTTGTAGTGAACTGTGGAACACGGCAATTTTTTTTTTTTTACAATTAACTTGAATATTGCGATGTATCCACAGCACACGTAATCAGAGATCTATCAGAAGATAGCACATATTCCTTACTTTGGGACATATTCCAAACAGGTTCAGTATGAAGCCGGCAGCCAGGATCCCGTTGTTCGAAATACCGACATCGGGATTCCGACTGCGAAGAAGCCGACAGGGGTGAGTAAGGGGTGCAATACCCTCTCCCCTAACCCTCCCTACCCGGTGCCAAACCCTAACCTCCTCCTTAGTGCCTAACCCTAACCTTCCCCCCGTAAGTGCCTAAACCTAAACTCCCGTCCCCGCTGCCTAAACCTAACCCTTCCGGCCTGCAACCTAACCCTAACCCTTAAAGGGGGGTGCTTAACCCATACTGCCCCCTCCATAACCTTCCCGGGACGCAGTCTAACCCTAACCCTCCCACCGCAGCTTATCCTAACCCCCCTCGCGGCTTATCTCCTCAGTGCCGTTGTGTCAGGATGTTCGGCATCCCAGCTGTCGGGATTCCGACGCCAGGATGTCTACCTATTTGGGATGCCGTCTGTAATATGACTGCCGGGATCCCAACCGGCTGGATCATGACTGCATCCCTTCAGAACCAGGAGGCCTACTTGTCAAGTAGGTGTCTCCAGTGTGCTGGATGGACGTGTAAGCAGCAACTCACCACAGAGCACTGGGATTCTGTGGATAGGTGGCTATCAGGAGCCAGGCGCTGTGTATACAGCTGCAGTGAGACACAACATTGCAGCTCTGCTGTGAGCCGCTGTTTGCATTGCTTTTGGTAAAACCTGGAGGCGCGGAATTTGTTCACAGCACATCCTAGACTACAGTATATTTTGGTGTAATAGCCGTGGTTATAATGGGCAAACAAGAGTAATTCAAAGAGATTCTAAAATGTGCAATACTGTAATAAGAATGGAATCAGAACTCAGCATCATCTACAAACTGTCACTCTAGGCTGCTAATAATACTGTTTTTTGCAAGCAATGGAGAATGATTATGAGCTACAGTTTGAATGTTTTCTTATTGTTAGCAATAAGAAACTGTGGGGCAGATGTACTAAGCCTTGTAAAGTGGACAAAGTGGAGAGAGATAAAGTACCAGCCAACAAGCGCTTAACTTCTTCAGTCTGTAACATGGCAGTTAGGAGCTGAATGGCTGGTACTTTATCTCTGGACACTTTATCTCTCTCAAAGGCTTAGTATATAGGGGGTAATTCAGACCCGATCGCTAGGCTGCGTTTTTGCACACAGTCTGCTATCTGCATCGGTGCCTGGTGACGGGATGGTGCGAAAAAAAATATTGCACGGGCGATCGCAAGGAGATTGACAGGAAGAGGCCGTTTGTGGGTGGCAACTGACTGTTTTACAGGCGTGTCCGGAGAAACGCAGGAGGGACCAGGCGTTTTGAGGGAGGGTGTCTGAAGTCAGCTCCTGCCCTAATCAGCAGGAAACAATCACAGCGGCTGAGTAAGTCCTGGGCAGTGCAGAGACTGCACAAACTGATGTTTGTGCAGGTCTCCTAGAAAAGCAAACACACACCTGCACACACTCCATACCCTCCCCCTGTAGGTGGCGACTACCGGATCGCAGGGATGCAAAAAACGCACCCTAGCGATCCAGGTCTGAATTACCCCCTTAGATCGCTTTATCTCTCTCAACTTTCTCTCTCTACAAGGTTTATTGGGGGTCATTCTGAGTTGATCGATTGCTAGCAGTTTTTAGCAGCCATGTAACGCATAGTCGCCGCCCACTGGGGAGTGTATTTTCGCTTTGTAGAAGTGCGAACGCTTGTGCAGCAGAGCGCCTGCAAAATCTGTTTGTGCAAAACAAGACCAGCCCTGTAGTTACTCTTCGTGTGCGTTGATTCTAACGACGGAGGGACGGCTTTTGACATCACACACCTGCCCAGCGAACGCCCAGCCACGCCTGCGTTTTTCTGCCATGCCTGTGTTTTACCAAACACTCCCTGAAAAAGGTCAGTTGCCACCCAGAAACGCCCACTTCATGTCAATTTCCTTGCGATCAGCTGTGAGTTTTGGAATCGTCGCTAGAACCAGTGCAAAACCACAAAGGACTTTGTACCCATACGACGAGCATGCGCATTGCGGCACATATGCATGCACAGATTAGCCTTTTTTTCACTGATCGCTACGCAGCGAACAACGGCAGCTAGCGATCAACTCGAAATGACCCCCATTATATCTACCCTTGTGTAATCACTGTGTATAAATACTTTTCTCTGACGTCCTAGTCGATGCTGGGTACTCCTTAAGGACCATGGGGTGTAGACGGGCTCCGCAGGAGACTGGGCACTCTTAAAAGAAAGATTAGGTACTATATCTGGTGTGCACTGGCTCTTCCCTCTATGCCACTCCTCCAGACCTCAGTTAGTATCTGTGCCCGGCCAGAGCTGGATGCACTCTAGGGGCTCTCCTGAGCTTCCTAGAAGAGAAAGTATTTGTTAGGTTTTTTATTTTCAGTGAGATCTGCTGGCAACAGACTCACTGCTACGTGGGACTGAGGGGAGAGAAGCGAACCTACCTGCTTGCAGCTAGCTTGGGCTTCTAAGGCTACTGGACACCATTAGCTCCAGAGGGATCGAACACAGGCCCAGTCCTCGGTCGTCAGGTCCCGGAGCCGCGCCGCCGTCCCCCTTGCAGAGCCAGAAGAACGAAGAGAAGTTGAAAATCGGCGGCTGAAGACTCCGGTCTTCATTAAGGTAGCGCACAGCACTGCAGCTGTGCGCCATTGCTCCCTTAGCACACCACACACTCCGGTCACTGATGGGTGCAGGGCGCTGGGGGGGGGGGGGCGCCCTGGGCAGCAATTAGATTACCTTACTTGGCGAAAAGCACCCAATACAGTCTGATAAACTGTATATGTGCATTAACCCCCGCCATTAAAGTACATAAAAGGACAGAAGCCCGCCGCTGAGGGGGCCGGGCCTTCTTCCTCAGCACACCAGCGCCATTTTCTCTTCACAGCTCCGCTGGAAGGAAGCTCCCCAGGCTCTCCCCTGCAGTATCCTGGTACACAAAGGGTAAAAAAGAGAGGGGGGGCACATAAATTTAGGCGCAAAACTGTGTATATAAGCTGCTATAGGGGAAAAATCACTCAGTATAGTGTACATCCCTGTATTATATAGCGCTGTGGTGTGTGCTGGCATACTCTCTCTCTGTCTCTCCAAAGGGCCTGGTGGGGGAACTGTCTTCAAATAGAGCATCCCCTGTGTGTGTGGTGTGTCGGTACGTGTGTGTCGACGTGTCTGAGGTAAAAGGCTCCTCTAAGGAGGTGATAGAGCGGATAAGTGTGTGGGAGGGTGTCTCCGTCAACAACGCCGACACTTGTTTGGATATGTGTAAGTGCTGAGGTAAAATTATTGCACAAAAGGTTAGGGAACAGAAAGGAAATCTACCCTGGTCTGTCCCTATGTCACAGAGTCCTTCAGAGTCTCTCTATGTTCACTATCCAAAATAACAAAGTATCGACACGGAGTTTAACTCCACTGTCGACTACGATAATGCAAAGTTACAGCCAAGAGGGCTAAAAGATATTCAATATATGATTATTGGAATAAAAGATGATTTGCATATCACTGATGACTCATCTGTCCCTGACACGAGAGTACACATGTTAAGGGGAAGAATGCTGAGGTAAATTTCCCTCCTCTCATGAGGAAAAAGAGCGGGAATCTCCAGACAAGAGACGGCAGCTTCCCACAAGAGAATTCTCAGGCTGTATACTTTCCCCACTAGGGCCAGGATGTGTTGAGAATCTTCCCCTTGGGTGTCCTGTTTGCACTAGCTATTCTCAGGGATCCTGCAGATAGCGTGCACATTCTAGTATACTACACAGACAGGCGCTTGTGTCGGCATGGGTTTATAGCGCTGTGGCAGCGGGGACATGTACCTTATCAGCAGAGATTGAGACCCTAGTATACATATAAATATTTTAAGATGCTGTCTTAAGTGATAGATATATAATTATAAAGCATGCCCAAAGGGACATGAGTATACTGGGTCCTAGAGACAAAAGCTATGTCGATTTCTGCTTGACGTGTCCTGTAGAATATACATTGGACAGATGATGCCGACTTAAGAGGCATATGGAAGGCTGAGGATTGTGTGGAGAAAGGTTCTCTGGCCTGGTCTCCACAGTTATAGCTGGTAATTCTGATATTTTGCCTTATATTCCTGCACAGCCTAGGAAAGCACGACATTATTAAATGCAGCTTTTTGAATAAAGAAACAAGAAAGTCTGAGGTGCGTCCTTTCTTGTCAGAGCCGGGGGCAGAGGAAAGAAGCTGTACAACACAGCTAGTCCCCAGGAACAGAAGTCCTCCCCGGCCTCTACAAAAATCCACCGCATGTCGCTGGGGCTCCACAGGCGGAGCTAGGCCCGGTGGGGACACGCCTTCGTAAGTTCAGCCACAAGTGGGTTCACTCCCTGTTAGATCCCTGGGCAATAGAAATTGTATCGCAGGGATACAGGCTGGACTGTGAGAAGATGCCCCCTCACCGAGGACCCGGCGGGCTTCCCCACAAGAGAGGGAGCCAGTGTTAACTGCAATTCGTAAATTGTATCTTCAACAGGTGGTGGTCAAGGGTCCCCTCCTTCAACAAGAGGGTGTTATTATTCGACCATGTTATAATCCCGAAACCAGACGGTTCGGTTAGACCCATATTGAATTAAAATCCCTGAACATATACCTGAAAAGGTTCAGGTTCAAGATGGAATCGCTAAGAGCGGTCATTGCATGCCAGAAATGAATCGGGACATAAGGGATGCATACCTTCGTGTCCCCATTTATCCACCTCATCAGGCATACCTCAGAATTGCGGTACGGGATTGTCATTACTAATTTCACCAAGGTAATGGCGGATATGATGGTGCTCCTGCGGAAGCAAGGTGTCACTATTATCACATACTTGGATGATCTCCTCATAAAAGCGAGATCAAGAGAGCAGTTGCTGGACAGCGTATCACCTTCTCTGGAAGTGAAACGGCAACACGACTGGATTCTATATATTCCAAAGTCGCAGTTGGTTCCTACAGCTCATCTGCCTCGTCTAGGCATGATCCTAGACACAGACCAGAAGAGGGTTTATCTCCCGATAGAGAGAGCTCAGGAGCTCATGACACTGGCCAGGAATCCATTGAAAACCAAAACAGGTGTCAGTGCATCACTGCACTCGAGTCCTGGGAAGGATGATGGCATCATACGAGGCAATCCCCTTCGGCTGGTTCCATGCAAGGACAATGGAACTTACTGGACAAGTGGTCCGGATCACATCTTCAGATGCATCGGTTAATCACCCTATCCCCCAGAGCCAGGGTGTCTCTCCTGTGGTGGCTGCGGAGTGCTCACCTTCTCGAGGGCCGCAGATTCGGCATTCAGGACTGGGTCCTGGTGACCACGGATGCAAGCCTCCGAGGGTGGGGGGCAGTTACACAGGGAAGAAAATTCCAAGGTTTGTGGTCAAGCCAACAGACTTGCCTTCACATCAATATCCTGGAACTAAGGGCCATATACAACGTCCTAAGTCAAGCGGAGTTCCTGATTCGCGACCAACCGGTTCTGATCCAGTCAGACCGCAGGGGCTCATGTAAACCGCCAGGGCGGCACAAGGAGCAGGGTGGCGAGGGTAGAAGCCACCAGAATTCTTCGCTGGGCGGAGAATCAAGTAAGCGCACTGTCAGCAGTGTTCATTCCGGGAGTGGACACGACCTCCACCCGGGAAAGTGGTGACTTCATCAGGAAGTCTTCACGTAGTTTTGCAAATTGATGGAAACTGCCTCAGGTGGACTACATGGCGTCCCACCTCAATAAAAAGATAAAAAAAGGTTTTACGCTGGGTCAAGGGACTCTCAGGCGATAGCTGTGGTCGCACTAGTAACACCGTGGGTGTTCCAGTCGGTCTATATATTCCCTCCTCTTCCTCTCAGACCCAAGGGCTGTGAATTGTAATAAACGGAGGAGTGTGAACAATATTCTTTGCTCCGGATTGGCCAAGAAGGACTCGGTACCCGGAACTGCAAGAAATGCTCTCAGAGGACCCATGGCCTCTGCCTCTCAGTCAGGACATGTTGCAACAGGGACCCTGTCTGATCCAAGACTTACCGCGGCTGCGTTGGACGGCATGGCGGTTGAACGCCGGATCCTAGCGGAAAAGGGCATTCCGGATGCAGTTATTCCTACGCTGATAAAGGCTAGGAAAGACGTGACAGCAAGACTTTTTCACTGTATATGGCGAAAATAGGTTGCTTGGTGTGTGGCCGGGAAGGCCCTACAGAGGAATTCCAGGGGGGTCGATTCCTGCACTTCCTACAGTCAGGAGTGACTATGGGCCTAAAATTAGGATCCATAAAGGCCAAGATTTCGGCCCTATCCCTTTTTCCCTCAAAAAGAACTGGCTTCACTGCCTGAAGTTCGGACGTTGTTACAGGGGTGCTGCATATTCAGCCCCTTTTGTGCCTCCAGTGGCACCTTGGGATCTTAACGTGTGTTGGATTCCTAAAATCCCACTGGTTTGAGCCACTTAAGACCGTGGAGATAAAATATCTCACGTGGAAAGTGGTCATGCTTTTTGCCTTAGCTTGGACTAGGCGTGTGTCAGAATTGGCGGCTTTGTCATGTAAAAGCCCATATCTGATCTTCCATATGGAAAGGGCAGAATGGAGGACTCGTCCCCAATTTCTCCCTAAGGTGGTATCATTGTTTCATTGAACCAACCTATTGTGGTGCCTGCGGCTACTAGGGACTTGGAGGATTCCAAGTTGCTGGACGTAGTCCGGGCCCTGAAACTTTATGTTTCCAGGACGGCTAGAGTCAGAAAAACTGACTCGCTATTTATCCTGCATGCACCCAACAAGCTGGGTGCTCCTGCTTAAAAGCAGACTATTGCTCGCTGGATCTGTAGCACCATTCAGCTTGCACATTCTGCGGCTGGACTGCCGGATCCTAAATCAGTAAAAGCCCATTCCACGAGGAAGGTGGGCTCTTCTCGGGCGGCTGCCCGAGGGGTCTCGGCTTTACAACTTTGCCGAGCTGCTACTTGGTCGGGTTCAAACACTTTTGCTAAATTCTACAAGTTTGATACCCTGGCTGAGGAGGACCTTGAGTTTGCTCATTCGGTGCTGCAGAGTCATCCGCACTCTCCTGCCCGTTTGGGAGCTTTGGTATAATCCCCATGGTCCTTACGGAGTACCCAGCATCCACTAGGACGTCAGAGAAAATAAGAATTTACTCACCGGTAATTCTATTTCTCGTAGTCCGTAGTGGATGCTGGGAGCCCGTCCCAAGTGCGGACTCTCTGCAATACATGTATATAGTTATTGCTTAACTAAAGGGTTATTGTATGAGCCATCTGTTGAGAGAGGCTCAGTTATTGTTCATACTGTTAACTGGGTATAGTTATCATGAGTTGTACAGTGTGATTGGTGTGGCTGGTATGAGTCTTACCCTGGATTCCAAATCCTTTCCTAGTAATGTCAGCTCTTCCGGGCACAGTTTCCCTAACTGAGGTCTGGAGGAGGGGCATAGAGGGAGGAGCCAGAGCACACCAGATAGTACCTAATCTTTCTTTTAAGAGTGCCCAGTCTCCTGCGGAGCCCGTCTACACCCCATGGTCCTTACGGAGTACCCAGCATCCACTACGGACTACGAGAAATAGAATTACCGGTGAGTAAATTCTTATTTTCTGCATTTCTGAACCAAGTATTGTTTCATAAAAAAACATTATATATATATATATATAATATATATATATATATATATATATTTTATATATATATATATATATATATATATATATATATATAAAACTAAATTTCAGCTTCTAATTTCTTTTATGTTTAAGCCTTTTTTATTGGTTTGCAGTAGTAAATACAAAGGCTTATTGTCAGTGATAACACTGCTCACACCAGCAGTAACTTTAGATAACTTTTGGTTCTGAAACATGTATTTAAAAAATACATGCATAGGAACCATGGGTCTGATTATGAATAGCAGGCAAAGTGGCTGTAGCTGCTAGAAGCCACAGAACCGTGATTTATGGGTCTAGTCTTGGATGGAGATAAAGTGGACGGAGATAAAGTCCCAGCCAATCGGCTCCTAACTGCTATGCCACAGGCTGTGTTTGAAAAGTGACAGTTAGGAGCCGATTGGCTGGTACTTTATCTCCAGCTAATTTATCTCCATCCAAGGCTTAGTAAATAGACCCCTTACTATCATATGTTAATGCAGGATTTCGCCGGACTGATGAATGGGATACCCGGGTCCACCATCATTAATAATACCAGCAGTTGTACCTACCAACCCCATGCTACAGTAGGTGAAGAGATCCATCAGAAACAGGCTTCCCTTCTCCATATGCCTGACTCAGAGAGTCATTAAGAACGTTAAATGTACACCCAAGATACTCACATGACACTCCCACAAGTCAGGGTGGTTCGATGTACTCGCATGGTTGACCACCCCAAAACGCCCACTTTCCACAGAAAGATAGATCTGATCCAGTTCTGTCTGACATATGAATGGACATATACAAAAATACATAAATTCGCACCTGCGCATGTGCTGAATTCAAAAATGCAAAAGCTCGCCTTTTGCATCAGGTCTGACGGACTCTTTACATGAAAAAACAATGGTTGTTGATCCTGCACAGAACTAGATTCAAAGATACAGAATAAATTATATGAAAGCCAGAAATGGACGATAATATTTAGGAATTCCTATCTGTCCGTATGGCGGTGCGCCCAAGGTCATAGGAAGCAAGCAAAAATATACAAAGAGAAAAAGTATGACTCTAGTTTGGGCGCACTCTTATTATTATCTTAAATGATGATCAAATGAGAAATGAGCCTAAAGCTTGATATTGACGTCTAAGGCTTGTACTCTTCTCCGCACTAAAAACTCAAAACAGGATATATTCTACATGAATAACCATGTTTATATAATGGAAAATGTGTCTGGAAGGAAAACCATTATATGTTTCAAAATAATGTGTGAAATGTTCAGATCTTAATTATACCTGGATAATTGCATAATGGAAGGTAGCTACATCTCAAACTGCCTCCGTCTGCCAAAGATCTGTACAAACTTTGTTTGTATTGATGCGGCCCTGAATAGGGTTGGATTAGTGAGTGAGAGAGCCCACACACTGTTAAACAATTTCTAGTAGTTTGCCACTATCATTGAAAGTAGTGATGAGCGGATTCGGTTTTACTCGGTTTTACTCGGTTTTACTCGGTTCTCAAAACGGCATCTTATTGGCTCACGGATGTCACGTGTTTTGGATAGCCAATAAGATGCCGTTTTGAGAACCGAGTAAAACCGAGTAAAACCGAGTAAAAACGAACCTCGCTCATCACTAATTGAAAGGTAAATCATTAGGAGATTAAGGAAATAGTTGGAATCAGTAAAGTAGTGATACTGCTGTTGGCGTTATTACCATAGGTAAATGTTCCTACTTCACCGGGTATTCCCTAGTAGTCACCTGTCTAGGTACTGACCCAGCCCACCTCCGTTTAGCTTCCAAGATCGGACGAGATTGGGCGTGAACGGAGGGGTATGGTCGTAGAGAGAGCTTGCCCTACATCGCCAATGAGAGTGCACCGAAACGGAAGGATTGATTCCTTCTCGGGAGGAATTATGATGAGACTGTAGAATGATTGAGTGGATATCGATAGATGATTAGGTGTGAATCTGCTGTCCCGTTAGACTGGCAAGACGTGTACCCTGGGGGACTAGTCCGCCTGAATCGTGGATGAGAGTTCACGGAAAGAAGGAAAGTAGGAACGTAGAAAAAAGGTTACGAAGTCTTAAAGGACCAATAATTTGAAGTTCTTGGTTTCCTTACGGTCACCTGTTTAATTTGAATATAATATAAATATAATATAAATATAAATCTTGGTGACGGTGAACAGTATCATGCAGATATCACAAAAGAGAAGGAAACAATGAAAAATGTAAACATGATGCCCATGCAATGACACATTTACGTATGTTTAACACATCCTATCAAAGACCTAGAAAGAAATTATTTCTAAGTGGTCACTTCTGACAGTGGCAAAGTATAAAATGTTAACTGTCTCCTTGGTGGCAGGTCGTCAAAGGGGCAATACCATAGAGTTGCCTTTGAAGCAGTGTCTGACGCAGGCCACTTGTGGAACCAAATGATATCAATCCCACAATAACAATCCCTGTAATCATAGGTATATAACGAGGTATTTGTTGCTAACTATGCATAAACAAGAGAATTGAGCGGAGGATCAAACAAAAAATATAATAATCCCTATGAACAGTCATAAGTATATTAGAGATGAGCGGGTTCGGTTTCTCTGAATCCGAACCCGCCAGAACTTCATGTTTTTTTTTACGGGTCCGAGCGACTCGGATCTTCCCGCCTTGCTCGGTTAACCCGAGCGCGCCCGAACGTCATCATGACGCTGTCGGATTCTCGCGAGGCTCGGATTCTATCGCGAGACTCGGATTCTATATAAGGAGCCGCGCGTCGCCGCCATTTTCACACGTGCATTGAGATTGATAGGGAGAGGACGTGGCTGGCGTCCTCTCCGTTTAGACACTTGATTTACTAATTTTGGGGAGCATTAGGAGTACTCAGTAGTGTACAGTGCAGAGTTTTGCTGATAGTGACCAGTGACCACCACTTTTACTTATAATCCGTTCTCTGCCTGAAAAAAGCGATACACAGCACACAGTGACTCAGTCACATACCATATCTGTGTGCACTGCTCAGGCTCAGGCCAGTGTGCTGCATCATCTATTATCTATATATAATATTATATATCTGTCTGACTGCTCAGCTCACACAGCTTATAATTGTGGGGGAGACTGGGGAGCACTACTGCAGTGCCAGTTATAGGTTATAGCAGGAGCCAGGAGTACATAATATATTATATAGTGAGTGACCACCAGACACACAGTGCAGTTTATTTAATATATCCGTTCTCTGCCTGAAAAAAGCGATACACACAGTGACTCAGTCAGTCACATACCATATCTGTGTGCACTGCTCAGGCTCAGGCCAGTGTGCTGCATCATCTATATATATTATATATCTGTCTGACTGCTCAGCTCACACAGCTTATAATTGTGGGGGAGACTGGGGAGCACTACTGCAGTGCCAGTTATAGGTTATAGCAGGAGCCAGGAGTACATAATATTATATTAAAATTAAACAGTGCACACTTTTGCTGCAGGAGTGCCACTGCCAGTGTGACTAGTGACCAGTGACCTGACCACCAGTATATAATATTAGTAGTATACTATCTCTTTATCAACCAGTCTATATTAGCAGCAGACACAGTACAGTGCGGTAGTTCACGGCTGTGGCTACCTCTGTGTCGGCACTCGGCAGCCCGTCCATAATTGTATATACCACCTAACCGTGGTTTTTTTTTCTTTCTTTATACATACATACTAGTTACGAGTATACTATCTCTTTATCAACCAGTCTATATATTAGCAGCAGACACAGTACAGTGCGGTAGTTCACGGCTGTGGCTACCTCTGTGTCGGCACTCGGCAGCCCGTCCATAATTGTATATACCACCTAACCGTGGTTTTTTTTTCTTTCTTTATACATACATACTAGTTACGAGTATACTATCTCTTTATCAACCAGTCTATATATTAGCAGCAGACACAGTACAGTGCGGTAGTTCACGGCTGTGGCTACCTCTGTGTCGGCACTCGGCAGCCCGTCCATAATTGTATATACCACCTAACCGTGGTTTTTTTTTCTTTCTTTATACATACATACTAGTTACGAGTATACCATCTCTTTATCAACCAGTCTATATTAGCAGCAGACACAGTACAGTGCGGTAGTTCACGGCTGTGGCTACCTCTGTGTCGGCACTCGGCAGCCCGTCCATAATTGTATATACCACCTAACCGTGGTTTTTTTTTCTTTCTTTATACATACATACTAGTTACGAGTATACTATCTCTTTATCAACCAGTCTATATATTAGCAGCAGACACAGTACAGTGCGGTAGTTCACGGCTGTGGCTACCTCTGTGTCGGCACTCGGCAGCCCGTCCATAATTGTATATACCACCTAACCGTGGTTTTTTTTTCTTTCTTTATACATACATACTAGTTACGAGTATACTATCTCTTTATCAACCAGTCTATATATTAGCAGCAGACACAGTACAGTGCGGTAGTTCACGGCTGTGGCTACCTCTGTGTCGGCACTCGGCAGCCCGTCCATAATTGTATATACCACCTAACCGTGGTTTTTTTTTCTTTCTTTATACATACATACTAGTTACGATTATACTATCTCTTTATCAACCAGTCTATATATTAGCAGCAGACACAGTACAGTGCGGTAGTTCACGGCTGTGGCTACCTCTGTGTCGGCACTCGGCAGCCCGTCCATAATTGTATATACCACCTAACCGTGGTTTTTTTTTCTTTCTTTATACATACATACTAGTTACGAGTATACTATCTCTTTATCAACCAGTCTATATATTAGCAGCAGACACAGTACAGTGCGGTAGTTCACGGCTGTGGCTACCTCTGTGTCGGCACTCGGCAGCCCGTCCATAATTGTATATACCACCTAACCGTGGTTTTTTTTTCTTTCTTTATACATACATACTAGTTACGAGTATACTATCTCTTTATCAACCAGTCTATATATTAGCAGCAGACACAGTACAGTGCGGTAGTTCACGGCTGTGGCTACCTCTGTGTCGGCACTCGGCAGCCCGTCCATAATTGTATACTAGTATCCAATCCATCCATCTCCATTGTTTACCTGAGGTGCCTTTTAGTTGTGCCTATTAAAATATGGAGAACAAAAATGTTGAGGTTCCAAAATTAGGGAAAGATCAAGATCCACTTCCACCTCGTGCTGAAGCTGCTGCCACTAGTCATGGCCGAGACGATGAAATGCCAGCAACGTCGTCTGCCAAGGCCGATGCCCAATGGCATAGTACAGAGCATGTCAAAACCAAAACACCAAATATCAGTAAAAAAAGGACTCCAAAACCTAAAAAAAAATTGTCGGAGGAGAAGCGTAAACTTGCCAATATGCCATTTACCACACGGAGTGGCAAGGAACGGCTGAGGCCCTGGCCTATGTTCATGGCTAGTGGTTCAGCTTCTCATGAGGATGGAAGCACTCAGCCTCTCGCTAGAAAACTGAAAAGACTCAAGCTGGCAAAAGGCAAAGCACCGCAAAGAACTGTGCGTTCTTTGAAATCCCAAATCCACAAGGAGAGTCCAATTGTGTCGGTTGCGATGCCTGACCTTCCCAACACTGGACGTGAAGAGCATGCGCCTTCCACCATTTGCACGCCCCCTGCAAGTGCTGGAAGGAGCACCCGCAGTCCAGTTCCTGATAGTCAGATTGAAGATGTCAGTGTTGAAGTACACCAGGATGAGGAGGATATGGGTGTTGCTGGCGCTGGGGAGGAAATTGACCAGGAGGATTCTGATGGTGAGGTGGTTTGTTTAAGTCAGGCACCCGGGGAGACACCTGTTGTCCGTGGGAGGAATATGGCCGTTGACATGCCAGGTGAAAATACCAAAAAAATCAGCTCTTCGGTGTGGAGGTATTTCACCAGAAATGCGGACAACAGGTGTCAAGCCGTGTGTTCCCTTTGTCAAGCTGTAATAAGTAGGGGTAAGGACGTTAACCACCTCGGAACATCCTCCCTTATACGTCACCTGCAGCGCATTCATAATAAGTCAGTGACAAGTTCAAAAACTTTGGGTGACAGCGGAAGCAGTCCACTGACCAGTAAATCCCTTCCTCTTGTAACCAAGCTCACGCAAACCACCCCACCAACTCCCTCAGTGTCAATTTCCTCCTTCCCCAGGAATGCCAATAGTCCTGCAGGCCATGTCACTGGCAATTCTGACGAGTCCTCTCCTGCCTGGGATTCCTCCGATGCATCCTTGCGTGTAACGCCTACTGCTGCTGGCGCTGCTGTTGTTGCCGCTGGGAGTCGATGGTCATCCCAGAGGGGAAGTCGTAAGCCCACTTGTACTACTTCCAGTAAGCAATTGACTGTTCAACAGTCCTTTGCGAGGAAGATGAAATATCACAGCAGTCATCCTACTGCAAAGCGGATAACTGAGGCCTTGGCATCCTGGGTGGTGAGAAACGTGGTTCCGGTATCCATCATTACTGCAGAGCCAACTAGAGACTTGTTGGAGGTACTGTGTCCCCGGTACCAAATACCATCTAGGTTCCATTTCTCTAGGCAGGCGATACCGAAAATGTACACAGACCTCAGAAAAAGAGTCACCAGTGTCCTAAAAAATGCAGCTGTACCCAATGTCCACTTAACCACGGACATGTGGACAAGTGGAGCAGGGCAGGGTCAGGACTATATGACTGTGACAGCCCACTGGGTAGATGTATGGACTCCCGCCGCAAGAACAGCAGCGGCGGCACCAGTAGCAGCATCTCGCAAACGCCAACTCTTTCCTAGGCAGGCTACGCTTTGTATCACCGCTTTCCAGAATACGCACACAGTTGAAAACCTCTTACGGCAACTGAGGAAGATCATCGCGGAATGGCTTACCCCAATTGGACTCTCCTGTGGATTTGTGGCATCGGACAACGCCAGCAATATTGTGTGTGCATTAAATCTGGGCCAATTCCAGCACGTCCCATGTTTTGCACATACCTTGAATTTGGTGGTGCAGAATTTTTTAAAAAACGACAGGGGCGTGCAAGAGATGCTGTCGGTGGCCAGAAGAATTGCGGGACACTTTCGGCGTACAGGCACCACGTACAGAAAACTGGAGCACCACCAAAAACTACTGAACCTGCCCTGCCATCATCTGAAGCAAGAAGTGGTAACGAGGTGGAATTCAACCCTCTATATGCTTCAGAGGTTGGAGGAGCAGCAAAAGGCCATTCAAGCCTATACAATTGAGCACGATATAGTAGGTGGAATGCACCTGTCTCAAGTGCAGTGGAGAATGATTTCAACGTTGTGCAAGGTTCTGATGCCCTTTGAACTTGCCACACGTGAAGTCAGTTCAGACACTGCCAGCCTGAGTCAGGTCATTCCCCTCATCAGGCTTTTGCAGAAGAAGCTGGAGGCATTGAAGAAGGAGCTAAAAGGGAGCGATTCCGCTAGGCATGTGGGACTTGTGGATGCAGCCCTTAATTCGCTTAACAAGGATTCACGGGTGGTCAATCTGTTGAAATCAGAGCACTACATTTTGGCCACCGTGCTCGATCCTAGATTTAAAGCCTACCTTGGATCTCTCTTTCCGGCAGACACAGGTCTGCTGGGGTTGAAAGACCTGCTGGTGACAAAATTGTCAAGTCAAGCGGAACGCGACCTGTCAACATCTCCTCCTTCACATTCTCCCGCAACTGGGGGTGCGAGGAAAAGGCTCAGAATTCCGAGCCCACCCGCTGGCGGTGATGCAGGGCAGTCTGGAGCGACTGCTGATGCTGACATCTGGTCCGGACTGAAGGACCTGACAACGATTACGGACATGTCGTCTACTGTCACTGCATATGATTCTCTCAACATTGATAGAATGGTGGAGGATTATATGAGTGACCGCATCCAAGTAGGCACGTCACACAGTCCGTACTTATACTGGCAGGAAAAAGAGGCAATTTGGAGGCCCTTGCACAAACTGGCTTTATTCTACCTAAGTTGCCCTCCCACAAGTGTGTACTCCGAAAGAGTGTTTAGTGCCGCCGCTCACCTTGTCAGCAATCGGCGTACGAGGTTACATCCAGAAAATGTGGAGAAGATGATGTTCATTAAAATGAATTATAATCAATTCCTCCGCGGAGACATTGACCAGCAGCAATTGCCTCCAGAAAGTACACAGGGAGCTGAGATGGTGGATTCCAGTGGGGACGAATTGATAATCTGTGAGGAGGGGGATGTACACGGTGATATATCGGAGGGTGAAGATGAGGTGGACATCTTGCCTCTGTAGAGCCAGTTTGTGCAAGGAGAGATTAATTGCTTCTTTTTTGGGGGGGGTCCAAACCAACCCGTCATATCAGTCACAGTCGTGTGGCAGACCCTGTCACTGAAATGATGGGTTGGTTAAAGTGTGCATGTCCTGTTTTGTTTATACAACATAAGGGTGGGTGGGAGGGCCCAAGGACAATTCCATCTTGCACCTCTTTTTTCTTTTCTTTTTCTTTGCATCATGTGCTGATTGGGGAGGTTTTTTTTGAAAGGGACATCCTGCGTGACACTGCAGTGCCACTCCTAGATGGGCCCGGTGTTTGTGTCGGCCACTAGGGTCGCTAATCTTACTCACACAGTCAGCTACCTCATTGCGCCTCTTTTTTTCTTTGCGTCATGTGCTGTTTGGGGAGGGTTTTTTGGAAGGGACATCCTGCGTGACACTGCAGTGCCACTCCTAGATGGGCCCGGTGTTTGTGTCGGCCACTAGGGTCGCTAATCTTACTCACACAGCTACCTCATTGCGCCTCTTTTTTTCTTTGCGTCATGTGCTGTTTGGGGAGGGTTTTTTGGAAGGGACATCCTGCGTGACACTGCAGTGCCACTCCTAGATGGGCCCGGTGTTTGTGTCGGCCACTAGGGTCGCTAATCTTACTCACACAGCTACCTCATTGCGCCTCTTTTTTTCTTTGCGTCATGTGCTGTTTGGGGAGGGTTTTTTGGAAGGGACATCCTGCGTGACACTGCAGTGCCACTCCTAGATGGGCCCGGTGTTTGTGTCGGCCACTAGGGTCGCTAATCTTACTCACACAGCTACCTCATTGCGCCTCTTTTTTTCTTTGCGTCATGTGCTGTTTGGGGAGGGTTTTTTGGAAGGGCCATCCTGCGTGACACTGCAGTGCCACTCCTAGATGGGCCCGGTGTTTGTGTCGGCCACTAGGGTCGCTAATCTTACTCACACAGCTACCTCATTGCGCCTCTTTTTTTCTTTGCGTCATGTGCTGTTTGGGGAGGGTTTTTTGGAAGGGACATCCTGCGTGACACTGCAGTGCCACTCCTAGATGGGCCCGGTGTTTGTGTCGGCCACTAGGGTCGCTTATCTTACTCACACAGCGACCTCGGTGCAAATTTTAGGACTAAAAATAATATTGTGAGGTGTGAGGTATTCAGAATAGACTGAAAATGAGTGTAAATTATGGTTTTTGAGGTTAATAATACTTTGGGATCAAAATGACCCCCAAATTCTATGATTTAAGCTGTTTTTTAGTGTTTTTTGAAAAAAACACCCGAATCCAAAACACACCCGAATCCGACAAAAAAAATTCGGTGAGGTTTTGCCAAAACGCGTTCGAACCCAAAACACGGCCGCGGAACCGAACCCAAAACCAAAACACAAAACCCGAAAAATTTCAGGCGCTCATCTCTAAAGTATATACAGATATATTTTTTTGCATTACCAGAAAGATTGAGCGAGGGATCCAACAGAATCCATTACTGTAATCATGTGTATATGCAGAACTCTCAATGCTTGATATGCATAGTCTAAGGGAAGTGAGTAGGTATGCTTTGCTTCTTCTCCAGGAACATAAAGAGTATAACAACAGAGTTTCCTGTGATATACAATGTAACTGGCTGAAGCATGCAGAGATATTAGTGCTTAATATGCATACACAAAAGATATGAGCAGATATGCCATGCTCCCTCTCTAGGAGCATGAGATATATAGATAGCAACAATGGTTCCTGATATATACACTGTTATTGGCTAAGGCGTGGAGGTTTATGCCAGCTGAGACAGAAATTTTATGTGGGTTTTACCTCATGAGCCTGTGAACAGGCAGTACAAAATATTGAACTAATACAGAAATGTTTAATCAGAGGTGGGCAAAGAATAACACCCACAGAAAATATATATTTTTTTCTTTGATAAATCCTGTGACTTTTAAATAGCCAACAGGTGGTATGCCTGCTAACAAAGCAGGAAAGCAAATTGTTTAATTATGCACTCCTATAGTAGGGTATTACAGGTGGTGTGCCTGCTAAAAAAGAGAGCAAAGAAACAAAAAGTGTTTAAATATGCACAATTATCGTAGGTTATTAGATATCTCTATTATAGTAACAGATAGGCAAAAATGCCCACAATGAGATAAGTAGAGTATTAAATATCACCCATTCAGATGTCAGACATGAAAGGTGCCCCTTAGAAAGCACACCTATCGTAGGGTATTAGATATCACCTATTATAGTGACAGATAGGCAAAAATGCCCACAATGAGTTACGTAAAGTATTAAATATCACCCATTCAGATGTCAGACATGAGAGGTGCCCCTAGAGTCATACTTTTTCTCTTTGTATATTTTTGGACTCTTTACATGCTCTAATACTGTATGTCAATTTTTTTAAATACATATTTTTTTAATCTGCACATGTGCAAACAGTCTAGATGGCTCACACTTTCGCAGAAACTGGTGCAACAATGCATTATAAAGTCACCAGTGATCCGGGGTCTGATTTTTTTCCCCCAGCTGAGGTCAGTGGAGTAATGGGTTACTCCAAAGCAATCACAGATGTGCAATCTGATTGCTATCATCAAAAGAGTTTGGGTGGGTGGGTCGCTTTATGCAGCCATCCTAGATCTGGGGTCTGTATTGTAAAATCACCATACTGGAATTTGCATTTTGCAGCCATCAGAGATTTTAACGGACTACATTGTAAAATCATTTATTTAGGGGCCTGTACTGTAACAGATATTTTTGGGGCTGCGTTTTTTATAGTGGCATAAAGAACATACCGTAGTTCACATTGAATTGTAATCACTAGTACTGTATTTTGTTTTTACTACTGGCCAAAATAATGTTCTCTATATTGTATATAGAGGTAATTAGACTGATTGGTCATTAAAAAGTAACTAGAATGCTCACTCTCTCTTGAATTATTAGGATGTTCTGGTCATTATGTGTTGGTTACTGGAATGTTCTCTTTTTTTGACTGAAATGTTCTCTTTCTTGCCTAGATATAACGAGATTTATGGTAAGAACTTACCTTTGTTAAATCTCTTTCTGTAAGGTACACTGGGCTCCACAAGGATTGGACATTGGAGTGTAGAGTAGGATCTTGATCCGAGGCACCAACAGGCTCAAAGCTTTGACTGTTCCCAGAATGCACAGCGCCGCCTCCTCTATAACCCCGCCTCCCTGCACAGGAGCTCAGTTTTTAGTTAACTAGCCCAATGCAGTAGCAGGAAAAGAGACAACAACAGTTAGTAGCCACTGGGCTCCTTGTGGAGCCCAGTGTACCTCGCAGAAAGAGATTTAACAAAGGTAAGTTCTTACCATAAATCTCATTTTCTGCTGCGGGGTACACTGGGCTCCACAAGTATTGGAAAATGGGGATGTCCTAAAGCAGTTCCTTATGGGAGGGGACGCACTGTAGCGGGCACAAGAACCCGGCGTCCAAAGGAAGCATCCTGGGAAGCGGCAATATCGCAGGCATAGAACCTTATGAACGTGTTCCCAGAGGACCACGTAGCCGCCTTGCACAATTGTTCAAGGGTCGCACCATGTTGGGCTGCCCAAGAAGGTCCAACAAACCGAGTAGAATGGGCCGTAATGTGAGCAGGAGCTGACAGACCAGCCTTCACATAAGCATGTGCAATGACCATTCTAATCCATCTGGCCAGGGTCTGCTTGTGAGCAGGCCAGTCACGTTTGTGAAATCCAAACAAAACCAAGAGAGAATCAGATTTTCGAATAGAAGCAGTTCTCTTTACGTAGATACGGAGAGCCCGTACCACATCCAAAGACTGCTCTTTGGGAGACAAATCAGGAGAGACAAAGGCCGGAACCACAATCTCCTGATTAAGGTGGAACGAAGAAACCACCTTAGGTAAATATCTGTGACGAGTCCCTTGAACCGCCCAGTCACGGTGAAAAATCAGATATGGGGAACTACAAGACAAGGCACCCAGATCCGACACTCTTCTAGCAGAGGCAATAGCCAGCAAGAACACCACCTTAAGGGAAAGCCACTTAAGGTCAGCTGAACCCAGGGGTTCAAACGGAGGCTCCTGCAACGCCTCCAAAACCACCGACAAGTCCCAAGGAGCCACAGGCGGGACATAGGGAGGTTGGATACGCAACACACCCTGAGTGAAAGTATGAACGTCAGGTAAAGTCGCTTTTTTCTCTGAAACCACACCGACAAGGCCGAAATATGAACCTTGAGGGAGGCCAGATGCAGGCCTAAATCTAAGCCCTGCTGCAGAAAAGCCAAAAGTTTGGCTGTACTAAACCCGGAAGCATCATAATTGTTATGTAAAGTAGGAATGCCAGACCCTATAGTAAATCCAAGCAGAAGCCAGTTTCCGGGCACGCAACATAGTTTTAATGACCTCTTCAGAAAAACCCTTAGCCCTCAAGACGGAAGCTTCAAGAGCCACGCCGTCAAAGACAGCCGGGCTAGGTCCTGGTAGACACAGGGGCCCTGAACGAGGAGGTCTGGGCATTGTGGAAGCAGAAGTGGACGCTCTGACGATAGGCCTTGCAGGTCTGAGAACCAGGGCCGTCTGGGCCACGCCGGAGCTATGAGAAGCAGATTTCCTTTTTCTTGCTTGAACTTCCGAATTACCCTGGGCAGGAGTGACACCGGAGGGAACACGTACGGCAGCCGAAACCTCCACGGCACCGCCAGCGCATCCACGAATGCGGCTTGAGGATCCCTTGTCCTTGCTCCGAAGACCGGAGCCTTGTGATTGTGTCAAGACGCCATCAGATCTACATCTGGAAGACCCCACTTTTCCACTAGGAGTTGAAACACTTCTGGATGAAGGCTCAACTTGTTGGCATGCACGTCCTGACGACTGAGACAGTCTGCTTCCCAATTCAGAACTCCCGGAATGAATATTGCTGATATGGCCGGTAGATGGCGTTCCGCCCAAGGTAGAATCCGTGAGACTTCCTTCATTGCCAAACGGCTTTGAGTGCCACCTTGATGATTTATGTAAGCGACTGTAGTGGCATTGTCCGACTGTATTTGAACAGGACGGTTCTGAATTAAATGCTGGGCCAGGTTCAACGCATTGAAGACCGCCCGCAATTCCAGAATGTTAATCGAGAGGAGAGATTCCTCCTTGGTCCACCGACCGTGAAGGGAGTGTTGCTCCAGCACCGCGCCCCAACCTCTTAGACTGGCATCTGTCGTCAACAGGACCCAGTTGGATATCCAGAAGGGACGGCCCCTGCACAACTGTTGGTCCCGGAGCCCCCAAAGTAGCGACAGACGGACCTCCGGAGTCAATGAGATCATGTGAGACCTGATCCGGTGAGGCAGGACATCCCACTTGGCTAGAACCAGCCTCTGGAGGGGGCGAGAATGGAATTGAGCATACTCCACCATGTCGAATGCTGAGACCATGAGGCCCAGCACCTGCATCGCCGAATGTATCGACACTTGCGGATGAGAAAGGAAGCAACGAATCCTCTCCTAAAGCTTCAGGACTTTCTCCTGAGACAAGAACAACCACTGGTTGTTAGTGTCCAATAGCGCTCCCAGGTGCACCATGCTCTGAGCAGGGACCAGGGAGGATTTCTACCATTTGATGCGCCACCCGTGGGCTTGTAGAAACTGGACCGTCATATCCAGATGACACAGGAGAAGTTCTGGGGAATTTGCCTGGACTAACAAGTCATCCAGGTACGGCAGTATCCTGACCCCTTGATGGCGGAGTACCACCGTCATCACCGCCATTACTTTGGTGAAAACTTGCGGAGCCATTGTTAAACCAAAACGTAATGCCCGAAACTGGTAATGAAGGTTGCCAATAGCGAACCTCAGGTATTGCTGATTTGACGCTGTTATAGGAATATGCAGGTAAGCATCCTGTATATCCAGGGAGACCATGTAGTCCCCAGGTTCCAAGGCCAGAACTATGGAGCGAAGGGTTTCCATACGGAACTTGGAAACCTTCACAAACTTGTTCAATGCTTTGAGGTTGAGAATGGGCCGGGAGGACCCATTCGGTTTCGGGACTAGAAACAGCGGAGAATAGTACCCCTGGCCCTTCTGAGCAAGAGGCACCTGTACTACAACTCCTGTATCCAGGAGGGTCTGTACCACCGAATGCAGAGTGTTTGCCTTTGTCTGGTCCGACGGGACGTCTGTCTGGCAAAATCGATGAGGGGGGTCGGTTTTTGAAGGCTATGGCGTAACCTCGAGTGACGACTTCCCGTACCTAGGTATCTGAAGTGGTCTTCAACCATTCCTGGGTTTACCCTAGAAGCCGGCCCCCCACCCTGGGATCCCCCAGGGGGAGGCCCACCCCGTCGTGCGGCAGACTTATCGGTCTTGGAAGCTGGCTGACGGGCAGCCCAGGCTCTTTTGGGCTTCGGCTTACCAGGTTTGGAAGTGCGGGCCTGCTTGTGGTACGCCTGACCTTTTGCTTTACCTGAAGAGCGAAAGGGGCGAAAGGACGTACCTTTAGCCTTCGACACAGAAGGAGCAGTATTTGGTAGACAGGCAGTTTTGGCAGTAGCCAAGTCAGCCACTATCTTATTTAAGTCCTCCCCAAACAGAATATCTCCCTTGAAAGGGAGTACCTCCAGATCCACAGACCAGGATCTCAGCCACAATATCCGGCGAGCCAGGACTGACGTAGTAGAGGCCTTGGCTGCTAGGATACCGGCATCCGAAGCCGCCTCTTTAATATAGCGAGAAGCTGTGACAATATATGACAAGCATTGTCTAGCATGGTCAGAGGAGAATTCAGTATCTAACTCCAAGGCCCACGCTTCAATAGCCTCGGCAGCCCATGTAGCTGCAATAGTGGGCCTTTGCGCAGCACCCGTGAGGGTGTAAATCGCTTTCAGACAACCCTCCACACGCTTATCCATAGGCTCTTTTAGAGACGTGACGGTAGTGACAGGCAGAGCTGAGGAAACCACCATCCTGGCCACATGTGAGTCCACTGGAGGAGGCGTTTCCCAATTCTTAGACAGCTCTGGCGTGAGGGGATAGCAAGCCAGCATCTTCTTGTGAGGCACAAACTTCGTACCCGGGTTTTCCCAGGGTTCCTGACGTATATCCACTAGGTGGTCAGAGTGAGGTAAAATTGGTTAACCACCTTCTGAAGCTTGAACCTATCTGGTTTCTTAGGAGGGACGGATGGCTCGGGATCATCCGTAATCTGTAGAATTAACTTAATAGCCTCCAAAAGATCAGGAACATCCACATGTGAACTACCCTCCCCATCACCCGTATCTGAGTCAGAACCTGTGGGGTCAGTATACGTGCCGTCTTCATCAGACGAGGTGTCAGTGACAGCAGTGGATTGTGAGGAGACAAGCACTCGCTTAGAGGAACCCTTGGACTTAGGCGAGCGATGGTCAGACTTTTTAGTAGTCAGGGACTGGTTCAACTTCTTTAACTGAGCAGATAATTCGTCCGCCCACGGCGGGTTAGCTGCAGGGACCACATACGGTTGTACCGGCATTGAGGGTCCCATAGGGGGTGTTAGTTTATGAACTAGCGTATGCAGAAGTGTGGAAAAAGCGGCCCACGGTGGGTCAGTATGTGCCTCCGTTGCCACAGTCCCACTGGGGGGCAAGGAGCCCCCAGAACCAGAGCCCACAGCTGCTATATTCTCCTCATATGGGTCTGTGGTTTCAGCAACACCGGCAGTGTGTTCAGCCCCAGAACCGTTACCCTCAGAAGCAGACATGATATAACTTGCAGTATGAGGTAACACAGTACAATTATCAGCAGCACTATATCTCTAAACCCAAACCCCTGCGCAGTGTAGTCAGCACTAGCAGAGATAAAGGAGAGATATGGTGACTAAATCACAGAGAAAAATACGTAATACAGTATATCTTTGTGAAAATCCTATGTTAGATAAAACCTGACGCACCAAGCCCCCTCAGGTTATAGAATATAGAGATAGCAGGTTGAGTGAAAGACACGAAATGGACACCACTCAGCTATCAAATGCACACAAAGATAGTCACAGTTTGTACAATGCAGAGGTTATTACTGACAATAATACTGCATTGGACTAGCTTACACAGCTATATAACAAATGATATAACAGTACACAGTAAGAACTGGATGTATATCACAGGGTAATTGTACTAGAAAACCCTGACTAAATAGTGCATTTAGTCAGGGTTTTCTAGTACAATTACTAACACTGACTAAAAAAGGCAGGTAGAATACTTAAGTGTCATGTAAAGTCACAGCACTGACAACCAGGCGGCTTTACATAGGAGGATTTGCCCAAGCAGTCCCAGGAACAGTGAGCTGAGGGATAATGGCGCCGCAGACACCGACAGGGAGTGAGGAAAAGACAGATATGCAGCTCCAGGGCGGGAACACTTTCTAGAAATGGCGCCCTGGGGCTGGGGGAGGGGCTTCAGGTCTAAGTCTTATCCTCTCTGCTGGCAAAACCACCGGGTACTGTGGGCGATATAAGAATTGGTTTAGAGAGAAAACCTCACCTGCGCCCATGCCCTAGTGATCTAGTGGGATCGCCTGTATCCACAGTGTCCACCGCCAGCGCACGCGGCCCGCCTCCCACTGACCGCGCCGGATCGCGATAAACACCGGGCAACTTACCACCTCCCGAAGCACGGCCACGCGATCCTGGAGAGCCCCAGCCGTGTGTGTCTAACGTGAAGAAAACCGGAGCCTCCGCTGTAGGTACCCGGCAACCAGGGCTCGGGAGTGTACAGCGTCGCTGGAGAGAGCTGGAGCTGCAGCAGTGAATGTCACAAGACATATACCACCACTGCTGCCCTTGAAGTCTTCACTTTTTACCTCATAAAAAGCTTTTCTTAGGGCTGCCTGGAGCAGCCCCTCTGTTCAGTGCCTGCTTACTGCAGCACCAACTTACAAAACTGAGCTCCTGTGCAGGGAGGCGGGGTTATAGAGGAGGCGGCGCTGTGCATTCTGGGAACAGTCAAAGCTTTGAGCCTGTTGGTTCCTCGGATCAAGATCCTACTCTACACCCCATTGTCCAATCCTTGTGGAGCCCAGTGTACCTCGCAGCAGAAATGTTAGTAGAATGCTTTGTGTATTGTAATATGGTTACTTAAATGTTTTGTGTTTTATAGTGATACCCTTGAAAATGTCCTTTGTATGACACCAGGATGCCCTCTGTATTGTAGAGATTATTGAAACACTGTCTGTATTATACAGAGATTTTTAGATTGCTTTTCATTTTGTATATATTTTACAAAAAATTCTCTCTATATTAAGTAGATGTACCAGAATGGTCTATATATTGAACTGAGGTCACTGGGATGCTCTCTGTATTCTGTATATGTCTCTAGAATACTTGCTGTGTTATATATCGGACAACTGAATGCTGTCTGTATTGCATTAAGGTCACTAGAATGCTCTTTATTGTACAGTATATTTATACTGTGTGGATTTCGCAAGGATGCTCTCTTTAATATATGACATCACTAGAAGGTACTTTGTATTGTTTAGATGATACTAGAATGCTCTCTTTTATGTATGAATGATACAAGAATGGTCTCTATAGCGTATAGAGGTCACGTGAATGCTTACTGCATTGTATTGAGCTCACTAGAATGCTTGTTGTAATGTGTAGATGCTATTAGAGTGTTCTCTGTATTGATGTCACTAGAGTGTTCACTATATCATTTATCTGACTCTAGAATGCACTGTTTTGTATATTGATCTCTAGAAGAGGTTTCTGTATTAAATATAGATAACTGGGAGAGAGGAGAGCGGCCAGAGGAGGTGTATCTGACCCATTTTAATGTGTAGCTAATGAAGTGCTGACATGATGAAATAAATACAATTCTGGATTGAATCAGAAGTCTCATTTATTCTATACATGCCACCCTTTATAGCCCTTCGAGTCTTGAGGAAAACAAGGTTATTGGAGATATGCCTCAATTAGTCCTGGTTCATGACTACAAGGAGGCCAATCGGTAGTCATAGAAGGTAAAACATACTGTACTTCTCTAAACAAATCAGTCTATCCTGGATGGCAGAGTAATAATAGGCGACTCCATGGATGGTAGAGAGAGTAGTATAATGGGAGGTGGTGGTCATAGGATGGAAAGCTGGCAAATAGTGGTGGATGTAATCATGGTCATACAGTAGGAGTAAAGACTGTACAATAAAGTCAAGACAGTACTAATCTCTTAACAAGGCAACACCGTAATTGAAACCTGGAACCTCCAAAGCTAGATTACGCAGGCAGCAATCAAGTCTTGTTCCTCAGTTCTAATTGTTGCAACCAGAAACCTAGAATACTTGTGTTTCTGTTGGTTGTACTGCTGCCATCTCCTGAGAACTGCTGCTATAGGCTGATTCCATACAATGCAGGTCTGCTCCATGGTGGGAATTGCCTATATAACATTGACTGTTTATTTTTTACTATAATCTGTCTGAATATTAATATAACATTGCATCATATGGGAATTGTTATCGCTTTTTTACACAGTGACAGCACCATATACAGATGGAGCTATGCTCATCTTTGCCGTGATGCACCATGCTGCAACACAGCTTGCTGCATGGCATGCTAGGCTGCGACTATTCGTAGCCGCCGATCCCTCCATTAATTCCTAAGGAATTACTGGAGAGATTGCCGGGTGCAAATAGTAGCAGCCTGGAATGCCATACCTCTGATAGTCTATCAGAGGCATCACTGGGAGTGGTGACACCTGGTGCGCTCACCTGATCTCCCAGCATGCTCACTGAGAAAGGGGGCATGGCCTTATATAGAGGGGCGTGGCCTCATGGGGATCCCGAAAATTGTCACTCCGGGGGCGTGCCCAGCATCTCCGGAGATGCTGGGCTAATCCTGGAGACAGTCTCCTTACGCTGTCGGCTCCTCTTCTACATACCCTCCAACTGTACCTTTTTTTTTTATGGTCTGTACCGATTTTTGGCTCTCCAAACTTCCATTGAAAGTATAGGAAAAGTTTAACCATGGTCACGCCCACTTTTCTAATTTGTACCGATTTTTATGTGTAAAATGTTGGAGGGTATGCTTCTATGACAGGAGCTGGGTGCTGTAGGAAACTACACTGCAGCACCTGGCTCATGTCACTGCAGAGGAGCTGATATTTTGGTGTCACCCCGGGTGCAGGCCATACCCCACACACCTGCCTTGTGACACCACTGACATTTATACATCATGAGTTTCATACTGATTATCCCTTGTGTATACACACGGTGAGATCCTTGCTATGCCCGATTTTGACTATGTGATTTTCCCTTGTTCTCCCCCAGAGCCCAGATAGCACAGATTTTGACCATCTGTACTTTCGATTTTGTCTATGTACTAGATAGTACATAGCAAGAGAGGGTGACAGGTGAGTTCTCCGTACGCGGCGGGGGTTACACAGCCGGCTGCTCTGTAGAGCGCTATCTGAGTTTCCCCATTTGTCAAATACATTGTTCCCCCATATACTGGGTCTCATTATATCTACATCAACATATCTATATCAGTTGTGCCATCCATCTGTCCTTTCTCACGACCAGCAGTGCACGTTAAGCACATATCCTTGCTCTACCCATTCAGTATTAGTGCATCACACACATTAGGGGCTGAGCGCAGTTCACCCGTGATCTATCCACATACTTGTTCAATTTAATATATAGGTTGGTTGGGACACCCACCAGAACGAGCAGCACGCCCCGGACAGTCCAATCTACATAGCCTCAGTGCGCAGAGTTATCCATTTTTACACTAGATAGTCAAGATTGACTTGCCTGCACATTGCATTGCAAGCTGCCTAATACCTTGAGATGTACACTAACTTTCCTTAAGATGTTGACAATATACAGATGGAGCCACGCTAATTGCGGATATTGCCGGGTCCAAGGCGTTTGCGGGTCCGTGATGCGCACATGCCCCATTCACTAGAATGGAAGTGCCTCAGTGCGTTCCCAGCGTGACTAGGCGGATGAATCGCTTAGTCACGCGGGGAGCGCTCGTGTGCGACGGAGCCGCCTCAGATGAGCGCGGATCCATCTGTAGTCAAAATCTTACAGCTTTATCTCACCATGGGGGATATCCAATTATCCTCGTTAAAACATCAGGTCCGAAAAACTGCCGTTTTCATCCGTTTATCGGACTTTTCCGATGTTTCACTGATTTTTTTTTACAGGCTATCCTGTTAAATCGCATGTAAAGAAAAAAAACCTTTCTCCCGAAAACACACAGGTTCAGTGAAACCTGTGTTTTCGGGTGAAACTGCCCCGTTTTCGGATGAAAACGGGACTGTTTCCGGGGATTCTGCTTTGTTTGCCGGAAGCAGGTGGAAAAAATCCCTGATAAGCCGGCGCGTGCCGCTGCTTATTGGGGCTAATTAGATATCCCCCCATGTGTACACACCTTTAGTCATATGTGTATTTCTAGTTATATTCCTGTCTGCTGGGATAGAATCAGGTGGATTCTGACAATGAAAGACAGAAAAGTAAAATGTATTTCTACTCGTTTCTATGTGTCATTAGTAAATGTACTCTATTGACACTCGGATGCCTATATACACTAAATTATATTTCTGTCTATGCCTCAGAAACAGGGTTGGCTATAGAAAGCACAATGCTTTTGCACCAATGTGAATGTAGTCTGAAACCATTTCTGTAAGATGAGATAGTTACAATAGTTATATTCACTTCTTCAGTTGTATCTGGAAACATGACTGCATCTCTAAAATATTCTGCAATACCTCTCATCTACTTGGTCCAATCGCTAAAAATAGTTAAGGGGGTGGTTTATCACAGTTTGGACTAGAGATGAGCGGGTTCGGTTCTCAGAGAACCGAACCCTACCGGACTTCACACTCTGAGCCCGGTTCCGAGTCAGGCTCAAGTTTTCCCGCCCGACTTGGAAACCCGAACGAGGCAAAACGTCATCATCCCACTGTCGGATTCTCACGGGATTTGGATACCATATAAGGAGCCGCGCGTCACGGCCATTTTCACTCCAGTGTCGTAGAGTGTAGTGAGAGGACGTGTCTACGTCCTCAGTGTCTGTGTGGGGTCGGGAAAGTGGGGTGACGAGTCTTGTGCTGCGTTGTGCTGCTCAGTCCAGTCCAGTATAGTCAGTGTCTTATGCTGCATCAGTCCAGCCAGTCACAGTGTTGGTGTCCTCTGCTGCTATATGTTCCCAGTGCTGCTGGCTGCTGTATAAATCCCATGCATTTTTGCTGTGTTGTCTTGCATCAGACCAGGGGTATTGTCTTATGCAGCATCAGTCCAGTGACCAGTCACAGTGGTGGTGTCCTCTGCTGCCATATATCCAGTGTAGCTGTATAAGTCTCTTTCAGTGGTGCTGTGTTGTCCTGCATTAAACCAGGGGAAGTGTCTTGTGCAGCATCAGTCCAGTGACCAGTCACAGTGGTGCTGTCCTCTGCTGTCATATATCCAGTGTTACTGCCGTATAATTCCTGTGATACTGGCGTATAATTCCTGTGATATTGCCGTATAATTCCCGTAATACTGGCGTCTAATTCCTGTGACATTTCCGTATAAATTCTTGGAATACTGGCGTATAATTCCTGTGACACTGACGTATAATTCTTGGAATACTGGCGTAAAATTCCTATGATATTGCCGTATAAATCCTGTGATATTGACGTAGAATTCTCGGAATACTGGCGGATAATTCCTGTGATACTGCCATATAATTCCCGTGATACTGGTGTATAATTCCTGTGACATTGCCGTATAATTCTCGGAATGCTAGCGTATAATTCCTAAAATATTGCCGTATAATTCCTGTGATATTGCCATATAATTCTCGGAATACTGGCGTATAATTCCTGTGAAATTGAAGTATAATTCTCAGAATACTGGCGTATAATTCCTATGATATTGCTGTATAATTCCTGTGATATTGCCATATAATTCTCGGAATACTGGCGTATAATTGCTGTGACATTGCCGTATAATTCTCGGAATACTGGCGTATAATTACTATGATATTGCCATATAATTCTCGGAATACTGGTGTATAATTCCTGTGATACTGCCATATAATTCCCAGAATATTGGCGTATAATTCCTGTGATGCTGCCATATAATTCTCGGAATACTGGCGTATAATTCCTGTGACATTGCCGTATAATTCTCGGAATACTGGTGTATAATTCCTGTGATACTGCCATATAATTCCCGTGATACTGGCATATAATTGCTGTGACATTGCCATATAATTCCTGTGATATCATCATATAATTCTCTGAATACTGGCGTATAATTCCTGTGATACTGGCATAAAATTCCTGTGACATTGCCGTATAATTCCTGTGATATTGCCATATAATTCTCGGAATACTGCCGTATAATTCCTGTGATAATGCCATATAATTCCCGTGAAACTGGCATATAATTCCTGTGACATTGCTGTATAAATCCTGTGATATTGCCATATAATTCTCGGAATACTGACTTATAATTACTGTGATACTGTCATGTAATTCCCGTTTTACTGGCATATCATTCCTGTGACATTGCCGTATAATTCTTGTGATATTGACATATAATTCTTGGAATACTGGTGTATAATTCCTGTGATACTGCCATATAATTCCCGTGATACTGGCATATAATTCCTATGATATCATCATATAATTCTCTGAATACTGGCGTATAATTCCTGTGATACTGGCATAAAATTGCTGTGACATTGCCGTATAATTCCTGTGATATTGCCATATAGTTCTCGGAATACTGACGTATAATTCCTGTGACATTGCCGTATAATTCTCGAAAAGCTGGCATATAAATCCTGTGATAATGCCATAGAATTCCCGTGAAACTGGCATATAATTCCTGTGACATTGCCGTATAGTTCCTGTGATATTGCCATATAATTCTCGGAATACTGATTTATAATTCCTGTGATACTGCCATATAATTCCCGTGATACTTGCATATCATTCCTGTGACATTGCCGTATAATTCTTGTGATATTGACATATAATTCTCGGAATACTGGCGTATAATTCCTGTGATACTGCGATATAATTCCCATGATACTGGCATATAATTCCGGTGACAATGCCGTATAATTCCTGTGATACTGCCATATAATTCTCGGAATACTGGCGTATAATTCCTGTGATACTGCCATATAATTCCCGTGATACTGGCATATAATTGCTGTGACATTGCCGTATAATTCCTGTGATATTGCCATATAATTCTCGGAATACTGGTGTATAATTCCTGTGACATTGCCGTATAATTCTCGGAATACTGGCGTATAATTCCTATGATACTGCCATATAATTCCTGTGATACTGGCGTATAATTCCTGTGACATTGCCGCATAATTCTTGTGATATTGCCATATAATTCTCAGACTACTGGCGTATAATTCCTGTGATACTGCCATATAATTCCTGTGATACTGGCGTATAATTCCTGTGACATTGCCGTATAATTCCTGTGATATTGCCATATAATTCTCGGAATACTGGCGTATAATTCCTGTGACATTGCCGTATAATTCTCGGAATAATGTCGTATAACTCCTATGATACTGCCATATAATTCCTGTGATACTGGCGTATAATTCCTGTGACATTGCATATAATTCCGGTGATATTGCCATATAATTCTTGGAAAACTGGCGTATAATTCCTGTGACATTGCCATATAATTCTCGGAATACTGACGCATAATTCCTGTGATACTGCCATATAATTCCCGTGATACTGGTGTATAATTCCTGTGATACTGGCGTATAATTCCTCTGATATTGCTGTATAATTCTCGGAATAATGCTGTATAATTCCAGTTATCCTGCTGTATAATTTCTTATAAATCCATATAACTCTGTATAAATCCAGTCCAGTGTTGCTGCCATATAAATTCAGTGGTGCTGTCCTGTGCTGTATATTATTTACTCCAAATAAAGGGGTCATTAATATTTAATCCAAATCATTTCTACAGGGTTTTCCCTGTGTGGTGTAGGGGTACGCTCTCTTGTGCCGCATATTGTGTTATATAACTCCAGAAAAATAATGAGAACAAACATTTGGAGGATAAAATAGGGAAAGATCAAGAACCACTTCCTCCTAGTGCTGAAGCTGCTGCCACTAGCCATGACATAGACGATGAAATTACATCAACGCCGTCTGCCAAGGCCGATGCCCATTTTGATAGTATAGGTCATGTAAAATCCAAAAAGCCAAAGTTCAGTAAAAAGACCCAAAAATAGAAATTTAAATGGTCTGAGGAGAAACGTAAACTTGCCAATATGCCATTTATGACACGGAGTGGCAAGGAATGGCTAAAGCCCTGGCCTATATTCATGACTAATGGTTCAGTTTCACATGACGATGGAAGCCCTCATCCTCCCGCTAGAAAAATTAAGAAAGTTAAGCTGGAAAGAGCACAGAAAAGAACTGTGCATTCTGAGATGGTATCACAAATCCCCAAGGAGAGTCCAAGTTGTCGGTGGTTGCGATGCCTGACCTTCCCAACACTGGATGGGAAGAGGTGTCTCCTTCCACCATTTGCATGCCCCCTGCAAGTGCTGGAAGGATCACCAGCAGTCCAGTTCCTAATATTCAAATTGAAGATGTCACTGTTGAAGTACATCAGGATGAGGATATAGGTGTTGCCGGCGCTGAGGAGGAAGTTGACAATGAGGATTCTGATGGTGATGTGGTTTGTTTAAGTCAGGCACCAGGGGAGACACCTGTTGTCCATGGGATGAAGAAGCCCATTGTGATGCCTGGGCAAACTACCAAAAAAGCCACCTCTTCGGTGTGGAATTATTTCTCCACAAATCCGGACAACAGGCGTCAAGCCATCTGTTGCCTCTGTTAATCTGAAAAAAGTAGGGGTAAGTATGTAATCACCTAGGAACATCCTCCCTTATACGTCACCTGCTGCGCATTCATCAGAAGTCAGTGTCAAGTTGTGAAACTTTGGGTAAGAGTGTAAGCAGTCCACTGACACCTAAATCCCTTCTTCCTCCTGTACCCAAGCTCCTGCAAGCCACACCACCAACTCCCTCAACGTCAACTTCCTCCTCAGTCAGGAACGTCAGTAGTCCTGCAGACCATGTCACTGTCAAGACTGAGGATTCCTCTCCTAACCGAGATTCCTACGGAGGATCCTTGAGTTGTACGCCTGCTGTTGCTGCTGCTGTTGTTGCTGCTGGGAGTCAATCGTCATCCCAGATGGGAAGTTGGAAGACCACTTGTACTACTTCCAGTAAGCAATTGACTGTCCAACAGTCCATTGTGAGGAAGATGAAATATGACAGCAGTCATCCTTTTGCAAAGTGGATAACTGAGGCCTTGACAGCTATGTTGGTGTTAGACGTGCGTCCGGTATCCGCCATTAGTTCAGTGGGACTTAGAGAATTGTTTGAGGTACTGTGTCCCCGGTATCAAATCCCATCTAGGTTCCACTTCTCTAGGCAGGTGATACTGAGAATGTACACAGACACCAGTGTCCTACAAAATGCGGTTGTATCCAGTGTCCACTTAACCACGTACATGTGGACAAGTGGAACAGGGCAGACTAAGGACTATATGACTGTAACAGTCCACTGGGTAGATGTATGGCCTCCCGCAGCAACAACAGCAGCGGCATTAGTAGCAGCATCTCGCAAACGCCAACTCATTCCTAGGCAGGCTACGCTATGTAACACCGCTTTCCGTAAGAGGCACACAGCTGACAACCTCTTACGGAAACTGAGGAACAATATTGCAGAATGGCTTACCCCAATTGGACTCTCCTGGGGATTTGTGATATTGGACAACGCCACCAATATTGTGCGTGCATTACATCTGGGCAAACTCCAGCATGTCCCATGTTTTGCACATACAATTAATTTGGTGGTGCAGAATTTTTTGAAAAGTGACAGGGGTGTGCATGAGATGCTGTCGGTGGCCCGAAAAATTGCAGCACCGCGTGCCGAAGACTGGAGCACCAGCAAACATGCCTGAACCTGTCCCACCATCAACTGAAACAAGAGGTGGTAACGAGGTGGAATTCAACCCTCTATATGCTTCAGAGGATGGAGGAGCAGCAAAAGGCCATTCAAGCCTATACATCCATCTACAATATAGGCAAAGGAGGGGGAATGCACCTGACTCAAGTGCAGTGGAGAATGATTTCCGTCTTGTGCAAGGTTCTCCAACCCTTCGAACTTTTCACACTTGAAGTCAGTTCAGACACTGCCAGCTTGAGTCAGGTCATTCCCCTCATCAGGCTTTTGCAGAAGCAGCTGGATAAATTGAAGGAGGAGCTAAGACGGAGCAATTCCGCAAAGTATGTGGGACTTGTGGATGGAGCCCTACATTCACTTTGCCAGGATTCACGGGTGGTCAATCTGTTGAAATCAGAGCACTACATTTTGGCCACTGTGCTCGATCCTAGGTTTAAAGCCTACGTTGTAGCTCTCTTTCTGGCAGACACAAGTGTGCAGAGGTGCAAAGACCTGCTGGTGAGTAAATTGTCAACTCAAGTGGAACGTGACCCGTCAACAGCTCGTCCTTCAATTTCTCCCGCCACTGGGGCTGCAAGGAAAAGGATAAGATTTCCTAGCCCACCCACTGGCAGTGATGCAGGGCAGTCAGGAGCGAAAGCTGCCATCTGGTCCAGACTGAAGGACCTGCCAACGATTACTGACATGTCTACTGTCACTGCATATGATTCTGTCAGCATTGAAAGAATGGTGGAGGATTATATGAGTGACAGCATCCAAGTATGTATGTCAGACAGTCCGTATGTATACTGGCAGGAAAAAGAGGCAATTTGGATGCCCTTGCACAAACTGGCTTTATTTTACCTAAGTTGCCCCCCTCCAGTGTGTACTCCGAAAGAGTGTTTAGTGCAGCTGGGAACCTTGTCGGCGATCGGTGTAGGAGGTTACTTCCACAAAATGTGGAGAAGATGATGTTCATCAAAATGAATTATAAATTCCTTCAGGAAGACCTTTACCAGCAATTGCCTCCAGAAAGTACACAGGACCCTGTGATGGTGGATTCCAGTGGGGATAAATTAATACTCTGTGAGGAGGAGGATGTACACACTGAAAGGGGTGAGGAATCGGAGGATGAGGTCGACATGTATGCATCTGCAACTGCATTATAGTTGACAAAATTAGCAGTGTTCACTTGCAACTGCACTATCCCTGTTGCAAGAGATCCATCTTAAAATATAGTAAGTGTATTTACGCATACACCAAACTTTGAATAGGTTGCAATCAGGGGCGTATTATGAGAGGAGAGGGCCTGTGTGCAGTCTTCAACTGTGACCCCTCCTCTATCTCTTATCGGCAGCCAGGCAGCATAGTCAGTGTCACTGAGTGATGGCATCGAGCGCCAGTAGACTGTAGAGCAGTGCTAGAGTCTACTGTGCATTCCCTTACTGCATACCCGCCAACATTTGACACTTAAAAATCGGTACAAATTAGGAAAAGGGGCGTGACCACGTGTAAAGGGTGTGTGGCCTATACTATCAATGGAAGTTTGGAGAGGCAAAAATCGGTACAGACCATAAAAAAAGGGTACTGTATCTGCCAAAAAGGTACAGTTGGAGGGTTTGCTTACTGTGCATGCATAAAACTCCAGGAAAATGTCCACCACTTCATTTTCCCAGTGAATTTGCAGTGCTGCTGTAGTGGACACTGTACTCTGGAGAGGTGAGTACTGAAGAAAATGATTGCACCCATTATAACTACACCACTGTTTGCAATTCAATTAACATTCCCTTGACATGCTTTTGCTAAATTGTGTCTGTGTAACACCTCATTAACACCCAGTTAAGCTTCTTCAGCCACAAGCGGAGATGCACTGACCTGTGCAATATCACTCTTATGTGGTCATTCCGAGTTGATCGCAGCCAGCAACTTTTTACTGCTGTTGCGATCAACTAGTCCACACCTATGGGGGAGTGTATTTTAGCTTAGCAGGGCTGTGATCACTTGTGTAGCCCTGCAAAGCTAAAAGAAATTCATGCAAAACTAGACTAGCCCTTGACACCTTGACATACTTACCCTGTGCGATGGAACCAGCGATGATGGGCCCGGCTTTGACGTCACTCCTCCGCCCTCCGTTCTGCTGGACACACCTGTGTTATACTCACCACTCCCGAAAACGTCTCCAACCGGTCCGAATCCGCCCTGGCACGCCTCCTTCCTGTCAATCTTCTTAGCGGTCGGCTCTGCGACCGCTTCCTTTGTAAGTCGCAACCTAACCCGGCGACCCCCGTCGGCGGGCATCGTAGCGCATGCACACTGTGCCTGCCGCGCACACGCATTCCGCACCCGTTTGCACCACAGCGATAAACCGATGCGTGCGAACGGGTCGGAATGACCCCCTTAAATGTGTGGGATCAGCTATTATTAATCTTTATATGGCGCCACAAGAGATGCGCAGCGCCCAGTTACAGAGTACATAAACAAATAAACGCAAAGCAAGAAAACAATGACTTACAGTTCTAGACAATATAGGACAAGTACAGGGTATATAAACATAGCTGCATCAGTTGACGGCACTGAAATTAGTATCAGGGTGGCAGAAAACAGGGATTTGGTGCCGTCAAAGGGAGTATTGAAAAGAAGACAGGTTAAGTAAGAGACGGAAAAGCACTTACTGTAAGGGAAGAGGGCCCTGCTCCTGAAAGCTTACATTCTAATCAGCAGACAGTGCAAAAACATACAAGTACTGTAACTTAAAAACGGACTTTTACATTCAACCCTGCATCTACCCCATATTTCATTTATCTTAGGTTTTCAACAAGTTTCATTTATGTTAATTTTATTTTCATTGGGTTTTTCTTTGCCGTTTTTATTAAATTTTTCTATAGATGGACTTTTTTGTAACACTCATCTAACCCAAAAAAGTCATTTGCTCATTGAAATGCATCAAAGATCAGAGAACTTGTCAGGTGTTATATTTTATTAATCTATGTTGTGTGTAGGAGGTATTTTCTTTTCTTCATAATGAAGAATCATGATGCTATTTGTTACACTTTCCTACGCCATCAGATTATGTTCCGTGTTGGCATATCATCACTGTCTGCCTAAGCAGTCTTACTCACCCTGCTTTGCATACCTTTACAGTACCAAAAAGGTTAAATCATCAGTGTGCCATTTTCCTAGTGCATATTTCACATAATTGGAGTTTTATAGAACAATTCTATTTGCTTATTACAGCAGGAAAGGCTAGATCTCTCAATCAGAAAAGCAATCAATATTTAACCTATAAAGATCTCTGTCTAACGGGTCATTCTGATGATGATACTTGTCAGGTTTCTAGAAGCAAAACACAACATTTCAGAAGAAAGTAGAAAAGGGCAGTCCTTCACCGAGCCCTTTCCAATTAACAAAAAAGATTTTCAGCTTAGCCTTAAGTGCATACGGGGGCGGCAAAATCTTGGCTATTCAATCAAAATGACAGGTTTTGTCTCACAAACAAGCTTGGTCAACATAAATGAAGGTGATTGCAAAGTGACTAATGATTAGCAAGAATATGGAAAACTGTTGTCTTGTCCATTGCTAGGAAGAGGAGGAGCTAAACCATAACAAGAGCCAAGTCATTGCCTGCATACCTCAAAGTATGATCCAGCTGCTAAAAATGAAATCTATTAATGGTTTCTAATTTCTCCACTGGGAAACATTTATCCTAATGCATTCTAATCTATATCAGGATCTCTGCATCAAAAATGGGGACAAGTCATCCCAGAAATGTTGTGAATTAAGTCGAAAACACTCAAAGCTCATGACATCCTCCTGTAACTGCAGCACATTGTGCACACATTGGGGCTGATGAAGAAATGAACATAAGTCAGTTTTGAGGGCGTGTCTTGTATGTTTTCACAATGCGCATGGTCTGGAGCTGAGCATATACAACTACAGGAGCTACTGCGTTATACATATCTTTGCAGGAGAAATGGTGTGGCTGGTTTGTAACAGGGCATGAACTGTTGGCAGAGTCTAGCAAGGGTTTGTCCATAGAATTGTGGGCTATGAAGAGTTGTGAGTCTGTTTTTAGACAGAAAATACACATTTAGGGGCTGATTTTAAGATAGGGCTAAAGCAAAAAAAGAGCAAGTAACTTGACAAAACCATGTTACACTGCAGGCGGGGACAGATAGAGGGGTCTATTCATGAAGCAGTGGAGAAGTGAGCCAATGGAGAAGTAGCCCATGGTAACCAATCAGCTGCTCTGTATAATTTTATAGTATGCAAACTATAAATGTTACTTCAATGCTGATTGGTTACCATGGGCAACTTCTCCACTGGCTCACTTCTCCACTCTTTTCACTCCTTCATGAATAGACCCTATAAAATGTACAGAGGGATTTAGATTTGAGAGGGGTGCGTGCATGTTCAGGAAACGCATCACATGTAATGGCTGAATTGCTCACATCTAACACTTGTTGGATACAGTAGGGTGAGGCGGGGTAACAAGGTTTTGTGAACAGTACAGGAATGTTTGTGGTATTGCATACTGATGCAGGCCTGTCAGAGGCAAATGTAAAAAAGTATATCAAATGCGGGTTCTTAAAGACAGGCAGGAATTCACACTGATGATAATAATGATCACCAGCAGTCACTAATTACTCCTAATTGGCTACAGTTTCATCACTGTAGCTAGTAGGTGCCTTTTTCAAGATGTGTTGTCAAGTACCAGTAGCCATATCCCACTTACTTACCGAATGCATGACTTTGCCACTGCAGCCCAGCTCCTGTTGCCCCTGCATCCGCCTGAAAGTTCCAGGCTGCATCTGCAAACTTGTTGAGTCCACCTCTGGCGTCTTCTGCAGTCAGTTCCACCAGGTTCATCTAGTGGGCGCAACCACCTTGGAAGGAGTCAGATGACTGCCGCTTGACCAATGGTGCTGCTGCAATCAGTCAGATGATTATACCCTTCAATCCCATTGCAGCAATGGTTATAAAATTACTTCCTGGCTTACTGACCAATTGCCAGAGCAACATCGGATATTCCATGCTTCTTGTTGCTCCAAATTTCTAGATTAACCTAGTATCATGTATATGTGCTTCCTGGTTCTGCTTCTACTGCTGTTCGCTACTTCTGGGGACCCAGTGTCATAATTTATGCTCCAGTGACTTCACTATTTCATCTTTTCTACCTGCAGTACAGTGGGTTCTTACCAGTATATAACGGCACTAGTACCTGCTTAGCTAGTCCCAGTCCAGAAATCCTGAACTTAGCTGGTCCCAGTCTGGCAATCCTGAGCTTAGCTGGTTCCAGCCCAATAATTTTATCTGCTTAGCCGGTTCCAGTCCAGCAATCCAGAGCTTAGTCAGTTCCAGCTTGCACCTGTGACTTCTAGCCAGTCCCAGCCCAGCATCCAGCCCAGCATCCAGCCTGGTACCAGTATATATTCAGTTCAGCCCAGCATCCAAGCTTTTTGGTTCCTGTCCAGTAATCCAGCCCAGTATTCAAGTCTGTCTATATTCTGCTCATCTCACGTGTAAAAGCTACATACGTCTGCCCAGTTTACTGCACACGAGTCCCATTACTGAACCAGCTCCAGAGTCAACCCTTGGATCAAAAGAATCCCTAAACCTGATGTTTATTTTACAATCAAGAACATGCAGAGTTATATAAAAGGCAGTGGAGTCCGACGCAATAACATACTATTGTGATGGACAGTATGCTGTATGTGTAGAATTATGATGTCTAGGAGACTGTTGATATATAAGTAGTTTTTATAAAGAAAGTACATTACAAAAATACATACAATGTGCAATGCTAGCATAATCCCAAACTTGGATGTACTAAAATAGCATTAAGTAAATAATAGAAAAACAAGTGATAAAAATGTAAATAAACTTATGAAATGCATATACAGTATATAATGAAAACAAGAATAGAAATATTTGCTTAAAAGACAGTGTAATAATATATAGTCAGTGTCATATATTGCATCATAATGTTGCTGCTACAAAGTAGTCCTTTGGAGTCTTCTGCACAGACTGCCAAGCAATGATGTGGACAGATTGACAATGTACAGTATGCTGCATTTTTGCATATATTTCCTGAGCTGATATTTATAAAGATTTTGGAGCAGATGTTTTATGTTTTGGAGAGATAAACTACCAACCAATCAACTCCTAACTGTCATTAATCCAACATAGGGGCAAATGTACTAAGCCTTGGAGAGTGATAAATTGGAGAGAGATAAAGTACCAAGCAATCAGCTCTAACTGCCACGTTACAGGGGATCCGGAATCTCGAACGCCGGGATCCTGAACAAATGGGGGATGGAATGGGTTTAGGTTGCGAGGAGTTAGGGTTAGGCATGCTGGGAGGAGGGGTTAGGTTTAGGCTGTGGGGAGGGGGGGTTAGGGTTAGCTACCCACAGGGTGCGTTAGGCTGTGGGGTGAGGAGGGTTGGGTTTAGGCTGCGGGAAAGGGAGGGTTAAGTTTAGGCACCACCTATAAAGGACAGAGTTAGGCTGCGGGGGGTGGAGGGTGTTAGGATTTAGTCTTCAGGGAGGGAGGGTTATTGGGGAGGTTATAATAACTGGGATTCTAACCATAAGGATGCCGCGGTCAGTATTCTGTCCGCTGGCATTCCGAACACAACAGCATATCAGCCCAACTCGTTATAGGTTGGTTGTGGAAAGATGTGCTAAGTAGAGATATGGGGTTCAGTTTTCTTGAAATACAAACACACCCGAATTTAGGGGTTCCGAGTGGTTACAACTTTAGTCCAAGCTCAGGTTACTTTGGCTTGGGTCATCCCACCAAGTTCTGATCTCTGATCTAAAAACCGATTGTCGCATGTTTTGATACCATGTAAATACCTCCCTTGTAATTTCAGGTGTCATTTCATACTCAACATAACTGGAAGATAATGTTATTTATGCTAATAATACTGTAGGAACAAAAACAGGTCCAAATTATGGATACATGATTTTAGCTGTTTTTAGCTATTTTAAAGACATCATTCCAGATCCAGATCTAAAACCAAAATTATGCTAATCTCTAAATTTTAGACATACTGTATATTGCATTCAACTCTACATCAGCCCCAGAGATAGAGAACCTCAGACCCAACTGTGGAATCTGTAACACTAAAGTAACTGCAAGATACTGTACATAGAATTCTCATAGAATTCTGAGGAAACAGCCATGGCAAATAGGCTGGGAAACGTGTCAGTTAAGCTCTGCCCCCCTACAGTGAAATCTGCAGAAGTCCTCTACTCCAACACATGCCAAGTGTCCAAAGTAAAAGTCTCCCATGTCATGAACCTCACTTGCACTGATCACCAGAAGAGCAGGCTAATCCAGCGCATCAGCAGGTGCCCACTGCAAGAAGACCAGGTGCACATCGGAAGGCAAACAAGATGCAGCTATGAGCCAATCACTGAGTGACAATTAAGTATTGAGCAGCCGCACTGTTTAAAATCACAGTTCTATGGCCAGGTACCGGGAGCCCTCACCTACCAGGATGTGGTCAGCATCCCAATGACTGAAGCTAGAATTCCGACACCACTCGGAATCCCAACACCAGAACCCACACCGACGGCATCCCGAATGTAAGTTTTGGGGTGAGGAATAGGGCCCTGAAGGGGGTTGAGGGTAGGGATAGGCACTAGAGGGGGTTAGCCATTCCCAACACCCCCCCCCTCCCATTCTTAGCCTTAGCCGACACCCCTTGTGATTAGCCATGGCCAACGCACCCCACTAACTTAGCCCTAACTGCTACAGTGGGCTAGAGTAGGGGGCAGGGGAGGGGTAAATTATTTACCCCATCCCCTGTCGGCATTCATGTGACCACCGGTATCCAGACCATCAGGATATCACACCTCTACTACCAGGCAAAAAAATATAGGTTTAGGTACCACCAGGGAGGATTAACGTTAGACTGCGGGGAAGGGAAGGTTAGGTGTAGGCTGCGAGAGGGCTGGATTAGGGGGGTTGGTAGGGAAGGTAAGTATGCTTACCTCACCCCTGTCATGGTCTGCTCCATTGGGATGCCACTGTCGGTCATATGACCGTCGGCATCCCGACCGCTGGTAAATGGTATCACACCCATACAATTCATACATTAAATACTGAATGTGGTATTTAATTGGTGTAAAAAAAATGTGTTTTATGTGAATTAATGTTGTGGTTGTAGCAACAGTATTTCAAAAGAAGTTTATATTTCCATTATCAGGAGTTTTACCTGATATTTTCCAGCAATCTCATGAGTACAAGTAGTACATTGCTGAACTTTTCAGCAGGCTCAACGTAAAACCATCTTTTCTTCTCCAGACACAATGAAATATAAATATACAGTGATGACTCACCAGGCTGCACCTTTCTGTATTCAAAAGGAAAATGGAACACTGGCATTGAGGGATTGAAGTGACAGCATTTGATGTAAAGTATTCTTTTCCCAACTTTAATAAGGGCATTTGTTTCTTAGGGTCTCTGGCACAACGGGGTGAATAAATGAAAGTGTGTCCACCACATAGTAATCTGTTTTTGACATTTAAAGGATTACTCAACATACAAAAAAAAAAAAAAATCAATATTTTTCTTAGTTCTTCTCTATAGTTAAAACAAAAGCATAACCTAGAGTAATTATGTTGGTCTCACGAAACGCAACGCAAATTGTACATTATTGTGGTGATGCGGCAATATTCCTTTGGTGCTAGTGAACTGTGTGCAGTTGTTAGCAAATGTATATGCAGTCTACAGAAAGTGAAATAAAATGTATTATATTAAAAGTTTCCATTGAAGAAGCTCAACATTTTAAAACTAGAAATTAGTGTTCTCTTTGCACGATGGATAAGTAAGTACTAAAAGCATTATGGCTACACTTATAGGGGGAAATGTAATAGGGTGTGAGAATCAGAAAGTGAGAGATTTTGGTAAAATTCTCCTGTTTTTTTAAAGTGGCAATCCTTTAAATGGCAAAATCAACCTGGTTTTGCTATTTAAAGGATTGCCACTTTAAAAAAAAACAAAACAAAAAAAAAAAACAGGAGAATTTTACCAAAATCTCTCACTTTCTGATTCTCACACCCTATTACATTTGCCCCATAAAGTCGATATGGGTAAAATCTCAACTTACTCAACTAACATGCCGACATCCGAAAAATATCAACATGGACAAAATGTCAACAAATGACATTGACATAGTGAAAATGTTGAATTAGCTTAGGCTTAGGTTCAATGTCACAAATTGGGTACTTGGACCCTCTTACCCTACCCGGCACTGCTGATTTACTGGTTGGTGCATTTCTGCTGGCCAGTCATCTCAGGAATGCCTTGTAACTGCAGTGCAGTGCGGCATGGGCACCGCCATCTTGCTTGAACTCAGCTGAGATGGATTCAGCCATTCAAAGCATCTCTATATTGCACATGACTTTCATATCCAATCCTGTGATAGAGATCCCTATTTAAACTGCTCTATGTCACCTCTTCATTGCCAGTACAACTAGTTGTCTAGGTCTCCTGTAACAAAAGTGGCTCCCAGTTCCTGAGCTCCGGCATCTGTAGTTACTCTCTGGTGTTCATCACAGTGCTCCTATTCTACCAGTGGATTCTGCATTTCCTCAGTGCTCACCATTCTGCTGCAAGGAATTACCATCTGCTTTCCCTTGTTGTAGTCAATGCTCATCTTACACCAGTGTGTTGTCTGTCACCAGTAGCTATACCTATGCATTCCCTACAGTTGCTATACATAGCCTCCTGCATGCAGTCTTGCTCACCACATGTCATCTGACTTAAGAGCTGCTACTGACTCGAGATCTACAGCTGCCATTACAGGCACACATGTTCTAGTGTACTACAGACTGATCATTCCTGTATCCATAGCACTCATATGTACTAGGTTATTATAGTATAGTTGCCACAGTCAGGAAGCTTACCTGTTTAACCTAGATTTATTCTTCTCTCATAAACTCCATGTAGGTGATACTGAATGAGAAGTGTCAATAAACCTCCCAGTTTCATTCACTGTAGTGTAAGCCAGTCCTGCCCTGCGGCCCCAGATCTGGGTACTCTACATAGTCAAAATCTGACATTTAGGGGCTAGGGTAAGCATTATGGATACCTTATAAATGGATTGTTGACATTGTAACCATGGTGACATTTCATCAGTGTCGACATGCTGAATGTTGACATACTGATCATGTCTACATGTTGTCTATCAACATTATCACCATGACAATATTGTAATGTGTACATTATGAATTTTGATATGGTCACTGTTGACCTAATATACTGAACTCAGTAAGTGCATGCATCATCAATGTGTAGGCAGCATCTTTATTCTGTCAATCAGTGTGCACTATTTTTTAATTTTATATTTTTCTCCTGGGGGCATCCGTGTTCCCTATAAGGTCATATATAACAGCAGAATAGAAAGAAGAATGTAATACTGACCACTTTGTTGCATTAACAAGTACTGGTGGAGGGTATGATATTGTACAAAGGCATTTGGTAATCAACATCAGAAGATACTCATTGAGGATACTGATTCAAGTCACATCAGAGACACTAACTTTGAGGATTGAGATGCTCTGGCATCTTACTCCCTTGCTATAATCTCTCCATAGGAGCTCAATTGATTGCAACTCTTGACCCTACACCACTGTAGTTGGAGTCGCCTGATAGATACACATCTTGATAGGCCAGCTAGGGGCACTTATAGGAGGAGGAAGTGGGTACAAAGTGCCCAGGATGAGCAAGGGATGCCAAGGAGGCACAGTCGTGCCTTCAAAATGGGTTCACCATGTTCCATTCAGCAGGCAGCGCAGATGGCCCTGGTATGATGCTACTAAGACACTCATCAACTCATTGGTCATCTCCAGATTGGACTACTGTAATCTTCTCCTTTCTAGCCTCCCTGACATATATCTCTCTCCACTCCAGTCTATCCTCAATGTTGCTGCCCATGTCATCTTTCTCCCCTTCACTTGCTCCCTTTCCTATTCAAAATTCAAATAAAGGTTCTCACATTCACCTTCAAAGCCTTCACCCACTCTTCTACCTCTTACATCTCTGACCTTCTCTCTACACTCTCACCCGTCCTCTTCGCTGTGCTAATACACGCCACCTTTCCTGCCAACTGATTACCTCCTCCCACTCCCACCTACAAGATTTTGCACGTGCTGCTCCCTAACTCTGGAAATCTCCAACTCTCCCCATCCGACTCTACAGCTCTCTTCAAAACCTCAAATGGGGTCTCAAGACATATTTCTTCACCAAACCCAGCCAACACTCTTCCTAACCCTCTTGTCCATACTCACGGGCTACCCCTTCTGTGTCACTCAGGTCTATTAGCCCTTCACCTTTTAGATTGTAAGCTTGCAGTAGCAGGGCATTCTTCCCTCATGTGCCTTTCCTTTTCTTACTTACACTATTTTATACTCAATACTCCCTTTGATGGCACCTAACCCCTGGTTTTCTGTAAATACCTTGTACTTGTCCTATATTGTCTAAAACTGTAAGTGCTTTTTTTTCTTGTTTTGCTCATTTGTTTATGTACTCTGTAATTGGGCACTGCAGATCCCTTGTGGCGCTATATATATAAACTATAACAATAATAATAATAATAATAATAATAACAACAATAATAATAATAATAATAACAACAACGGGACATGGCCAAGCCCCTGTGAATTTGACCACACCCTCTAATAACATCTTTTTTGCTTTGAATTTCTTTGCAAACACAATCTGCACATGTCATGCCCTTTTCCCCAAAATACAACAGCTCATGAATATAATGGCTCACTTCCTTCAGCTGCACCAATCCATAATATGCAGTGAAAATTGCAATAGTTGAGCACACGGTTATAGTTAGAAAACTGTCTGCATGTGTCCCAGTTTTAACATCTCTTAACAATTCAAAATCCACTTATTTATGTATACATTGTTTGAATTCTGTGCTTAAAAAAGTACAGGCAATGTTGTTCTCAAATCCTAATTTTTTATTTATATATGTTTTTGGAATTTGTGGTTTTGGAGAACCCACAGGCAAACAGCAACAAATAACACATTCTTTACTCAACCTCAGCCCTTTCTGAGATGTAAACCACTATGAAAGCTAGCTCCGAGTGTTTACTTGACCACAATTTTCCACAACTCCCTGCCTATTATCAACATTATCCATTGACTAGCAACACTGGTATATAAAATAAAATATATGTTCGAGAAAATATATTCTCTTCTATCCCAAACCATAAACATATAACCTCAGAATCTTTATTTGACACTAATTAACCCTATTTGCCTGGCCAATAGCAATATTTAGCAAAAGTACACTGTATCATATTAACCTTGTCATCAAAAGAATGTTTTTTCTCTGACGTCCTAGTGGATGCTGGGAACTCCGTAAGGACCATGGGGAATAGACGGGCTCCGCAGGAGACTGGGCACTCTACAAGAAAGATTAGGTACTATCTGGTGTGCACTGGCTCCTCCCTCTATGCCCCTCCTCCAGACCTCAGTTAGATTTCTGTGCCTGGCCGAGCTGGATGCACACTAGGGGCTCTCCTGAGCTCCTAGAAAGAAAGTATATTTTAGGTTTTTTATTTTACAGTGAGAGCTGCTGGCAACAGGCTCACTGCAACGAGGGACTAAGGGGAGAAGAAGCGAACCTACCTGCTTGCAGCTAGCTTGGGCTTCTTAGGCTACTGGACACCATTAGCTCCAGAGGGATCGACCGCAGGACCCGTCCTTGGTGTTCGTTCCCGGAGCCGCGCCGCCGTCCCCCTTACAGAGCCAGAAGCTAGAAGAGGTCCTGAAAAATCGGCGGCAGAAGACTTCAGTCTTCACTGCAGCTGTGCGCCATTGCTCCTCTTGTACACCTCACACTCCGGTCACTGATGGGTGCAGGGCGCTGGGGGGGGGGGCGCCCTGAGCAGCAATAATTAGACCTTGGCTGGCAAAATAATCACAATATATAGCCCCAGAGGCTATATATGTGATAAATACCCCTGCCAGATTCCATAAAAAAGCGGGAGAAAGTCCACCGAAAAAGGGGCGGAGCTATCTCCCTCAGCACACTGGCGCCATTTCTCCCTCACAGCTCCGCTGGAAGGAAGCTCCCTGGCTCTCCCCTGCAGTCTGCACTACAGAAGGGTAAAAAAGAGAGGGGGGGCACTAAATTTAGGCGCAGTATATAATTTATAGCAGCTATAAGGGGATATAATTCAGTTAGTCCCTGTATTATATAGCGCTCTGGTGTGTGCTGGCATATTCTCTCTCTGTCTCCCCAAAGGGCTTTTTGTGGGGTCCTGTCCTCTGTCAGAGCATTCCCTGTGTGTGTGCGGTGTGTCGGTACGGCTGTGTCGACATGTTTGATGAGGAGGCTTATGTGGAGGCAGAGCAGATGCCTATAAATGTGATGTCACCCCCTGCGGGGCAGACACCTGAGTGGATGGACTTATGGAAGGAATTACGTGCAAGTGTCGACTCCTTACATAAAAAATTTGACGACATTCCAAATGCGGGACAGCCGGCTTCTCAGCTCGTGCCTGCCCAGACGACTCAAAGGCCATCAGGGGCTCTAAAGCGCCCGCTACCTCAGATGGCAGACACAGATGTCGACACGGATACTGATACCAGTGTCGACGACGAAGAGTCTAATTTAATGTCCACTAGGGCCATTCATTGCATGATTGAGGCAATGAAAGAGGTATTACACATTTCTGATATAAACCCAGGTACCTCAAAAAAGGGTATTATGTTTGGGGAGAAAAAACTACCAATAGTTTTTCCCCCATCTGAAGAATTAAATGAAGTGTGTGAAGAAGCGTGGGCTTCCCCCGATAAAAAATTGGTAATTTCTAAAAAGTTACTAATGGCGTTCCCTTTCTCGCCAGAGGATAGGTCACGTTGGGAAACACCCCCTAGGGTGGATAAAGCGCTCACATGCTTGTCAAAAAAGGTGGCACTACCGTCTCCGGATACGGCCGCCCTAAAGGAGCCTGCTGATAGAAAGCAGGAGGCGATCCTGAAGTCTGTATATACACACACAGGCATTATACTGAGACCAGCGATTGCTTCAGCATGGATGTGCAGTGCTGCAGTGCGTGGTCAGATTCCCTGTCGGAAAATATTGACACCCTAGACAGGGACACTATTCTGCTAACCGTAGAGCATATAAAAGACTCAGTCTTATACATGAGAGATGCACAGAGGGAGATCTGCCGACTGGCATCTAAAATAAGTGCTCTGTCCATCTCTGCTAGGAGAGGCTTATGGACTCGGCAGTGGACAGGGGATGCAGATTCGAAAAGGCACATGGAAGTTTTGCCTTATAAGGGTGAGGAGTTATTCGGGAATGGTCTCTCAGACCTAGTTTCCACAGCAACAGCTGGGAAGTCAGCATTTGTGCCCCATGTCCCCTCACAGCCTAAGAAAGCGCCGTATTATCAGGTACAGTCCTTTCGACCCCAGAAAAGCAGGCGGGGAAAAGGCGGGTCCTTTCTGTCCAGAGGCAGAGGTAGGGGAAAAAAGCTGCAACAAACAGCAGGTTCCCAGGAACAAAAGTCCTCCCCCGCTTCTTCCAAGTCCGCCGCATGACGGTGGGGCTCCACAGGCGGAGCCAGGTACGGTGGGGGGCCGCCTCAAAAATTTCAGCGATCAGTGGGCTCGCTCACAGGTGGATCCCTGGATCCTTCAAGTAGTATCTCAGGGGTACAAGCTGGAATTCGAGGCGCCTCCCCCCCCCCCGCCGTTTCCTCAAATCTGCCTTGCCGACAACTCCCTCGGGCAGGGAGGCTGTGCTAGAGGCAATTCACAAGCTGTATTCCCAGCAGGTGATAGTCAGGGTGCCCCTACTTCAACAAGGACGGGGTTACTATTCCACACTGTTTGTGGTACCGAAACCGGACGGTTCGGTGAGACCCATTTTAAATTTGAAATCCTTGAACACATACATAAAAAAATTCAAGTTCAAGATGGAATCGCTTAGGGCGGTTATTGCAAGCCTGGACGAGGGGGATTACATGGTATCCCTGGACATCAAGGATGGTTACTTGCATGTCCCCATTTACCATCCTCACCAGGAGTACCTCAGATTTGTGGTACAGGATTGCCATTACCAATTCCAGACACTGCCGTTTGGACTGTCCACGGCACCGAGGGTGTTTACCAAGGTAATGGCAGAAATGATGATACTCCTTCGAAAAAAGGGAGTTTTAATTATCCCATACTTGTACGATCTCCTTATAAAGGCGAGGTCCAAGGAGCAGTTGTTGGTCGGAGTAGCACTATCTCGGGAGGTGCTACAACAGCACGGAGGGATTCTAAACATTCCAAAGTCACAGCTGGTTCCTTCCACACGCCTACTGTTCCTGGGGATGGTTCTGGACACAGAACAGAAAAAAGTGTTTCTCCCGCAGGAGAAAGCCAAGGAGCTGTCATCTCTAGTCAGAGACCTCCTGAAACCAAAACAGGTATCGGTGCAGCACTGCACACGAGTCCTCGGAAAAATGGTAGCTTCATACGAAGCAATTCCATTCGGCAGGTTCCATGCAAGAACCTTTCAGTGGGACCTCTTGGACAAGTGGTCGGGATCGCATCTTCAGATGCATCGGCTGATAACCCTGTCTCCAAGGACCAGGGTGTCTCTGCTGTGGTGGCTGCAGAGTGCTCATCTTCTAGAGGGCCGCCGATTCGGCATACAGGACTGGGTCCTGGTGACCACGGATGCCAGCCTTCGAGGCTGGGGGGCAGTCACACAGGGAAGAAATTTCCAAGGACTTTGGTCAAGTCAGGAGTCGTCCCTACACATAAATATTCTGGAACTGAGGGCCATTTACAATGCCCTAAGTCAGGCAAGGCCCCTGCTTCAAAACCAGCCGGTACTGATCCAATCAGACAACATTACGGCAGTCACCCATGTAAACCGACAGAGCGGCACATGAAGCAGGATGGCGATGGCAGAAGCCACAAGGATTCTCCGATGGGCGGAAAATCATGTCTTAGCACTGTCAGCAGTGTTCATTCCGGGAGTGGACAACTGGGAAGCAGACTTCCTCCGCAGACACGACCTACACCCGGGAGAGTGGGGACTTCATCCAGAAGTCTTCCAACTGTTGGTAAACCGTTGGGAAAGGCCACAGGTGGACATGATGGCGTCCTGCCTCAACAAAAAGCTAAAGAGATATTGCGCCAGGTCAAGGGACCCTCAGGCGATAGCTGTGGACGCTCTAGTGACACCGTGGGTGTACCAGTCGGTTTATGTGTTCCCTCCTCTGCCTCTCATACCAAAGGTACTGAGAATAATAAGAAGGCGAGGAGTAAGAACGATACTCGTGGTTCCGGATTGGCCAAGAAGAGCTTGGTACCAAGAACTTCAAGAAATGATATCAGAGGACCCATGGCCTCTACCGCTCAGACAGGATCTGCTACAGTAGGGGCCCTGTCTGTTCCAAGACTTACCGCGGCTGTGTTTGACGGCATGGCGGTTGAATTCCGGATACTAAAGGAAAAGGGCATTCCGGAGGAAGTCATTCCTACGCTGATAAAAGCTAGGAAAGAAGTAACCGCAAACCATTATCACCGTATTTGGCGAAAATATGTTGCGTGGTGTGAGGCCAGGAAGGCCCCTACTGAGGAATTTCAGCTGGGTCGTTTTCTGCACTTCCTACAGTCGGGAGTGACTATGGGCCTAAAATTGGGTTCCATTAAGGTCCAGATTTCGGCTCTGTCGATTTTCTTCCAGAAAGAACTGGCTTCACTGCCTGAAGTTCAGACATTTGTAAAGGGTGTGCTACATATTCAGCCCCCTTTTGTGCCTCCTGTGGCACCTTGGGATCTCAACGTGGTGTTGAGTTTCCTGAAATCACATTGGTTTGAGCCACTTAAAACTGTGGATCTGAAATATCTCACGTGGAAAGTGGTGATGTTATTGGCCTTGGCTTCGGCCAGGCGTGTGTCAGAATTGGCGGCTTTGTCATGTAAAAGCCCTTATCTGATTTTCCATATGGATAGGGCAGAATTGAGGACTCGTCCCCAGTTTCTCCCTAAGGTGGTATCAGCTTTTCACTTGAACCAACCTATTGTAGTGCCTGCGGCTACTAGGGACTTGGAAGATTCCAAGTTACTGGACGTAGTCAGAGCCTTGAAAATTTATGTTTCCAGGACGGCTGGAGTCAGGAAAACTGACTCGCTTTTTATCCTGTATGCACCCAACAAACTAGGTGCTCCTGCTTCTAAGCAGACTATTGTTCGCTGGATTTGTAGCACAATTCAGCTGGCGCATTCTGCGGCTGGATTGCCGCATCCTAAATCAGTAAAAGCCCATTCCACAAGGAAAGTGGGCTTATCTTGGGCGGCTGGTCTCGGCTTTACAACTTTGCCGAGCTGCAACTTGGTCAGGGGCAAACACGTTTGCTAAATTCTACAAATTTGATACCCTGGCTGAGGAGGACCTTGAGTTCTCTCATTCGGTGCTGCAGAGTCATCCGCACTCTCCCGCCCGTTTGGGAGCTTTGGTATAATCCCCATGGTCCTTACGGAGTTCCCAGCATCCACTAGGACGTCAGAGAAAATAAGATTTTACTCACCGGTAAATCTATTTCTCGTAGTCCGTAGTGGATACTGGGCGCCCATCCCAAGTGCGGATTGTCTGCAATACTTGTATATAGTTATTGCCTAACTAAAGGGTTATTGTTGAGCCATCTGTTGAGAGGCTCAGTTATACTTCATACTGTTAACTGGGTATAGTATCACGAGTTATACGGTGTGATTGGTGTGGCTGGTATGAGTCTTACCCGGGATTCAAAATCCTTCCTTATTGTGTCAGCTCTTCCGGGCACAGTATCCTAACTGAGGTCTGGAGGAGGGGCATAGAGGGAGGAGCCAGTGCACACCAGATAGTACCTAATCTTTCTTGTAGAGTGCCCAGTCTCCTGCGGAGCCCGTCTATTCCCCATGGTCCTTACGGAGTTCCCAGCATCCACTACGGACTACGAGAAGTAGATTTACCGGTGAGTAAAATCTTATTATTTTATTTGAATATTTATTATGCCCTTTGATGCGCCAATCGTTGCGTACACATATCCATATGTTTGAAAATATTCCAGATAAGACTTAAGACACAGAGTACATTTGATTTACTCATAATGATGTTATAGTATTACACAGGTTTAAGTATAACCCTTAATCTTTAAAAAAAAAAAAAGAGCTAGTGCATTCTGTAATATTAAGGGAAAGTTACAGTATTTAGTTGTAAAAGTCAAAAGAAAATGAAAATGTTTTTGTATTATTTATAGAGGAAAATACAATTAGTGTAAAATGGACTTAAATTATATGCATTAAATATTAAGCATTTCTCTGCTTTGCCCGACAAAGTTTTTTCTTAATGGAATTAAATCTCCCAAACTGCAGTAACGTCATCACAGCCTATTTATAGCACCTTCACTGGGCCGGGAAGAGCCTTTTCATGTTTATATCAAAGCTGACTTTCTCTTTGCAGAAAACTTGTAATCTTAAATGAAAGTAATCCATTACTTGCTGAACAGAGCAGTCACAACAGAGAGTATGTCAAAAACAATACAGAAAGGTGTGGGTGTACATATACACGTAGGACGGGTATGCAAGATTATTCTGTATAGTGCTGATACACTTAGGTGTTTAACTGTTTCTTTGTGACTGATACTGTAACACATCTCTACAGAATTTCATATACAAATCAGTGTTACCTACTTGGCTCAATACTAGTAGATACCAGATAGGCGCTCAATATCAGAGATGCAACCTGATATAAAAACAGTTTGTTACAAAACAAGAACATAAAAGACAATTAAAAGACAATGGTATAGACCAAAAAATATTAATATGTCATCTCAGACTGAGGCATATAGGCCCTCATTCCGAGTTGTTCGCTCGGTATTTTTCATCGCATCGCAGTGAAAATCCGCTTAGTACGCATGCGCAATGTTCGCACTGCGACTGCGCCAAGTAACTTTACTATGATGAAAGTATTTTTACTCACGGCTTTTTCTTCGCTCCGGCGATCGTAATGTGATTGACAGGAAATGGGTGTTACTGGGCGGAAACACGGCGTTTCAGGGGCGTGTGGCTGAAAACGCTACCGTTTCCGGAAAAAACGCAGGAGTGGCCGGAGAAACGGTGGGAGTGCCTGGGCGAACGCTGGGTGTGTTTGTGACGTCAACCAGGAACGACAAGCACTGAAATGATCGCACAGGCAGAGTAAGTCTGGAGCTACTCTGAAACTGCTAACTCGTTTGTAATCGCAATATTGCGCGTACGTCGGTCGCAATTTTAAGAAGCTAAGATTCACTCCCAGTAGGCGGCGGCTTAGCGTGTGTAACTCTGCTACATTCGCCTTGCGAGCGAACAACTCGGAATGAGGGCCATAATACCTCTAGTATACATAAATACACATATTGTGCTAAAGAGGGTTTCACTGATAATGAACAGTAAGGTAAGTATAGTGCTTTAAATATAATCACTAGTGCTCATATAAATGGAGACTCTCAGGATACTATACTTACCTTACTGTTCATTATCAGTGAAACCCTCTTTAGCACAATATGTGTATTTATGTATACTAGAGGTATTATATGCCTCAGTCTGAGATGACATATTAATATTTTTTGGTCTCTACCATTGTCTTTAAATTGTTTTTTATTTTCTTGTTTTGTAATAAACTGTTTTTATATCAGGTTGCATCTTTGGTATTGAGCGCCTATCTGGTATCTACTAGTATTGGTTCAATTGTTTGAGGAGGCCGACTACCCCCTCACCAGGTGGCTGCTAATCCAAGGGTGTATACCTACACAGACCTGCCCAGTGCCAACAAACCTTTTTGTTGTTTGTATATATTCAATTACCTACTTGGCTAGCTGTTTGTGTACATACACTTTCTTGATAAATTGGTGCTCGCAATGCATGTTTAATGTGCAGTGGCATTTTAATAGTGGGGGTCACAAAAAATGATTTTCCAAGCTACTTAGTAACTGTGCACTTGAGCAAAACCATTTTAAATCAGCTATTTATTATATGAGTTCGATATGAAATTCTGGCGGTCAAAATCCCGACAACGGAATCCTGACGCTAAGAATACCAACTGCTTCCAGGTAAGTATTTTACCCCTAACCCATACCCATCCCTGCTGCAGCCTACCCCTAAGAGTACCCTCCTACTGCCCAACCCTAACCTCCCCCACCCCAGCAACCTAATCCCCCCCTAGTGGCTAACACTAACCCAAACCCTCATACTCACCTTGGGGATCCATTGGCATTCTCAGATACCAGTGTCGGTATTTGACTGCATCCCTCTTATATAGCATAACAATGTCAATTATAAGTACAAACTACAATGTACCGTATATACTCGAGTATAAGCCGAGTTTTTCAGCACATTTTTTGTGCTGAAAAAGCCCCCCCTCGGCTTATACTCGAGTGATGCTCCAGGACCACCATGAAAAGTACCTGCTTCCGGGTGAGCAGCCAGGGCCGCCATCAAGGGGGTGCTGGGGCCACAACTGTCCCGGGCCCGGCCTCTCTGACAGCGAGTGGAGGGCCCGGGACGTCGCATGCCACCCGCCAGCGGTGTATTGGGCTGGAGTCTTGCTGGACAGGACCCCTTCTTATTAGCAGCCACGGCCCGTTCTCGGTGACATCAAAGCAGCCGCACTTTACATGCACAGATCAGGAAAGGCTGAGCTGTGTGACTTTGAAGCTGTGTGTGTTCGTGGCAACGGCGGTGAGGTCCGGCCGGGTGACTGTTCAGCAAGTGAGATACGCGCTGCACTGCCGCCGCTGCTGCTCTTGCTGAAAAGTCACCCGGCCGGACCTCACCTCCGTTGCTGCTAACACACACAGCTTCAAAGGCACACAGCTCAGCCTTTCCCGATCTGTGCATGTAAAGTGCGGCTGCGGTGAGCATCAGCAGTGCAGTATCTCATGGCCCAGCTGCTTAACTTCCCAGTGACGGCTGATAGTTCTGCAGGACAGCAGCACCAATAGTCGTTCCTCCCTCCCAGCTGGCCTGAATAACAAACAGCCGCCCCAAATACAGCCCTCTCACTTTTTGATGGCTGATGGCGGAACCATCCAATCAGCGGCTGGCACCGCTGAGGCTGAACAACCACTAGAAGTAAAAAGAACGTACTCCCGACTCCCAGATGTTAGGACCATGCTGAGTGGCGTTTGGGATCCTGTGCTGTGTTTCAGGTACCACCAGTTTATCTATGCAATTTGGTAGTGTCCTGAATAATGTACAAGCAGCAAAGAGTTGATGTGCCCTGGCCGGGGGCTGCTGGCATGTATGTTAGACCCCTCCATGCCTGGGGCACAGTGGGCGGCAAGTTACTCATCAAACAGGGCTGCAATTGTACATGTGTATGTAGTGTTGTATCAGATGCTGGAGCCGCCAAATACTGTATACATGCAGTTACATGTGTGTGTGTGCATATTATATGTTTGTGTGTGTACGTGTATATATATAAATCTTTTCTTGCGCATCAACGTGCTCGCTGTGCGAATGGATGTGTACGGCTAGATCTGCATTTCCCACCCTAGGCTTATACTCGAGTCAATAAGTTTTCCCAGTTTTTTGTGGTAAAATTAGGTGCCTCGGCTTATATTCGGGTCGACTTATACTCGAGTATATATGGTAATACTTATACAGAGCAAAACTAGGCATAATATTATATATCAAGGAAGTTTATATCAGACAGCATATGTTAAGCTATATAGTGACGATATAAGTAATTTACAAATACTTAATGGAGAATCTTGAGGTTCTTGCGATCAAAAAAAGTCCTTTGATTTATTACAGACCAACTATATTATAATATCCATATCCAAAACCATGCTAAAAACTATTATAGGAAACATTCTGAACCCAGAATTTTGTTGACCACTTAGCACCACCGTGACTCTTGATTATCCAACTATATATCGCATAGTAGCCGAAGGTTAAGTATATTATATAAAGTGATGCGCAACAGGTTACTCGCTACTCCCAGAGAGGATGGCTGTATGCATCATAGGTCTGTTCACAGTCATCCTATCTTTATACTGATGTTCCATCTTGCCTATGTAATTTACTAAATTCTACAAGGTTTAAATCAAGGCAAACCTACTGGTACAAGACAAGTGGTGGTATATTTAACATTTTTGGACTGTACTGCATGTGGGTGTTTGATGTCATCCACACAGTAGTCATAAGTAACTGCATGTAACATATCCCAGACATTTGAAACAACCTATTTTTTTTACTTTATCCAATAAGTTCTATGTAGACTGTGTTACATCTCTGTCAAAGTCCAAATATCTGTGCACATTACCATGTTCTTAATATCTCTGTCAAACTATAAAGAATTTGTTTACTGTATGTTTTAAAGAGGATAATTCTGGGTCCATTTGTATTATGAGTCAACTAGCCAGAAGTGTCTTTGGAAGCCACCTGTGATAGTATAGAAAGATAGATAAATAGATAGATAGATAGATAGATAGATAGATAGATAGATAGATAGATAGATAGATAGATAGAGATGTTTGTAAATATGGACATTTTGTACCCAACTCTGTTATCTATCATGATATCGGGTAGTCCACTCCAGAATGAGACTTGGAGCGGAGATGCACGGCGCATGCCGATACCAGGAAATTACAGTAGTTAAACGGCAGGACAGAGAAAGTGTACCTCTGAGGAAGCCGACTTTAGCGGAGAAACGCGTTAGTTGGCACTGCAGAACACCCTTTTGCAGATCAGCATTTGGGCAGTACTAAGGGTTTGGACACTCTGTATAAGGCACCATTTTTTCTTTATAGTCTCCAGGAGCCGGGAGAAACCATCATAACTACTGCCTGATATACCTTTAAAAGTATATTGGGCTAACCGCTGTAATGGAAAAAGTCTCTGGCCAGGCTGTACAACTGATTTTAATCAATACAGACGGCCTGCCTCTTATACTAATGCTATGAATGCTTTACTAACAGTGACTGTATTCTTCTGCTGACATAAAATGGACATTTGAAAATTTAACCTACACCCCATAACCAAAAATACCAAGTTGCGGATAAGCACTATATAAATATTTTTAATTGTTCCTAATGTGATAATACAGTCCGGTGTTCTATATTTATATATATTTTATATGTGATTTTTTTTTTTTATATCTTGGAGCCTCTTTTTAAGGGCTGAGTGTCCGTTTAAGAAGCAGCAGCTGGAGAAATAGTGTGTATTAACAGACTGGAGTGCCAAGTCCTTTTTCTTCCTTCTTTCTTTCTTTCTTTCTTTCTTTCTTTCTTTCTTTCTTTCTTTCTTTCTTTCTTTCTGTACGATTGACCATCTGTCTGTCTGTCTATCTATCTATCTATCTATCTATCTATCTATCTATCTATCTATCTATCTGTCTGCCCATTTATCTAGTTTTGCTGTTGTTTGTTATTTGTTGATGTTGTTATTATTATTATTATTATTATTGTTATTATTTATGTGGCAATACAAAGTTTCCATAACACTGTGCAGGGAAATTGCAATAAAATGCACAAATAATACAATATATTCATGCAATAAGTACAGGGGAAAATCCATGTCATATCTTTAATATTTATCTAACGCGCATATCTATCTATGTATCCATTCTCCACAGCAAACACACAAAATGAATCTCATTTTACCAAACCACTCAGACTCAATTTCAAATTATGGAATCTTCCGTCTCTCAGCTAAACAAACTCAGCTGATATTTTACTACAGTGTAATGCATGCTCTCTCTGTATATACATGTGCTATATATACATTGAATGTATTATTTATATGTCCTATTTTTAGGCTACATTTCCTTGCTGTTGAATAATGAATTTGATATAGAAGAGAGAACAGTTGTAGACGTTGTAAAGAAATCATGATAACTTTCCCGAGTGTTCTGACAGCATTTGTCTTAGCTTCTGTATGTTAACAGTTTATTATCAGACGCAGTTATGGCTTATCTGATTTATGAGTGGTATGACTTGTCGACAGTTCTCATGTCAACAGTCATCAGTTTTACATGAGACTGTTGACAGGATCGATATGTCAACATGGAGCATGTCTGCATTATCTGCATTTCTGCAATGGCCATCATGTTGACATGATGAACTGTTGACAGACCATCCCTGGTGGTCTAGTGACTTCTTATATTCTCTTGGAGACAACAGTGGCTCCAGTGTCTTCTGCCTATCCCAGCATTGCTGTGACAGTCACTTTTGGCACATTCTGTTGAGTAATTCTCCTCCTATCCCTAACCCTCCCCCTAGTGCCTAAACCTACTGTAAGCCCCCCATCCGCCCTGCAGTCTAACCCTAAGCTATCTATGCAGCTTTACCCTATTCCTCATGCCCGCAGCCTAACCATAACCAGTGGCATCCTCAGAAGGTCAACATTTTGAACAATGCTAAAGTTCTGATATCAACATTGTGGTGTCAACATTATGAATGTCTACAACGTTACTGTCATCTATTCGACTGGATACCACTTGGCATCTGTTCACTCTTTCTACTACTCACAATTCTACCAACCTAACGCTCGTGTTCCTGTAGGACCTGGATATCTTTAGATGTTCAAATAAAAGTGAACTTTCCAAACTCTTTATAGAAAATGTGGCAATTTCCACACATGGGCTACTATTTTTCATTTCCTCATCAGAATTTGGCCTTTAGAATTCCATGTGGATTGCACACCATTTATTTTTCCTCCTGGAATTTCACTGTCATCTTTGTAACACCAAGACTTTTCCCTTTTGGTTCTCGTCTACATCATTATATATCATACTGGAACCCCCATCTCCCTCTCTCAGCCGATGCCCCAAGACATGCAGGCCCACACCATCAGGTGAGCTTGAAATTGAGGATGGAGAGCACTGTGGCCAGGGCATCTGGAGTTGCCTGGCTACCTGCTCCCTCACCCACATTCCACTTTATTTGTACAATCCAAACCCGCTTATCCCGAGAATCCTGGTATTGAGATTTTTTCAATCCCGAATCCCGAGATTGAAAAAATTAGGCTGGGTTGGCTTCTCTAAGTGTATGTAACCTGTATTGAGCTTTGTAACACTGACTATTTATTAGCAGTAAGTGATATAGCGCCAGCAAATTGTGTGCAAAATACCAGGCTCTGTGCTAGATTCTACTGCATATGCGCAAGTCTTAGGGAATATGAGGAACTACCTTGCTAGCACAAATCTTTTGGAAACTAGAGACCATGCCATTTCCCTGGTGATTTCTGATAGGCTGATGCTAGAGCACTAAGCATGATGTATGGGTGTAGTGTATCCAGTATGGGCCTCCACTGACCTAGGACATAGTCTACACCAGATGGGTCCCCTGTGGACAGGATGTACTTCACGTGGATTTATTCCTATAGGTATATCATATTATTACACACGTCAGTTTTCCCATAGGTGCATTGTGTCCTTGCATGGCTTATCTCCCACAGTGTAACCTTCATAGCGTGCCCAACATGGCTGCCTCACCTGGTACGCTCATGGATGGGATGGAAATTACATGGACTTGACGGTTCTGTTGGGACCCTACTACTAGCGTTTGGAGTCTTTGGACACTGCAACCACCCATTTTGTGCCATCTCTTCTAGGTATGACTTATTCCACCCAGGGTAATTCTACGTACTGTGCACAAGATGGCTGTCTCACCTAGTACCTTTTGTTGGTTGAATATATAACCCATGGAAGTTATTACCCAAAATGTCTGCACCAACCAGACAGTATGCTTATTGTACTCTAGGTTTTTTATGTTTTTATTTATTTCTGTGTGATTCTTTTACTGGCTGTAATTCTAAATCCTTGTTCCATGTAAAATATGTAGTGACTTTGAGTCCTATGGGAGAAAAGCACTATAAATATAACATTATTATTATTATATATTATATATATTATTATTATTATTATTATTATTATTATTATTAAATATTATTTATTGATATGCCTACAAGCCTGTCTGATAACCATAAATAGGTTTGTGAAATGTCACCGCACAGATCAATTTCAACAGTGAGCAATACTGTTGCCACTAGCCATAAACAATTTAGCCTTACACCAAATCAAGATCACTTCTATGAATTGGAGCTTCTCTTGTATTACTGTGCAGATTTGGTACCATGCTGGAAGGAATGATGAGAAGAAAATCACAAACCACAGAAACCCATTTTAAAGTCTGTGAAAGATAATTCCTCAATGCAACAGGACAGAATATTTGCCACGGGAATCATTAAATGTGTTAGCCACTGGACAAAAGCAAAAAAAAAAAAAACACTAGTGAGATGCTGTATTTAATACTCCTGCAATACTGTTATACCAATCCAAATCCTATTCCTGTTCAAGCTATTTATTGTGCCAACTTAAAATATAAATTCTGGGAACTCACTTGACAAATACAGGGCCTGGTTTTTAGAGTTTCACATAATTCCAGTTTGTGGCATAAATATATCCTATCTGTACCAAGGTGCCCCCACATACTGTGTATATACATTTAACATGTCTTAGACTAGCATCCCGAATGAACTTGGAGAGGATTAAAGGTGGGGGAATGGCTGGGGGAACGACGGTGGTGTGGATCCTGGCGGTCAGCATACCGATGCCGGGATCCTGGCCACAGAATGCAGGAGGGGCGGGGGGGGGGGGGGAGGGGGCAAACGCAACAAAGCCCCTTGCAGTCATGCTGTGTTTGCTGCGCTTGCTGTGCAGTGGGATCAGTAGCTCGCTGCGCTCGCACTATGGGTGTCATGGACACCCACGAGTGGGAATAGTCCCTGTTAGTTGGCATGCTAACTGTAGGGATGCTGGCGTCGGCGTGGTGACCGGCGGGATCCCAAGTGCTGGTCACATGACCAGATCCCGGTGGGAGCATAGTGTATTTGTACAATGATTGCAGAGATACAATTTAATTAGATCAGGATGCTTCAAAATACATTCTTATTACAGGAGAACATTCCTGGTGTAAAGATAATTGATAATGATGACATCAGCAGCACTGTCTAGTTCTGATTGGCTGTTTGCATGTTGACACCCACAGCTTATAGCGCTAAATTTATTTTTATCCCGGCTATATTGTGTGTCATAAGTTAAGTAGTGGGCATCTTCATTTTATTTGTCGTTTTCATTTGGAGGACTACAAAAGAAGAAGATTCTATTCGGAAATGGGTGTGGGAGTGTTTGTACAGTATTTCATCACAAGGGAATGTGATTGTCAAGTGGAGTCTTAATTCTATCATGGGAAGTAAGTATACGCAGTTTTATGACTCATATTACCTGACCTGATGCATGTTGGTGCAAATAGTCCCTGATAACCACGACGGTAGCTAACAACAGCTAGCTAGACTCTTCTGATTGACTGATTAATCTCTGAGGCTGATACTGCTTTCTTTATTGCTCATGAATACAATGGCAAGAAAAAAATTGTGAACCCTTTGGAATGTCATGAATATTTCAATAAATGACTAGTAAAATGTGAATGATCGTTATCTAAATGGGTCCATGGGGGATTGGGGAAATCCAACATGTTTCAAATCCTCAATTTGCTGATTCCAACAAAAAAATGATCAGTATCAACGAGTCAGTGATGTTTAACATGATGTTTTTTTTGTAGATTCCCCAACAGATCACTGGTCATCGATGTCCGCCAATAGGTAGATCAGATGTGCATCGACATAACGGCGAACTGTGCCATAGATATATGGTCCGCATTAGTCACAAGAATAGACAAACACAGTCTGCTCAAGCTGATAGCACATAAACAATTATACATTTTTTTATGTCTTTATTACATGTACCATGTCAACATTTACAGTGCAGGGTGGAAGTAGTATGTGAAGCCTTAGATTTAAACTGCTGATTCTCCTATGGCAGTAATAACCTCTACCAAGTGTTTCCTGAAGCTGTGATCAGAACTGCACAATGATTAGGTCCATAATTTTGGACCATTACTCATTGTAAAATGCCTTAGAATTCCAAGTCATTCCAATGGTGTCACTCATACTTTGTCTTGATACTGTATATGATTTTCTTGCTGTTTTTTTTTTTCAACTTGACATTTGCTAAGCCGGGTACACATCAGAGCGATGTGTTCCCCTCTGATATGCCAGTGCACATATGGTATCGCCCGCACACACTAAAACGATTTAACGAACAACAGAATCATCTCTCGTTCCATACTTCATTGACCTGCACCATGTTGCATGCGATATCTTCTGATTGGTCATGCAGCATAGATAACCAGAAGATATCGCATGCGACCTGAGGGAGCTTGCAATTAGGCTGATACTGTAGGTACAATGGCTAATACTGTATGTACGATATCTAGCTAGACTCTTCTGATTGACTGATTAATCTCTGAGGCTGATACTGCTTTCTTTATTGCTCATGAATACAATGGCAAGAAAAAAATTGTGAACCCTTTGGAATTTCATGAATATTTCAATAAATGACTAGTAAAATGTGAATGATCGTTATCTAAATGGGTCCATGGGGGATTGGGGAAATCCAACATGTTTCAAATCATCAATTTGCTGATTCCAACAAAAAAATGATCAGTATCAACTAGTGATGAGCGGGTTCGGTTTCTCGGAAACCGAACCCCCCCGAACTTCACGCTTTTTACACGGGTCCGAGGCAGACTCGGATCTTCCCGCCTTGCTCGGTTAACCCGAGCGCGCCCGAACGTCATCATCCCGCTGTCGGATTCTCGCGAGGCTCGGATTCTATCGCGAGACTCGGATTCTATATAAGGAGCCGCGCGTCGCCGCCATTTTCACACGTGCATTGAGATTGATAGGGAGAGGACGTGGCTGGCGTCCTCTCCATTTAGAGTAGACTAGAGAGTAGTAGAGAGTGACACTTGATTTACTAATTTTGGGGAGCATATTAGGAGTACTACTTGCTGATAGTGTGACCAGTGACCACCAGTTTAATTAATCCGTTCTCTGCCTGAAAAAAAAACGATACACAGTGTGACAGTCACATACCATATCCGTGCTCAGCCTCAGTGTGCCCTCAGTGTGCTGCATCATCTATGTAATACTGTATATCTGACTGTGCTGAGTGCTCACTGCTCACACAGCTTAATTGTGGGGGAGACTGGGGAGCAGTTATAGCAGGAGTACATATTTTTAACAGTGCACACTTTTGCTGCCAGAGTGCCAGTGCCAGTGTGACTGACCAGTGACCACTGACCACCAGTATATTGTGATTGTCTGCCTGAAAAAGTTAAACACTCGTCGTGTGGTGTTTTTTTTTATTCTATAAACGCATTCTGCTGACAGTGTCCAGCAGGTCCGTCATTATATAATATATACCTGTCCGGCTGCAGTAGTGATATGTATATATTTTTTATATCATTATCATCCAGTCTATATTAGCACTGCAGCAGACGCAGTACGGTAGTCCACGGCTGTAGCTACCTCTGTGTCGGCAGTCGCTCGTCCATCCATAATTGTATACCACCTACCCGTGGTGTTTTTTTTTTTTCCTATCTTCTTGATACTAGTAGCTTACTTTAGGAGTCTGCAGTGCTGAGCTGACAGTGTCCAGCAGGTCCGTCATTATATAATATATACCTGTCCGGCTGCAGTAGTGATATATATATATATTTTTTATATCATTATCATCCAGTCTATATTAGCAGCAGACGCAGTACGGTAGTCCACGGCTGTAGCTACCTCTGTGTCGGCAGTCGCTCGTCCATCCATAATTGTATACCACCTACCCGTGGTGTTTTTTTCTTTTTTCTATCTTCTTGATACTAGTAGCTTACTGTAGGAGTCTGCAGTGCTGAGCTGACAGTGTCCAGCAGGTCCGTCATTATATAATATATACCTGTCCGGCTGCAGTAGTGATATATATATATTTTTTTTATATCATTATCATCCAGTCTATATTAGCAGCAGACGCAGTACGGTAGTCCACGGCTGTAGCTACCTCTGTGTCGGCAGTCGCTCGTCCATCCATAATTGTATACCACCTACCCGTGGTGTTTTTTTCTTTTTTCTATCTTCTTGATACTAGTAGCTTACTTTAGGAGTCTGCAGTGCTGAGCTGACAGTGTCCAGCAGGTCCGTCATTATATAATATATACCTGTCCAGCTGCAGTAGTGATATATATATATATTTTTTATATCATTATCATCCAGTCTATATTAGCAGCAGACGCAGTATGGTAGTCCACGGCTGTAGCTACCTCTGTGTCGGCAGTCGCTCGTCAATCCATAAGTATACTAGTATCCATCCATCTCCATTGTTTACCTGAGGTGCCTTTTAGTTGTGCCTATTAAAATATGGAGAACAAAAATGTTGAGGTTCCAAAAATAGGGAAAGATCAAGATCGACTTCCACCTCGTGCTGAAGCTGCTGCCGCTAGTCATGGCCGAGACGATGAAATGCCAGCAACGTCGTCTGCCAAGGCCGATGCCCAATGTCATAGTACAGAGCATGTAAAATCCAAAACACCAAATATCAATAAAAAAAGGACTAAAAAATCTAAAATAAAATCGTCGTCGGAGAAGCGTAAACTTGCCAATATGCCATTTACCACACGGAGTGGCAAGGAACGGCTGAGGCCCTGGCCTATGTTCATGGCTAGTGGTTCAGCTTCACATGAGGATGGAAGCACTCAGCCTCTCGCTAGAAAAATGAAAAGACTCAAGCTGGCAAAAGCACAGCAAAGAACTGTGCGTTCTTCGAAATCCCAAATCCACAAGGAGAGTCCAATTGTGTCGGTTGCGATGCCTGACCTTCCCAACACTGGACGTGAAGAGCATGCGCCTTCCACCATTTGCACGCCCCCTGCAAGTGCTGGAAGGAGCACCCGCAGTCCTGTTCCTGATAGTCAGATTGAAGATGTCAGTGTTGAAGTACACCAGGATGAGGAGGATATGGGTGTTGCTGGCGCTGGGGAGGAAATTGACCAGGAGGATTCTGATGGTGAGGTGGTTTGTTTAAGTCAGGCACCCGGGGAGACACCTGTTGTCCGTGGGAGGAATAGGGCCATTGACATGCCTTGTGAAAATACCAAAAAAATCAGCTCTTCGGTGTGGAAGTATTTCAACAGAAATGCGGACAACATTTGTCAAGCCGTGTGTTGCCTTTGTCAAGCTGTAATAAGTAGGGGTAAGGACGTTAACCACCTCGGAACATCCTCCCTTATACGTCACCTGCAGCGCATTCATCATAAGTCAGTGACAAGTTCAAAAACTTTGGGCGACAGCGGAAGCAGTCCACTGACCAGTAAATCCCTTCCTCTTGTAACCAAGCTCACGCAAACCACCCCACCAACTCCCTCAGTGTCAATTTCCTCCTTCCCCAGGAATGCCAATAGTCCTGCAGGCCATGTCACTGGCAATTCTGACGAGTCCTCTCCTGCCTGGGATTCCTCCGATGCATCCTTGCGTGTAACGCCTACTGCTGCTGGCACTGCTGTTGTTGCTGCTGGGAGTCGATGGTCATCCCAGAGGGGAAGTCGTACTCGTAAGACCACTTTTACTACTTCCACCAAGCAATTGACTGTCCAACAGTCCTTTGCGAGGAAGATGAAATATCACAGCAGTCATCCTGCTGCAAAGCGGATAACTGAGGCCTTGGCATCCTGGGCGGTGAGAAACGTGGTTCCGGTATCCATCATTACTGCAGAGGCAACTAGAGACTTGTTGGAGGTACTGTGTCCCCGGTACCAAATACCATCTAGGTTCCATTTCTCTAGGCAGGCGATACCAAAAATGTACACAGACATCAGAAAAAGACTCACCAGTGTCCTAAAAAATGCAGTTGTACCCAATATCCACTTAACCACGGACATGTGGACAAGTGGAGCAGGGCAGGCTCAGGACTATATGACTGTGACAGCCCACTGGGTAGATGTATGTACTCCCGCCGCAAGAACAGCAGCGGCGGCACCAGTAGCAGCATCTCGCAAACGCCAACTCTTTCCTAGGCAGGCTACGCTTTGTATCACCGCTTTCCAGAATACGCACACAGCTAAAAACCTCTTACGGCAACTGAGGAAGATCATCGCAGAATGGCTTACCCCAATTGGACTCTCCTGTGGATTTGTGGCATCGGACAACGCCAGCAATATTGTGTGTGCATTAAATATGGGCAAATTCCAGCACGTCCCATGTTTTGCACATACCTTGAATTTGGTGGTGCAGAATTATTTAAAAAACGAGAGGGGCGTGCAAGAGATGCTGTCGGTGGCCAGAAGAATTGCGGGACACTTTCGGCGTACAGGCACCACGTACAGAAGACTGGAGCACCACCAAAAACGCCTGAACCTGCCCTGCCATCATCTGAAGCAAGAAGTGGTAACGAGGTGGAATTCAACCCTCTATATGCTTCAGAGGTTGGAGGAGCAGCAAAAGGCCATTCAAGCCTATACAACTGACCACGATATAGGAGGTGGAATGCACCTGTCTCAAGCGCAGTGGAGAATGATTTCAACGTTGTGCAAGGTTCTGCAACCTTTTGAACTTGCCACACGTGAAGTCAGTTCAGACACTGCCAGCCTGAGTTAGGTCATTCCCCTCATCAGGCTTTTGCAGAAGAAGCTGGAGACATTGAAGGAGGAGCTAACACAGAGCGATTCCGCTAGGCATGTGGGACTTGTGGATGGAGCCCTTAATTCGCTTAACAAGGATTCACGGGTGGTCAATCTGTTGAAATCAGAGCACTACATTTTGGCCACCGCGCTCGATCCTAGATTTAAAACCTACCTTGGATCTCTCTTTCCGGCAGACACAAGTCTGCTGGGGTTCAAAGAACTGCTGGTGACAAAATTGTCAAGTCAAGCGGAACGCGACCTGTCAACATCTCCTCCTTCACATTCTCCCGCAACTGGGGGTGCCAGGAAAAGGCTCAGAATTCCGAGCCCACCCGCTGGCGGTGATGCAGGGCAGTCTGGAGCGACTGCTGATGCTGACATCTGGTCCGGACTGAAGGACCTGACAACGATTACGGACATGTCGTCTACTGTCACTGCATATGATTCTCTCCCCATTGAAAGAATGGTGGAGGATTATATGAGTGACCGCATCCAAGTAGGCACGTCAGACAGTCCGTACTTATACTGGCAGGAAAAAGAGGCAATTTGGAGGCCCTTGCACAAACTGGCTTTATTCTACCTAAGTTGCCTTCCCACAAGTGTGTACTCCGAAAGAGTGTTTAGTGCCGCCGCTCACCTTGTCAGCAATCGGCGTACGAGGTTACATCCAGAAAATGTGGAGAAGATGATGTTCATTAAAATGAATTATAATCAATTCCTCCGTGGAGACATTGACCAGCAGCAATTGCCTCTACAAAGTACACAGGGAGCTGAGATGGTGGATTCCAGTGGGGACGAATTGATAATCTGTGAGGAGCGGGATGTACACGGTGATATATCGGAGGATGATGATGAGGTGGACATCTTGCCTCTGTAGAGCCAATTTGTGCAAGGAGAGATTAATTGCTTCTTTTTTGGTGGGGGTCCAAACCAACCCGTCATTTCAGTCACAGTCGTGTGGCAGACCCTGTCACTGAAATGATGGGTTGGTTAAAGTGTGCATGTCCTGTTTATACAACATAAGGGTGGGTGGGAGGGCCCAAGGACAATTCCATCTTGCACCTCTTTTTTCTTTCATTTTTCTTTGTGTCATGTGCTGTTTGGGGAGTGTTTTTTGGAAGGGCCATCCTGCGTGCCACTGCAGTGCCACTCCTAGATGGGCCAGGTGTTTGTGTCGGCCACTAGGGTCGCTTAGCTTACTCACACAGCTACCTCATTGCGCCTCTTTTTTTCTTTGCGTCATGTGCTGTTTGGGGAGTGTTTTTTGGAAGGGCCATCCTGCGTGACACTGCAGTGCCACTCCTAGATGGGCCAGGTGTTTGTGTCGGCCACTAGGGTCGCTTAGCTTACTCACACAGCTACCTCATTGCGCCTCTTTTTTTCTTTGCGTCATGTGCTGTTTGGGGAGTGTTTTTTGGAATGGCCATCCTGCGTGACACTGCAGTGCCACTCCTAGATGGGCCAGGTGTTTGTGTCGGCCACTAGGGTCGCTTATCTTACTCACACAGCTACCTCATTGCGCCTCTTTTTTTCTTTGCGTCATGTGCTGTTTGGGGAGTGTTTTTTGGAAGGGCCTTCCTGCGTGACACTGCAGTGCCACTCCTAGATGGGCCAGGTGTTTGTGTCGGCCACTAGGGTCGCTTATCTTACTCACACAGCTACCTCATTGCGCCTCTTTTTTTCTTTGCGTCATGTGCTGTTTGGGGAGTGTTTTTTGGAATGGCCATCCTGCGTGACACTGCAGTGCCACTCCTAGATGGGCCAGGTGTTTGTGTCGGCCACTAGGGTCGCTTATCTTACTCACACAGCTACCTCATTGCGCCTCTTTTTTTCTTTGCGTCATGTGCTGTTTGGGGAGTGTTTTTTGGAAGGGCCATCCTGCGTGACACTGCAGTGCCACTCCTAGATGGGCCAGGTGTTTGTGTCGGCCACTAGGGTCGCTTATCTTACTCACACAGCTACCTCATTGCGCCTCTTTTTTTCTTTGCGTCATGTGCTGTTTGGGGAGTGTTTTTTGGAAGGGCCTTCCTGCGTGACACTGCAGTGCCACTCCTAGATGGGCCAGGTGTTTGTGTCGGCCACTAGGGTCGCTTATCTTACTCACACAGCTACCTCATTGCGCCTCTTTTTTTCTTTGCGTCATGTGCTGTTTGGGGAGTGTTTTTTGGAAGGGCCATCCTGCGTGACACTGCAGTGCCACTCCTAGATGGGCCAGGTGTTTGTGTCGGCCACTAGGGTCGCTTAGCTTACTCACACAGCTACCTCATTGCGCCTCTTTTTTTCTTTGCGTCATGTGCTGTTTGGGGAGTGTTTTTTGGAAGGGCCATCCTGCGTGACACTGCAGTGCCACTCCTAGATGGGCCAGGTGTTTGTGTCGGCCACTAGGGTCGCTTAGCTTACTCACACAGCTACCTCAATGCGCCTCTTTTTTTCTTTGCGTCATGTGCTGTTTGGGGAGTGTTTTTTGGAAGGGCCATCCTGCGTGACACTGCAGTGACACTCCTAGATGGGCCAGGTGTTTGTGTCGGCCACTAGGGTCGCTTAGCTTACTCACACAGCTACCTCATTGCGCCTCTTTTTTTCTTTGCGTCATGTGCTGTTTGGGGAGTGTTTTTTGGAAGGGCCATCCTGCGTGACACTGCAGTGCCACTCCTAGATGGGCCAGGTGTTTGTGTCGGCCACTTGGGTCGCTTAGCTTAGCCATCCAGCGACCTCGGTGCAAATTTTAGGACTAAAAATAATATTGTGAGGTGTGAGGTGTACAGAATAGACTGAAAATGAGTGTAAATTATGGTTATTGAGGTTAATAATACTTTGGGATCAAAATGACCCCCAAATTCTATGATTCAAGCTGTTTTTTAGGGTTTTTTGAAAAAAACACCCGAATCCAAAACACACCCGAATCCGACAAAAAAAATTCGGTGAGGTTTTGCCAAAACGCGTTCGAACCCAAAACACGGCCGCGGAACCGAACCCAAAACCAAAACACAAAACCCGAAAAATTTCCGGTGCTCATCACTAGTATCAACGAGTCAGTGATGTTTAACATGATGTTTTTTTTGTAGATTCCCCAACAGATCACTGGTCATCGATGTCCGCCAATAGGCAGATCAGATGTGCATCGACATAACGGCGAACTGTGCCATAGATATATGGTCCGCATTAGTCACAAGAATAGACAAACACCGTCTGCTCAAGCTAATAGCACATAAAATAAGAATTTACTCACCGGTAATTCTATTTCTCGTAGTCCGTAGTGGATGCTGGGAACTCCGTAAGGACCATGGGGAATAGCGGGCTCCGAAGGAGGCTGGGCACTCTAGAAAGATCTTAGACTACCTGGTGTGCACTGGCTCCTCCCACTATGACCCTCCTCCAAGCCTCAGTTAGGTACTGTGCCCGGACGAGCGTACACAATAAGGAAGGATTTTGAATCCCGGGTAAGACTCATACCAGCCACACCAATCACACCGTACAACTCGTGATATGAAACACAGTTAACAGTATGAAACAATAGAGCCTCTCAACAGATGGCTCAACAATAACCCGATTTAGTTAACCATAACTATGTACAAGTATTGCAGATAAACCGCACTTGGGATGGGCGCCCAGCATCCACTACGGACTACGAGAAATAGAATTACCGGTGAGTAAATTCTTATTTTCTCTAACGTCCTAGTGGATGCTGGGAACTCCGTAAGGACCATGGGGATTATACCAAAGCTCCCAAACGGGCGGGAGAGTGCGGATGACTCTGCAGCACTGAATGAGAGAACTCCAGGTCCTCCTCAGCCAGGGTATCAAATTTGTAGAATTTTTGCAAACGTGTTTGCCCCTGACCAAGTAGCTGCTCGGCAAAGTTGTAAAGCCGAGACCTCTCGGGCAGCCGCCCAAGATGAGCCCACCTTCCTTGTGGAATGGGCATTGACAGATTTTGGCTGTGGCAGGCCTGCCACAGTATGTGCAAGCTGAATTGTACTACAAATCCAACGAGCAATAGTCTGCTTAGAAGCAGGAGCACCCAGGTTGTTAGGTGCATATAGGATAAACAGCGAGTCAGATTTTCTGACTCTAGCCGTTCAGGAAACATATATTTTCAGTGCCCTGACAACGTCTAGCAACTTGGAGTCCTCCAAGTCCCTAGTAGCCTAGGCACCACAATAGGCTGGTTCAGGTGAAACGCTGACACCACCTTTGGGAGAAACTGGGGACGAGTCCTCAGTTCTGCCCTATCCATATGGAAAATCAAATAAGGGCTTTTACAAGACAAAGCCGCCAACTTTGATACTCGCCTGGCAGAAGCCAAGGCCAATAACATAACCACCTTCCACGTGAGATATTTCAGATCCACGGTTTTTAGTGGTTCAAACCAATGTGATTTTAAGAAACTCAACACCACGTTGAGATCCCAAGGTGCCACAGGAGGCACAAACGGGGGCTGACTCTGCAGCACTCCTTTTATAAATGTCTGAACTTCAGGTACTGAAGCTAGTTCTTTTTGAAAGAAAATCGACAGAGCCGAGATCTGTACCTTAATGGAACCCAATTTAAGGCCCATAGTCACTCCTGCTTGCAGGAAATGCAGAAATCGACCTAGTTGAAATTCCTCTGTTGGGGCCCTTTCGGCCTCACACCATGCAACATATTTTCGCCATATGCGGTGATAATGAGTTGCTGTAACCTCTAGAGATGAGCGGGTTCGGTTTCTCTGAATCCGAACCCGCACGAACTTCATGTTTTTTTTCACGGGTCCGAGCGACTCGGATCTTCCCGCCTTGCTCGGTTAACCCGAGCGCGCCCGAACGTCATCATGACGCTGTCGGATTCTCGCGAGACTCGGATTCTATATAAGGAGCCGCGCGTCGCCGCCATTTTCACACGTGCATTGAGATTGATAGGGAGAGGACGTGGCTGGCGTCCTCTCCATTTAGATTAGGAGAGAGAGAGAGAGATTGACCTGAGGCTGATACTGTAGAAGAGAGTGCAGAGTTTAGTGACTGACCACAGTGACCACCAGCAGTGCAGTTGTTTTATTTAATATATCCGTTCTCTGCCTGAAAAAAACGGTACACACAGTGACTCAGTCACATACCATATCTGTGTGCACTGCTCAGCCCAGTGTGCTGCATGCCTGCATCATCTATGTATATATTATATATCTGACTGTGCTCAGCTCACACAGCTTATAATTGTGGGGGAGACTGGGGAGCACTGCAGTGCCAGTTATAGGTTATAGCAGGAGCCAGGAGTACAAGACAGTCACATACCATATCTGTGTGCACTGCTCAGCCCAGTGTGCTGCATCATCTATGTATATATTATATATCTGACTGCTCAGCTCACACAGCTTATAATTGTGGGGGAGACTGGGGAGCACTGCAGTGCCAGTTATAGGTTATAGCAGGAGCCAGGAGTACATATTATATTAAAATTAAACAGTGCACACTTTTGCTGCAGGAGTGCCACTGCCAGTGTGACTGACCAGTGACCTGACCACACTGACCACCAGTATAGTTAGTAGTATACTATATTGTGATTGCCTGAAAAAGTTAAACACTCGTCGTGCGACTTCACTTGTGTGGTGTTTTTTTTTTTATTCTATAAAAAACTCATTCTGCTGACAGACAGTGTCCAGCAGGTCCGTCATTATATAATATATATACCTGTCCGGCTGCAGTAGTGATATATATATTTTTTATATCATTATTTATCATCCAGTCGCAGCAGACACAGTACGGTAGTTCACGGCTGTAGCTACCTCTGTGTCGGCACTCGGCAGTCCATCCATAATTGTATACCACCTACCCGTGGTTTTTTTTTCTTTCTTCTTTATACACACATACTACTACATCTCTTTATCAACCAGTCTATATTAGCAGCAGACACAGTACAGTACGGTAGTTCACGGCTGTGGCTACCTCTGTGTCGGCACTCGGCAGTCCGTCCATAATTGTATACCACCTAACCGTGGTTTTTTTTTCTTTCTTCTTTATACATACATACTACGACATCTCTTTATCAACCAGTCTATATTAGCAGCAGACACAGTACAGTACGGTAGTTCACGGCTGTGGCTACCTCTGTGTCGGCACTCGGCAGTCCGTCCATAATTGTATACCACCTAACCGTGTTTTTTTTTTCTTTCTTCTTCATACATACATACTACGACATCTCTTTATCAACCAGTCTATATTAGCAGCAGACACAGTACAGTACGGTAGTTCACGGCTGTGGCTACCTCTGTGTCGGCACTCGGCAGTCCGTCCATAATTGTATACCACCTAACCGTGGTTTTTTTTTCTTTCTTCTTTATACATACATACTACGACATCTCTTTATCAACCAGTCTATATTAGCAGCAGACACAGTACAGTACGGTAGTTCACGGCTGTGGCTACCTCTGTGTCGGCACTCGGCAGTCCGTCCATAATTGTATACCACCTAACCGTGGTTTTTTTTTCTTTCTTCTTCATACATACATACTACGACATCTCTTTATCAACCAGTCTATATTAGCAGCAGACACAGTACAGTACGGTAGTTCACGGCTGTGGCTACCTCTGTGTCGGCACTCGGCAGTCCGTCCATAATTGTTTACCACCTACCCGTGGTTTTTTTTTCTTTCTTCTTTATACATACATACTACTACATCTCTTTATCAACCAGTCTATATTAGAAGCAGACACAGTACAGTACGGTAGTTCACGGCTGTGGCTACCTCTGTGTCGGCACTCGGCAGTCCGTCCATAATTGTATACCACCTACCCGTGGTTTTTTTTTCTTTCTTCTTCATACATACATACTACGACATCTCTTTATCAACCAGTCTATATTAGCAGCAGACACAGTACAGTACGGTAGTTCACGGCTGTGGCTACCTCTGTGTCGGCACTCGGCAGTCCGTCCATAATTGTATACCACCTAACCGTGGTTTTTTTTTCTTTCTTCTTCATACATACATACTACGACATCTCTTTATCAACCAGTCTATATTAGCAGCAGACACAGTACAGTACGGTAGTTCACGGCTGTGGCTACCTCTGTGTCGGCACTCGGCAGTCCGTCCATAATTGTATACCACCTAACCGTGGTTTTTTTTTCTTTCTTCTTTATACATACATACTACGACATCTCTTTATCAACCAGTCTATATTAGCAGCAGACACAGTACAGTACGGTAGTTCACGGCTGTGGCTACCTCTGTGTCGGCACTCGGCAGTCCGTCCATAATTGTATACCACCTAACCGTGGTTTTTTTATCTTTCTTCTTCATACATACATACTACGACATCTCTTTATCAACCAGTCTATATTAGCAGCAGACACAGTACGGTAGTTCACGGCTGTAGCTACCTCTGTGTCGGCACTCGGCAGTCCGTCCATAATTGTATACTAGTATCCATCCATCTCCATTGTTTACCTGAGGTGCCTTTTAGTTGTGCCTATTAAAATATGGAGAACAAAAATGTTGAGGTTCCAAAATTAGGGAAAGATCAAGATCCACTTCCACCTCGTGCTGAAGCTGCTGCCACTAGTCATGGCCGAGACGATGAAATGCCAGCAACGTCGTCTGCCAAGGCCGATGCCCAATGTCATAGTACAGAGCATGTCAAATCCAAAACACCAAATATCAGTAAAAAAAGGACTCCAAAACCTAAAATAAAATTGTCGGAGGAGAAGCGTAAACTTGCCAATATGCCATTTACCACACGGAGTGGCAAGGAACGGCTGAGGCCCTGGCCTATGTTCATGGCTAGTGGTTCAGCTTCACATGAGGATGGAGGCACTCAGCCTCTCGCTAGAAAAATGAAAAGACTCAAGCTGGCAAAAGCAGTAGCACCGCAAAGAACTGTGCGTTCTTCGAAATCCCAAATCCACAAGGAGAGTCCAATTGTGTCGGTTGCGATGCCTGACCTTCCCAACACTGGACGTGAAGAGCATGCGCCTTCCACCATTTGCACGCCCCCTGCAAGTGCTGGAAGGAGCACCCGCAGTCCAGTTCCTGATAGTCAGATTGAAGATGTCAGTGTTGAAGTACACCAGGATGAGGAGGATATGGGTGTTGCTGGCGCTGGGGAGGAAATTGACCAGGAGGATTCTGATGGTGAGGTGGTTTGTTTAAGTCAGGCACCCGGGGAGACACCTGTTGTCCGTGGGAGGAATATGGCCATTGACATGCCTGGTGAAAATACCAAAAAAATCAGCTCTTCGGTGTGGAACTATTTCAACAGAAATGCGGACAACAGGTGTCAAGCCGTGTGTTCCCTTTGTCAAGCTGTAATAAGTAGGGGTAAGGACGTTAACCACCTCGGAACATCCTCCCTTATACGTCACCTGCAGCGCATTCATAATAAGTCAGTGACAAGTTCAAAAACTTTGGGTGACAGCGGAAGCAGTCCACTGACCAGTAAATCCCTTCCTCTTGTAACCAAGCTCACGCAAACCACCCCACCAACTCCCTCAGTGTCAATTTCCTCCTTCCCCAGGAATGCCAATAGTCCTGCAGGCAATGTCACTGGCAATTCTGACGAGTCCTCTCCTGCCTGGGATTCCTCCGATGCATCCTTGCGTGTAACGCCTACTGCTGCTGGCGCTGCTGTTGTTGCTGCTGGGAGTCGATGGTCATCCCAGAGGGGAAGTCGTAAGACCACTTTTACTACTTCCACCAAGCAATTGACTGTCCAACAGTCCTTTGCGAGGAAGATGAAATATCACAGCAGTCATCCTACTGCAAAGCGGATAACTGAGGCCTTGGCATCCTGGGTGGTGAGAACCGTGGTTCCGGTATCCATCATTACTGCAGAGCCAACTAGAGACTTGTTGGAGGTACTGTGTCCCCGGTACCAAATACCATCTAGGTTCCATTTCTCTAGGCAGGCGATACCGAAAATTTACACAGACCTCAGAAAAAGAGTCACCAGTGTCCTAAAAAATGCAGCTGTACCCAATGTCCACTTAACCACGGACATGTGGACAAGTGGAGCAGGGCAGGGTCAGGACTATATGACTGTGACAGCCCACTGGGTAGATGTATGGACTCCCGCCGCAAGAACAGCAGCGGCGGCACCAGTAGCAGCATCTCGCAAACGCCAACTCTTTCCTAGGCAGGCTACGCTTTGTATCACCGGTTTCCAGAATACGCACACAGCTGAAAACCTCTTACGGCAACTGAGGAAGATCATCGCGGAATGGCTTACCCCAATTGGACTCTCCTGTGGATTTGTGGCATCGGACAACGCCAGCAATATTGTGTGTGCATTAAATATGGGCAAATTCCAGCACGTCCCATGTTTTGCACATACCTTGAATTTGGTGGTGCAGAATTATTTAAAAAACGACAGGGGCGTGCAAGAGATGCTGTCGGTGGCCAGAAAAATTGCGGGACACTTTCGGCGTACAGGCACCACGTACAGAAGACTGGAGCACCACCAAAAACTACTGAACCTGCCCTGCCATCATCTGAAGCAAGAAGTGGTAACGAGGTGGAATTCAACCCTCTATATGCTTCAGAGGTTGGAGGAGCAGCAAAAGGCCATTCAAGCCTATACAATTGAGCACGATATAGGAGGTGGACTGCACCTGTCTCAAGCGCAGTGGAGAATGATTTCAACGTTGTGCAAGGTTCTGATGCCCTTTGAACTTGCCACACGTGAAGTCAGTTCAGACACTGCCAGCCTGAGTCAGGTCATTCACCTCATCAGGCTTTTGCAGAAGAAGCTGGAGACATTGAAGGAGGAGCTAACACGGAGCGATTCCGCTAGGCATGTGGGACTTGTGGATGGAGCCCTTAATTCGCTTAACAAGGATTCACGGGTGGTCAATCTGTTGAAATCAGAGCACTACATTTTGGCCACCGTGCTCGATCCTAGATTTAAAGCCTACCTTGGATCTCTCTTTCCGGCAGACACAAGTCTGCTGGGGTTGAAAGACCTGCTGGTGAGAAAATTGTCAAGTCAAGCGGAACGCGACCTGTCAACATCTCCTCCTTCACATTCTCCCGCAACTGGGGGTGCGAGGAAAAGGCTCAGAATTCCGAGCCCACCCGCTGGCGGTGATGCAGGGCAGTCTGGAGCGACTGCTGATGCTGACATCTGGTCCGGACTGAAGGACCTGACAACGATTACGGACATGTCGTCTACTGTCACTGCATATGATTCTCTCACCATTGAAAGAATGGTGGAGGATTATATGAGTGACCGCATCCAAGTAGGCACGTCACACAGTCCATACTTATACTGGCAGGAAAAAGAGGCAATTTGGAGGCCATTGCACAAACTGGCTTTATTCTACCTAAGTTGCCCTCCCACAAGTGTGTACTCCGAAAGAGTGTTTAGTGCCGCCGCTCACCTTGTCAGCAATCGGCGTACGAGGTTACATCCAGAAAATGTGGAGAAGATGATGTTCATTAAAATGAATTATAATCAATTCCTCCGCGGAGACATTGACCAGCAGCAATTGCCTCCACAAAGTACACAGGGAGCTGAGATGGTGGATTCCAGTGGGGACGAATTGATAATCTGTGAGGAGGGGGATGTACACGGTGATATATCGGAGGGTGATGATGAGGTGGACATCTTGCCTCTGTAGAGCCAGTTTGTGCAAGGAGAGATTAATTGCTTCTTTTTTGGGGGGGGTCCAAACCAACCTGTCATATCAGTCACAGTCGTGTGGCAGACCCTGTCACTGAAATGATGGGTTGGTTAAAGTGTGCATGTCCTGTTTTGTTTATACAACATAAGGGTGGGTGGGAGGGCCCAAGGACAATTCCATCTTGCACCTCTTTTTTCTTTTATTTTTCTTTGCGTCATGTGCTGTTTGGGGAGGGTTTTTTGGAAGGGACATCCTGCGTGACACTGCAGTGCCACTCCTAAATGGGCGCGGTGTTTGTGTCGGCCACTAGGGTCGCTAATCTTACTCACACAGTCAGCTACCTCATTGCACCTCTATTTTTCTTTGCGTCATGTGCTGATTGGGGAGGGTTTTTTGGAAGGGACATCCTGCGTGACACTGCAGTGCCACTCCTAAATGGGCCCGGTGTTTGTGTCGGCCACTAGGGTCGCTAATCTTACTCACACAGTCAGCTACCTCATTGCGCCTCTTTTTTTCTTTGCGTCATGTGCTGATTGGGGAGGGTTTTTTGGAAGGGACATCCTGCGTGACACTGCAGTGCCACTCCTAAATGGGCCCGGTGTTTGTGTCGGCCACTAGGGTCGCTAATCTTACTCACACAGTCAGCTACCTCATTGCGCCTCTTTTTTTCTTTGCGTCATGTGCTGATTGGGGAGGGTTTTTTGGAAGGGACATCCTGCGTGACACTGCAGTGCCACTCCTAAATGGGCCCGGTGTTTGTGTCGGCCACTAGGGTCGCTAATCTTACTCACACAGTCAGCTACCTCATTGCGCCTCTTTTTTTCTTTGCGTCATGTGCTGATTGGGGAGGGTTTTTTTGAAGGGACATCCTGCGTGACACTGCAGTGCCACTCCTAAATGGGCCCGGTGTTTGTGTCGGCCACTAGGGTCGCTAATCTTACTCACACAGTCAGCTACCTCATTGCGCCTCTTTTTTTCTTTGCGTCATGTGCTGATTGGGGAGGGTTTTTTGGAAGGGACATCCTGCGTGACACTGCAGTGCCACTCCTAAATGGGCCCGGTGTTTGTGTCGGCCACTAGGGTCGCTAATCTTACTCACACAGTCAGCTACCTCATTGCGCCTCTTTTTTTTCTTTGCGTCATGTGCTGATTGGGGAGGGTTTTTTGGAAGGGACATCCTGCGTGACACTGCAGTGCCACTCCTAAATGGGCCCGGTGTTTGTGTCGGCCACTAGGGTCGCTAATCTTACTCACACAGTCAGCTACCTCATTGCGCCTCTTTTTTTCTTTGCGTCATGTGCTGATTGGGGAGGGTTTTTTGGAAGGGACATCCTGCGTGACACTGCAGTGCCACTCCTAAATGGGCCCGGTGTTTGTGTCGGCCACTAGGGTCGCTAATCTTACTCACACAGTCAGCTACCTCATTGCGCCTCTTTTTTTCTTTGCGTCATGTGCTGATTGGGGAGGGTTTTTTGGAAGGGACATCCTGCGTGACACTGCAGTGCCACTCCTAAATGGGCCCGGTGTTTGTGTCGGCCACTAGGGTCGCTAATCTTACTCACACAGTCAGCTACCTCATTGCGCCTCTTTTTTTCTTTGCGTCATGTGCTGATTGGGGAGGGTTTTTTGGAAGGGACATCCTGCGTGACACTGCAGTGCCACTCCTAAATGGGCCCGGTGTTTGTGTCGGCCACTAGGGTCGCTTATCTTACTCACACAGTCAGCTACCTCATTGCGCCTCTTTTTTTCTTTGCGTCATGTGCTGATTGGGGAGGGTTTTTTGGAAGGGACATCCTGCGTGACACTGCAGTGCCACTCCTAGATGGGCCAGGTGTTTGTGTCGGCCACTAGTGTCGCTTAGCTTAGTCATCCAGCGACCTTGGTGCAAATTTTAGGACTAAAAATAATATTGTGAGGTGTGAGGTATTCAGAATAGACTGAAAATGAGTGGAAATTATGGTTTTTGAGGTTAATAATAATATGGGATCAAAATGACCCCCAAATTCTATGATTTAAGCTGTTTTTTAGTGTTTTTTTAAAAAAACACCCGAATCCAAAACACACCCGAATCCGACAAAAAAAATTCGGTGAGGTTTTGCCAAAACGCGGTCGAACCCAAAACACGGCCGCGGAACCGAACCCAAAACCAAAACACAAAACCCGAAAAATTTCAGGCGCTCATCTCTAGTAACCTCTTTCCTGGCTTTAGTAAGCGTAGGAATGACTTCCTCCGGAATGCCCTTTTCCTTCAGGATCCGGCGTTCAACCGCCATGCCGACAAACGCAGCTGCGGTAAGTCTTGGAACAGACAGGGCCCCTGCTGCCGCAGGTCCTGTCTGAGTGGCAGAGGCCATGGGTCCTCTGATATAAATTCTTGAAGTTCTGGGTACCAAGCTCTTCTTGGCCATCCACGAGTATCGTTCTTACTCCTCGCCTTCTTATTATTCTCAGTACCTTTGGTATGAGAGGCAGAGGGGAGAACACATAAACCGACTGGTACACCCACGGTGTTACCAGAGCGTCCATAGCTATCGCCTGAGGGTCCCTTGACCCGGTGCAATATCTTTTATAGCTTTTTGTTGAGGCAGGACGCCATCATGTCCACCTGTGGCCTTTCCCAATGGTGTACAATCCTATTGGAAGACTTCTGGAGGAAGTCCCCATTCTCCCGGGTGGAGGTCGTGTCTGTTGAGAAGATCTGCTTCCCCGTTGTCCACTCCGGGAATGAACACTGCTGACAGTGCTAAGACATGATTTTCCGCCTATCGGAGAATCCTTGTGGCTTCTGCCATCGCCATCCTGCTTCTTGTGCCGCCCTGTTGGTTTACATGGGCGACTGCCGTGATGTTGTCTGATTGGATCAGTACCGGCTGGTTTTGAAGCAGAGGCCTTGCCGGCCTCAGGGCATTGTAAATGGCCCTCAGGTCCAGAATATTTATGTGTAGGGAAATAACCTGACTTGACCAAAGTCCCTGGAAATTTCTTCCCTGTGTGACTGCCTCCCAGCCTCAAAGGCTGGAATCCATGGTCACTAGGACCTAGTCCTGTATGCCGAACCTGCGGCCCTCTTGAAGATGGGCACTCTGCAGCCACCACAGTAGAGATACCCTGGTCCTTGGAAACAGGGTTATCAGCCTATGCATCGGAAGATGCGATCCGGACCACTTGTCCAACAGGTCCCTCTGAAAAGTTCTTGTATGGAACCTGCCTAATGGGATTGCTTCGTAGGAAGCTACCATTTTTCCCAGGACTCGCGTGCAATGATGCACCGCTACCTATTTTGGCTTCAGGAGGTCTCTGACTAGATGACAACTCCTTGGCTTACTCCTCCGGGAGAAACACTATTTCTGGTTTATGTCCAGAACCATCCCCAGAAACAGTAGACGTGTCATAGGAACCAGCTGTGACTTTGGACTGTTTAGAATCCAACCATGCTGTTGTAGCACTTTCCAAAATAGTGCTACCCCGACTACCAACTGCTCCTTGGACTTCGCCCTTATAACGAGATTGTCCAAGTACGGGATAATTACAACTCCCTTTTTTGAAGGAGTATCAACATTTCGGCCATTACCTTGATAAAACACCCTCGGTGCCATGTACAGTCCAAACGGCAGTGTCTGGACTTGGTAATGGTAATCCTGTACCACAAATCTGAGGTACTCCTGGCGAGGATGGTAAATGGGGACATGCAGGTAAGCATCCTTGATGTCCCAGGATACCATGTAATCCCCCTCGTCCAGGCTTGGAATAACCGCCCTGAGCGATTCCATCTTGAACTTGAATTTTTGTGTTCAAGGATTTTAAATATAAAATGGGTCACACCGAACCATGCGGTTTCGGTACCCCAACCCGTGTGGAATAGTAACCCCGTCCTTGTTGAAGTAGGGGCACCTTGAGTATTACCTGCTGGGAATACCGCTTATTAATTGCCTCTAGCACAGCCTCCCTGACTGAGGGAGTTGTCAGCAAGGCATATTTTAGGAAACGGCTGGGGGGAGACATCTCGAATTCCAGCTTGTACCCCTGAAATACTACTTGAAAGAAACAGGGATCCACCTGTGAGCGAGCCCACTAATTGCTGAAATTTTTGAGACGGCCCCCCACCGTACCTGGCTACACCTGTGGAGCACCCGCGTCATGGTGTGGCCTCACAGGAGGCGGGGGAAGAATCTTGATTCTGGGAACAGGCTGACTGGTGCAGCTGTTTTCCCTCTACCCTTGTCTCTGTACAGAAAGGAAGCGCCATTTGACCCGCTTGCTTTTCTGAAGCCGAAAGGACTGTACCTTTGTCTGTGAGGAAACCTGAGGTAAAATTATTTCTTCCCAGCAGTTGCTGTGGATACGAGGTCCCAGAGACCATCCCCAAATAATTCCTCACCCTTATAAGGCAGAATCTCTATGCGCCTTTTAAGTCAGCATCACCTGTCCAGTGACAGGTCTCTAATACCCTCCTGACAGAATGGACATTACATTTATTTTGGATGCCAGCCGGCAAAATATCCCTCTGTGCATCCCCCATATATAAGACGACGTCTTTAATATGTTTTTATGTTTGCCAACTAGTATCCCTGTTTGACAGGGTCACCGACCACGCTGCAGCAGCACTATCTGCAGGTCTCAGTCTAGTACCTGAGTGTGTAAATACAGACTTCAGGATAGCCTCCTGTTTTTTATCAACAGGTACCTATTAAAGTGGCCGTATCCTAAGACGGCAGTGCCACCTTTTTTGACAAACGTGTGAGCGCCTTATCCACCCTAGGGGATATCTCCCAGCGTAACTTATCCACCTGGCGGGAAAGGGTACGCCATCAGTAACTTTTTATAAATTACCAGTTTCTTAACGGGGGAACCCACGCTTTCACACACTTCATTTATTCATCTGATGGGGGAACAAAACACTGCCTGTTTTTTCTCCCCAAACCTAAAACCCATTTTTAGAGGTGCTTGGGTTAAAGTCAGAAATGTATAACACATTTTTTATTGCCGGGATCACGTCACGGATGTTCCTAGTGGATTGTGTATATGTCTCCACCTTGTCGACACTGGAGTCAGACTCCGTGTCGACATCTGTGTCTGCCATCTGAGAGAGCGGGCGTTTTTGAGCCCCTGATGGCCTTTGAGACGCCTGGGCAGGCGCGGGCTGCGAAGCCGGCTGTCCCACAGCTGTTACGTCATCCACCCTTTTATGTAAGGAGTTGACACTGTCGGTTAATACCTTTCACCTATCCATCCACTCTGGTGTCGGCCCCACAGGGGGCGACATCACATATATCGGCCTCTGTTCTGTCACCATATAAGCCTCCTCATTCAACATGTCGACACAGCCGTACCGACACACCGCAGACACACAGGGAATGCTCTAAACGAGGACAGGACCCACAAAAGCCCTTTGGGGGGACAGAGTAAGAGTATGCCAGCACACACCAGAGCGCTATATATATACAGGGACTAACTGAGTTATGTCCCTAATAGCTTTTATATAATATACTGTATACAGTGCCAATTTTAATGCCCCCCCTCTCTTTTCCCTCTTACTGTACTGTAGAATTGCAGGGAAGAGCCAGGGAGCTTCCCTCCAGCCGAGCTGTGAGGGAAAAATGGCGCCAGTGTGCTGAGGAGATAGGCTCCGCCCCTTTTTCGCGGCCTATTCTCCCGTTTTTTATGGAATTCTGGCAGGGGTATTTACCTCATATATAGCCCCTGGGGCCATATATTGAGGTATTTTAGCCAGCCAAGGTGTTTTTATTGCTGCCTCAGGGCGCCCCCCCCAGCGCCCTGCACCCTCAGTGACCGGAGTGTGAAGTGTGTGAGAGGAGCAATGGCGCACAGCTGCAGTGCTGTGCGCTACCTTGGTGAAGACAGAGTCTTCATGCCGCCGATTTTCCGGACCATCTTCTTGCTTCTGGCTCTGTAAGGGGGACGGCGGCGCGGCTCCGGGACCGAACATCAAGGCTGGGCCTGCGGTCGATCCCTCTGGAGCTAATGGTGTCCAGTAGCCTAAGAAGCCCAATCCGGCTGCAAGCAGGCGAGTTCGCTTCTTCTCCCCTTAGTCCCTCGCTGCAGTGAGCCTGTTGCCAGCAGGTCTCACTGAAAATAACAAATTCTAAGACTATAACTTTCTAAGAGCTCAGGAGAGCCCCTAGTGTGCATCCAACCTCGGCCGGGCACGAAATCTAACTGAGGCTTGGAGGAGGGTCATAGTGGGAGGAGCCAGTGCACACCAGGTAGTCTAAGATCTTTCTAGAGTGCCCAGCCTCCTTCGGAGCCCGCTATTCCCCATGGTCCTTACGGAGTTCCCAGCATCCACTAGGACGTTAGAGAAACAATTATACATTTTTTTATGTCTTTATTACATGTACCATGTCAACATTTACAGTGCAGGGTGGAAGTAGTATGTGAAGCCTTAGATTTAAACTGCTGATTCTCCTTTGGCAGTAATAACCTCTACCAAGTGTTTCCTGAAGCTGTGATCAGAACTGCACAATGATTAGGTCCATAATTTTGGACCATTACTCATTGTAAAATGCCTTAGAATTCCAAGTAATTCCAATGGTGTCACTCATACTTTGTCTTGATACTGTATATGATTTTCTTGCTGTTTTTTTTTTTCAACTTGACATTTGCTAAGCCGGGTACACATCAGAGCGATGTGTTCCCCTCTGATATGCCAGTACACAATCATATGGTATCGCCCGCACACACTAAAACGATTTAACGAACGACAGAATCATCTCTCGTTCCATACTTCATTGACCTGCACCATGTTGCATGCGATATCTTCTGATTGGCCATGCAGCATAGATAACCAGAAGATATCGCATGCGACCTGAGGGAGCTTGCAATTAGGCTGATACTGTAGGTACAATGGCTAATACTGTATGTACGATATCGTTCTGATTTGGCCGGAAATGACGTATCATGCTGATATCGGCTTAGTGTGTACAGTACCTACCTTTACTTTCATGCACAACAAGGCAGATTATAACTATTGTTTTACAGAGGTTTTCTTTCTTTTTTATTAATATTGAAACTATTAGCAAATATGTCTGTGGTACTGGTACAGAGCTGGACCCTTCTTGAAATAGGTCCAACTTACAGACGTAGCCACGCTCATCCAGTGTGACTACATCGCAAACCTGCACAGCTGGCGCAGCTAGGTGATCTGGCGCCTAGCCGTGCTGAGGCAGCACACAAAGACTCTCCCATTTAAGCAAAGCACCCTGCGATCGCCTAGGTGCGGATGTAGCCACGGTAAGCATGGCTAAATCTGTAGGTATGAGCATACTGTAAATAATTTATTTTTCAAGTCCCTATTTCTGGATTTTGGGCGTAAATGTGTCCAAATCAGCAGCAGGCTATATACAAACATAGAAAAAAGAGAAAAGGCAAGTGCACACTCTAAATACTGCAATCAGAATAATTATCATAAACTCTGCAAAATACTATAGCATAGTAAAGTTTATCTTTTTTCTGTGTGGAACTGCAAGCATAGTAGCACCTCTCATTGGGGAAGATGTACTACAGTAAGCCTTGGACAGTAGACGCTGAAAGAATCACTCCGAGTTCATCCACTGACAAATTTTCTCAGGATCCAGATTCTCTTGCAGTTCAATTGCCTCTGTAGAACTTTACCCTTTGTTGTTTTGCTCAAAAGATAAGAGAAATCTCATAGGGCAACATGATATTAGCATTACATATAAATGCTCACAAAACTCATACATTCCTACCACAGTATGTAGTCTACAAGGATGGTAGACCATAAACGCACATGTAGAGGGAGGGAGAGGGTAACACCCACAAGGAATCTTCTTCACAAAATTTCTCTATTCAAAAGCAATCCTCCAATATGTACTGTATCAAAAAAAATAAAAATGGAGAATATCATAGCATCAAACAAACATGAAAAGGCAGTTAAGTTTAGGCTTACCATACTATCCCTCTAAACTGGGACACTCATGGATTACACAGGTTCTGTGGCTGGCTGGCTGGCATCAAGCAGGGCTGAAAGTAGGATTTACGGCTCCCGGGGCAAGGCAGTAATTTAGCAAAAACACACACACACACACACACACACACCCCAAAAAAAGAAAAGAAAGGAAAAAAAATCATCATAATAATAATAATAATAATAATAATAAATAAATAAAATATATGAATAAATAAAATTAATAAATGATAATAGATAAATTAATACAAATATATAGCTAAAAAATACAATACAATAGAATAAATAAATAAATAATACAAAATTCAAAACTATACCACCCAGTGGTGCAGCCTTGTTCTCATTTCAAAGCACAGTAATACCCCTTATTAACAGAGGAGAGGGGGAGAGAGATATGGAAGAAAGGAGAGGGAGAGATAATATGCTCCATAATATCCCTCAGATACAGTAGTCAGACCCCAGTAAAATCCACACAGTATTAATATAAATATATACATATATATATATATATATATATATATATATATATAGCAGCACAGTATTAATATAAATATATATATATATATATATATATATATATATATATAGCAGCAAGTCACAGGGCAGGCAGCTTGCCGCTCAGGGTAGCCGACTACTGCAGCTCCAGCGACGGCCATGTCTCTGCAGGGTGAAATGCCTCATGGGATTTGTAGTCTCTCTTTTACAGCTCCAAGTGTAACCAGTAACAGACACTACTACAAATCCCATGTTACTCCACTTCCTTCTCTGCTTTATCAGTTGCAGCCAGATCCCAGCGCCCTATCCAATTCTGCACCCGGGTCACATGCCCCCCTAGGACCCCCCCCCCCCCCCCTCTTAGTAACGACCATGCATCAAGCCTGCATTTCACCCCGGTTTTAATCAGTCACAGAATCTGTGTAATCCATGAGTGTCCCAGTTTATAGGGATAGTATGGTAAGCCTAGTTAAACTGGACTTTCACCCGATGGAAAGATCTACTTAGAGTAGACAAATGGGCAATGGGTAATTGAACCAACCAAGTATCCTTGGGTAGCACCTTTCACCAGCCAGGATGAGTTCCAGGACATGCTGCACAGTCCCTCCTCGCCAAAACACGTTTCGATACATATAGTATATTTCTCGAGGTCTTTATGTTTAAGTTTAGGAGTGTGATAAACTACCAACTAAACATTGCAGTCCAAGCCCTCCCCATATATAAAAACATATCAATTTCACTTAAGAACTTCTGTAAACTTCTACATTTGTAGATGTCAATCCAGACTAGACTATAAGGACATAACAATGGTGTTTGTTGCAGAACAGAAATTTGTAGATGCTTTTACAATTGGGTGCTAACAAAGCATATAACTTAGCTTATCAACAAACAGATGGAGTGGTGTTTATTGCAGATAATAGCACACAGGGATGCATAACAGTTTTGCAATTTCCTTTCCTGCGCTATTCATAACTACATCTAATCAAAGTTCTTTCACCATACAATGCAGATTATGAATTTCATGGTGAACAAAGGTGCAGATGGTGCTGCAACAAAGCCTAGTCTAAAAGTTTGTACAAGGTAATAACCCTGGTCTGACTTTTGCCTCATTTCATGCTTAAATCGCTTCTCAATGTGCAGTTTATTTCATTTCAGTCTATTTTTTTATTATATTTGCGCTATGCCACTGGATGACTCATTCTTTATTTATCTGCATTCACCGAGTCTACGGAACAATAATATGATCTGTAATTCATCTGCACCTATCGTACACAGATGAGGACAAGCAGAAAAGACAGGAAGCACTCAGAGGATTTGCAAATAGTGTCAAAGGAAGAATAAGCTTCATTTTGTTGACGTTTTAATGGTGCTCAGACTTTCCTTTTCAAGGTTACATAGACATTTTATATATAATCATGCAAACTCAAGCTTTACATATGTTCCTGATAAATACCTCAGGGCTAAGTAGTCACTGGTTGTAAGTGAAAAGATGCACAAGTAGACAGTAAGGATACTGTAATGGATGAACCATGTCTGGAACTCACTACATTCTTCTGAAACACTTTCACTGCTGGGGCTTCCTGGCAGCAGAAATTGTGGGGCGTGAGACTGCATACATGCATGCTGATCCTTCATCTTTGACTGCCCACAGGTTTTGTGCCTAGCGACACATTCTCTACTGCTACTTTCCCTTCAGGCCCACGCATTGTTTACAGCCTCTCCCCATCACCCACATATTTTCCTTGTCACCCTTTCCCAGTGACCCACAGCCTCTCCTTGTCAGTGTCTGCCTCTCCCCATAACCCTCTCCCTGTCACCCTCTGCCTCAAAGTCACACACAACCGCACTCCGTCACTGTCTCTCTCTTGCCATCACCATCTGCCTCTTCCCATCGCCCACATCCTCTCATTGCCACTGCCTGCTTCTCCTTGTTACTATCTCCCTGTCACCCACTGCTTCTACACCTCACTACGCCTCTCCATGTCAACCTTGTCTTGTCACCCAGTGTCTCTCCCCATCACTATCATGGGACAGCATATCCTCTGAGGCCACGTTCCTTGCCTTGCTGTGAGACTAAAGCCCTTCGGCATGCACAAATGTCAGTGTCCCCACTATCACCATACCCCTTCCCTTATTGTGGTGCCCCCCTGTCATTTTCTTATGGATCTGCCCCTGCACACAGGAGTGAGTAACAGTCTTGTGTTAACCAGCCCTTATATAATAAATTCATTTCTGATTTCCAGTCTATACTTTGGACTTCTGCTGAACACCATCTTGACTGTTCCAACTCAAATTTTTAGTGCTATTAAGTTCCTGTAGGGGTGATGACACTCTGCAACATGTCACAGTTCATACATATTGTTATCACAGCTATCAACCAAACATCACACCAGGATCCAGCTTAACTGAGTCTTCCAATTCAAATAAATAGTTCACAAAATCAAGAAGCATAATACAAAGTTCAAATTGCTTGAGAAATTGCTAAGTATTGACTACAACGATTTGCTAAAGAAGGAGAACAAAAGGAATTTTTATATTACCCTTAATTGCTAAAGTAATGCAGCAATTCAATAGCCATATGCACTGCACTATAATACAAAACTATGCACTATAAGTTTTGCGTATGCTGTATGCCAAGTGGAAAACAATGGCCATTGAATCTCATTTCAGGTCAAACGATAATGAGAAATTTGTATTTTTCACATGCATATCAGTACTGAAAATAAATAAAGCAGTGTACACTGGTTGCAAATGTCACATTATTTTTCTATTAACAATTCCAAAGACCTGAAGAAGAATGTTATTGTTTCCCACAAATGCAGAAGAGTAATTCAGGCTAAGACGTATGACTAAGCCCCATTGTACTCCTGTATATTGGTATTTAGCATTGTAGAATAAGTGGATCCAAGCGTTTTTCCATTTTCGTAAAGCAACAAAAGGAATGATGTTTTCATAGACAAACATATAGAAACACAATTATGAATAGCCTCTGAAAGAACATATTTATCTTTATAAAATGTTACGACCTAGAGAACATTTTTCCGATACCTGATTATGTATTAAAAACTTTTCTACTTTGTTCATTGACTTGATTTCCATTCTGTTACTGGTATTTGCAATACAATTTTAAGAACACAAGTGTCTTCAGTATGAACATGTACCGCATGTAGTTATATATTTTGAGGATAATAGTGTCAAAAGTAGCTGTATACGATAGAGATGTAGTTATATATTTTTAAAGTATTCATTTCAAAAGTAGCTGTACAAGGTAGAGATGAGCGGTTCGGTTTTATTGAAACACACCCGAACTTTGGGGTTCCGACTTCCGAGTAGAACCAACTCCCAGCTAGAAACACTCTGGCGATCCGAGTAGACCGAGTCCTCAGTCGGGTCTTCCCTTAAATTCAAAACTTGGATTTAAAAACCGAATCTCTGGATTTGGATGTAAGTCCCACCCTTATGATTTCAGGTGCCATTTCACTCAGGAGAGCAGAGGAAGATGTACCACAAGGCAACCAAGGCAGCTTCTTAGGACCCTGTTGGTCTCAGGGGGCCCTGCTGGTCCCAGGTGGCCCACCGACAAGGCTGTATAAAGGGCATTTCTGGGAGACAACAAGTTTCACTGAAATTGTCCAAGAGCTTGGCTGCCTGAATAATCCCAGCAGGCTGTCGGTGATTAGACAGCTGTTGGGTGTCGGCTCCAGCGCATGCCAGTGTCTCCCGTCCTGCATCACTGTGAGTGTGACCAACATAACGTCAGATACTTAGAGAGAGGAGCCGGGATATGCACAGAAAAAAACATGAGTTCTCTACTTTATTACAGTATTTTTTACATTTTATATAACATCCACCACCTACTTCAAATTCCAAATCAGGCAGGCGGGAGTGGGGGATGTCTTTCTTAGGGCCCCATGAGGTCTAAATCCGCCTCTGCAGGAGAGTGTATGGAGAGGTGGGCAAAACTGACTGGAAATTAACATTATTGATGTTAATAATACATCATTTTAATTGTTTATATTGAATTTTATAGAAACTCAGATCCAAACTCAAGCCCAAAACACTTGAGGGTGGTTATGTAAAATCAAAATACTACAGTGATTTAGACCCAAAACAAAAAATGAGGGTCTGCGCACATCTTTATTTATTTATAACCAGTTATTTATATAGCACCAGGCCCACCATCAAGGGTGGACGGTGGGGACTCCAGTCTTGGGGGCGGGTGGCAGTAATGAGGATTGCGGGGACAGGTCAGCTGCCTTCGCATCGGCAGGGCACGCTGCCACGGAGGCACACAGAGCAGCAGTGTGGATTCTTTCTATTGAGCCGGCCATGAGCCAATCGGAGCATTAGGACCGGCAGCCAATCAGGCGCTGCCAGATCCTGATTGGCTGCCGGTCCGTGAGCTCTGATTGGCTCACGGCTGGCTCAATAGAAAGAATATTACAGCCGCAGCACTGCGTGCCTCCATGTCTGTGTGCCCTGCCGATGCGAAGGCAGCTGACCTGTCCCCGCGATCCTTATTACTGCCTCCTGGAACCCCTCTGGTAAGCTCTGGGGGAGCTATGGGAAAGGGGGGGGTGCTCCCAAATTTGTCAGTCCCGGGCACCATCATTTGTGATGGCAGCCCTGTATAGCAAACACATATTCCGCAGCGCTTTACAGAGAATAATTGTCCATTCACATCAGTCCCTGCCCCAGTGGAGCTTACAATGTATATTCCCCACCACATGTACACACACACATTCATGCTGGGGTTAGTTTTTTGGTGGGATCCAATTAACCTATCAGTATATTTTTGGATTGTGGGTGGAAACCAGAGTACCTGGAGGAAACCCACGCAAGTACGGGGAGAATATACAAACTCCACACATTTAGAGCCATGGTGGGAATTGAACCCATGACCACAGTGCTGTGAGACAGTAATGCCAACCATTATACCATCCGTACTGCCCAAAATATCTCCAGAATATGGTCAGTGGCACAGGGACTAGTATGGTTTTGGACTTATGCTACAAAATAGGGTGTAGCTTGTGACTGGAGAGGCGGGTCCATTGAGGGAAGGAGGGGTCTATTGCAGACCGAGATTGTTTTGTGTAATTGCGAAAACTGTAGATGCTGGTTTGCACAAAGATGCTTTTAAGCCTGTGAAAGCCTTATCAATTGTAGTTGCTCGATGGCAGCAGCATAAAAACAGTTAAAGATGATGTTACAACACTAGCTAACCACAGCACTGACTGTAAATTTACTATAATAATCTTTAGCAGCAGAGGTAAAACAGATTAAAAGAGGACAACAAACACTTAGGGGTCTATTAATGAAGCAGTGAAAACAGTGGGGAAACAGACCAGTGGAGAAGTTGCCCATGGCAACCAATCAGCATCTCCCTTACATTTTATAAAAAGGCTTCCTTCAAAGCTGATTGGTTGCCACGGGCAACTTCTCCACTGGTCTGTTTCACCACTGTTTTCACTGCTTCATGAATAGACCCCTAAGCCTTGGATTAAGATAAAGTGCATGGAGATAAGGTACCAGCCAATCAGCTCCTAACTGCCATGTCACATGCTCCGTTTGAAAAATGAAAGTTAGGAACCGATTGGCTGGTACTTTATCTCCATCTACTTTATCTCCATCAGAGGCTTAGTAAGTAAATCCCCATTAAGGCACTAATGCACTTCTTTTTCCCTCTCTATACAGACAGCAGCATGGCCAACTACAACCTCCTCTTTAATGGTAGAACATACAAATACACAGTCCTTGAATTGCTGGGGTTCCTATTCAGTCAGTCACTGAGATCCCTCTGTGGGTTCCAGCTACAAAAGGACAAGACACAACTCTACGGGAAAGGACACGTATACTTCCAAGTTGTCGCAAGCTTGGACCTGCAGCTGCTCTTGTGTGCTTACGGTTGTGTCTATGTCACCTTCGTGCTCAGGTCCTTGAAGTGACAAAACGAGAGGGCAGAAGAGAACTTCCGCCCTTAAAGCACCTAAATGTTTTCTTCGTTCTCCGTTCGTTTGGGGTCATTTTTTTTTTCTATGCAGCATTGGACCCTCAGCAGGAGACACCAAACAGTTTCTACAAAGCTTGGAAAATTCCAGGTCATAAACAGGAGACAAACTAGCACCATCTAGCCTTCAACCTTCATAATAGTAATATTATTATTGTTTTTGTTTATATGGTGACCCAAAATTCCACAGTACTATGCAGTGTGGAAATAGAACATGCGCCCAAATTCAAACCTGATCGCTGTGCTGCTAATTTTGTTGTCCTGCAATCAGATAGTCAACGCCCAAGGGGGAGTGTAAATTCGCCCCGTGCAAGTGCACATGTGTACGCCGTGCGAAAATGTCCCTTAGTCAGTGGACAGCTGCAAATCTGTTCACAACTCACTCACTCACCATCGATTCTTTTTTCCAGTGTGTGCAGTCTGTGCGCAGCCCAGGACTTACTCCTACAGTACGATGAGAACAGGCTGATCGGGTCCGGAGCTGACGTCAGACACCCTTCGAGAAAATGCTTGGGCAGTGGGCACACCTGCGTTTTCCCTGACACTCCCAGAAAACGGCCAGTTACCACCCACAAATGGCCTTTTCCTGTCAATCAGCTTGCGAATGGCTGTGCAATCAAAATTTTCGCACCAGCTTGTCACTGTTTGGCGATGCACGTGCTCATCGTGGTGCATACACCTGCACAGTCAATTGATAATCGCCTGCTGGGCGAAAAATGCACAGCAGTGATCAGGTGTGAACCTGGCCCTTAGAACTAAGCAGTAGTTACGCAACAAGCAATGGGGGTGATTCAGACCTGATCGCTACTGTGCGTTTTCGCTCAGCGAACGATCAGATACTAACTGTGCATGCGTATGCACTGCAATGCACGCGTGCGACGGACAGCAACGGGCATCGCCAGTCAGCGACAGGATGGTGCGAAAAATTTCATTTGCATGGGTGTTTGCAAGGTGATTGACAGGAAAATGCAGTTTGTGGGTGGTAACGGAGCGTTTACTGGGAGTGTCTAGAAAAACGCAGGCGTGCCCAAGCTTTTTCAGGGAGGGTGTCTGATGACCGCTGCTGCCCCGATCAGCCTGATGTGATCGCACTGTAGGAGTAAGGAACCGAATCCAAAACCAAAACACAAAACCCGAAAAAAATTCTGGTGCACATCTCTAGTAATCACACAGCCTGATGAACAAATACTCCCCAATGCAGTATTACATGCTATCATGCTGGCAACATGGATGAGACTGGCTACAGGCTACTTATAGGGCAGAGGACAGGAAGTGCTGTTAACTCCGGAAGTGCAGTGAAACCACGCCAATACTAATGTATAACATGACATCGTTACCAAACCATCTTCATTAATGCCAAATAACAAGGGCAGACCACCTTGGACACACAACACACAGCACACTAAAAGTGGGCATCCATACCTGGCAACAAACTCCCTTATTATTATTATTATTATTATTATTAATTTAGCAAATGATAGGGGTAAGACAATGGGTAGCAGATTGTGGTCCAGGAGTTGGTAGCAGGTTGAGGTTGGGGCTGCTTTGGTGCTCTCGAGGCATCCGGACTGGCATCCGAAATGAAGGGGGCAATGCCGTTATAGGGGCGGGGGCGGCCAATAATGTTCCTAGAGGCTGCCTGACTCCTAGATTTGGCCCTGCATGTAACTGACAGGGAAGGTGGCCCCTCTCAGCTCTGGGCCCCATAGCAGCTGCACTGCCTGCACCTGTGGTAGCTACGCCCTTGCATAGATGTACAACTGTTCCCTTACCTTGGATGGTGAACAGTCTCAAGGGTCAAAGGACCTGATTCAGTGGACGCAAATGCCCATCTGTGACTTTATGCTGCTACAAAGTCCTTCCTTGGTGTACATACGCGTATGTATGTGCAAGGACTATGACCCCTACTTTCAGCGTTTGTTGACACTGTAATAGTGCTTGGTGCCATGATTGGTCGTACCATTGAAACCATACGGCAAGTGCAGATTTGCCAGTTGAGTATGGCCTCCAAAGTGAACGATTGAGCATCTTTTTGTGCAAACATTTTAATGACACACCCAAAAAATTCCCATAACACGCACATAAGACAGACCATTTCTTTGTCTAAACAGCCACCTCCCAGTCCCACCCCGTGATACCCAGCACTTTTCCTAAACATCTTTGATGCGGTGTGTCTCAATCGCAACCTCACCATTGTGCATACTCTATGTAGCGCAAACACGGGGACAGTTTTTAGGGATTTTCACAAATGTGAAATAACAAAAAATCACTCAACTCCATCGACATCGGCAGTGCATACGGCTCAGAATCAGTGCCAAAATGTCTCCATTTGGGTGCTAAGACATGGACAGACAACTATAAGCCATACTTGCCTACTTTTATGCCCCCTCCACCGGAAGGAGGCCACGTTGTAGACGTTGGGGGCATGGCTGGCGGCAAGATGGGCTGTCTGGGGGTGTGGGCAGAGGCAACGTGGGCTGTCTGAGGGTGTGGCCGGTGGGGAAGTGGGCAGTCCAGGGGCATGGCATCACGATTGTGTCATCGTGGCTCCGCCCCCCACTATACAGTGCCGTGAAAATAGGCACTGTATAGTGGGGGGTGCTACGATGACGCGATTCAGCGCGAATTGCATCATCGGTTCCCCTCGGACCGTCCACTTGTTCTCTACTGTGGGCGGCCCAGGAGGGGTGCACAGGGGTTAGCAGGGAAAGTGGGAGACTTGCCCCCCTTTCTGGGGGGCCGGGATTGCCACCAGGTTTTCGGGAGCCTCCCGGGCATTATGGGAGGGTAGGCAAGTATGCTGTAAGCAGGGAGGAGTCAAAAAGTAGCATGTTAGATACTTCCCATTTCACTTAAGTATAGTGTCCGCATTTTCCGGCCAGCCCAGCTGCTAAGTTCATTTTCATTGGTTTCCCATCATTAATTAGACCGTTTATACTGTATTTGTAAGGGTATCAGGATGATAGATCGATAATGTACTGTATTGGTCAACACCATATGGTCGACCAGCATTAGGTCAACAAGTACAAAAGGTCAACAGGTACAAAAGGTCAACAGGTTCAAAAGGTCAATATGACAATGGTCAATACACAAACGGTCGACACATTGTTCTTTTTATTTTTTTCCGTCTCCCAACGTTTGCTTGATTTACGATCCATATGGGCATCTTGCAAAGTGAAGCGGGCCACCATGCCTGAAGCCGTGGCGAGTGATGCGAGCCCCTGAGGGTACACCTTTGTACTGATGGTGGTCACATAACATAAAATATACAAGATTTGTCCCCCAAAAATACTTGTGTCAACCATTGTTATGATGACCTTTTCACCCCGTCAACCTTAACCACTGTCGGCCTTTAATCTGTCGACCTTTTGAACCTGTCGACCATTTGGTGTTGGCGAAACATTGTCTGGCTGTAGACCATAACATTATCAATCCATTAATCCACACTCATTTGTATACCTTGTACAAATTTTAAATACATGTTTAAATGCATCGTATGGACAAAACCAGAAACATTTTGCAATAAATAAACAGATGAATACTGAATCATTTTAGATAGATAGATAGATAGATAGATAGATAGATAGATAGATAGATAGATAGATAGATAGATAGATAGATAGATAGATAGATAGATATGTGGCATACTGGAATGTTAACAGATATTGGAAAGTTCCAAAAGCCATTTAATTCTTATCAGTGAGTGGGGCATACTTGCCTACCCTCCCGGAATGGCCGGGAGGCTCCCTGAATCGCGTCATCGTAGCTCCGCCCCCCGCTATGCAGCGGCTCGTTTCTCGGCACAGCACAGCGGGGGGCGGAGTCACGATGACGCGACCCTGATGTTACGCCCCCGGACCGCCCATCCTGCTGCCGGCCACGCCCCTGGACCGCCTATCCTGTGCTGGCCACGCCCCCCATACACCTACAACGCTGCCTCCTCCCGGAGGAGGAGGCAGCAAAGTAGGTAACTATGGAGTGGGGGAGTTTATGGCCCCAAAACTAGTTCTGGCAGACCCTGCCACATCTAGGGGGTTAGGAGTCAGGACAGGAAGTGCAGGGGGATTTTAGCAAAAGGAACAAAGGACAGTTCAGTGTGAGCTGATGACTGAGATGGAGGGCACAGGCTAGTGTCCAGGAGAAACGCAGTCTGGGGACTGTGGAACAAGCATCTATAGCTCCACAGTCCCTGGCATTATGGAACAGCATGTAGGTGCTGCTAGGAAGAGCAAGAGATATCCAGATTTGCAGTGTGAGAGAAGTTACAGCATGAACAATCAGTGGAAGAAATAAAGGGGATCTTCACCTTCAGGGGTACCCCAGAAGCAGGATGGGAGGTGTGAGTCTGCGGGAGAGGACGAGCTGGGTGAGTGATAGGAAATCACGTTTGGCGGAAGGCCCCCAGTAACGTGTCCATGAGAGATCCCGTTTAGATAGAGCCCCTAGCGAATGGGGGAGAGCACACTGAAATGAATCTCAGTTTGCAGAAGCCGCACTACTGATTCCCAGAGACTGCGCTGGTATGTACTGTACTGTAATGCTGTTATTGCCCGTGAAGCAAATGAAAGGAGATGTAACCTGATGTAACCCAAATGAATATTGTGCTGGAGAGAAGAAAAAGAAGTTAAATGTTACTGTCATGATAACCCTGTCTGAACTGTGAATAATCTGCTTGCTTATGTGATGAGACGGCCTGGTGTGCAATGCTTTTTAATATGACTGATAGACCGGCCGCTGCCCGGCTATCACAGATAGATAAATAGATAGAAAGATAGATAGATAGATAGATAGATAGATAGATAGATAGATAGATATATCAAATAGGATACAATATTCTTTATCATTTTACCTCCTAGAAGTGAAATATTGCTCTAAACCACATGGAAATTAGTACAGGGATTTAGGGCCTAATTCAGACTTGATCGCTCGCTAGCAGTTTTTTGCAGCGCTGCGATCAGATAGTCGCCACCTACAGGGGAGTGTATTTTCGCTTTGCAAGTTTGCGAACGCATGTGCAGCTGAGCGGTACAAAAAGATATTTTGCAGTTTGAGTAGCCCAGGACTTACTCAGACGCTGCGATCACTTCAGCCTGTCCAGGACCGGAATTGACATCAGACACCCGCCCTGCAAATGCTTGGACACCCCTGCGTTTTTCCAACCACTCCCAGTTGCCACCCACAAACGCCCTCTTCCTGTCAATCTCCTTGCGATCAGCTGTGCGAATGGATTCTTCGTAAAACCCATCGCTGCTAACAGGATCAACAGGGGCCATCTTATTAGCCCCAATGCCGTCACTTATCGTCTATTTACAGGAAACAGAGGGACTGGGGACATGCCAGCAGCTCACAGAGTGCCGGCCATGCCCCCACAGTTATGAAAAAGGGAGGTGTGGCTCACAATCGCAGCATGCCCATGAAATTACGTCCTCTTTCTATAGGTCACACCCTTTTTGTGTGACCCCTGCTACGCCACGCAAAGCAGTTCCTATTTACAAGGTCCCGATGTTGGGAGTTACGGTTACTGTATAATCCCTAATAAGTAGCCGCCAGAGCCACGATAACACATGGGTTCTGGGATTTATCTCCAATCCCATGTGTTTTTGTGCGATCACAGGTCCAATTTTGGCCATTGAAACAGCCTCTAATTGGCTACCACAATAATGACCATAGGTCATTAATCGTGATATCAGGCCAAACCTACTGTATAACCAAATTCTAAATTTGATGTTTTCCTAAAAAATTTTTAAATCTACTCTATGGGTTTTGCAATCTCTAGGGGGAAGGGACCAACCTTTGGCGCTACTGGATAATGCTCAGCAATGGTAAATTACTAAAGAATTAATAAATTATTGAATCGCAGTTTTGTGCAAAAAAATTAAATTAATTAACCTGTTATAAGATCATGAGTAATAGCTGATAACAAGAGAATACAGTGTAATTCTATTTCCTCTTTCTGTGTAAATTAAGGTATGTGGATATTGTAAATGTGTCACTGTATTGCATAGTATATACAAAGTATGTTTGAGTAGAATAAATAAGTCAATAAAGGAATGGAAATAAGATCTTTCTATAATTTAAATGAACTTATTTAATAGGCTAATAGACAGTATTTTTGTACACCTTAATACCTGAGCGCGCTCTCCCTAGTAAAAATGATAATAATAAGAATTTCTAAACATACAGTATAATTAAAACAATTATCACAATATATATATATATAAATATAAATGAAGGAGACCGGTCTCCAATTATGTATGAAGTGGTGACTCGTCAGGTAAGTGCTCTGGCTGGACGTTCTGTGTCCGCAAATGTCCGTTTTAACAGAGTTCCCGGTACTTTTATTCGTTGGGTAACTTCTAATCCCAGTGCAGAGTACTCGCAGTGTTTCAGCGTTCAGATAAAAGTTTGCAAGGGCGCTTACGTGTCTTCACCCCGTCCGGGGCTGGGGGATCCGTTGTTTCTGCTTGTGTCCTTTGGTGCTGCTGGTGAAAAGGGGGGCGTGGACCAACGCGTTTCACTCGCGTTAATTTGATTAGCGTTGATGTTAACCTTTTCCTGTGACAGAAATCAAATTAAATTAATGACAGAACTCTAATAAGTAGATGTTTTAATATGTGCTATATGCAAGAAAGGGAACCACCATGGACCAATCATATCAAACTCAATACTACATAAGGGAGGCACACGTCACCACATTGTCCCTGACGAAGCACGGCACTATTGGCCGAGTGAAGCGCGTTGGCCCACGCCCCCCTTTTCATCCGAGACCCGGAGATCCTGACCCCCTGGAAGACGCCGGCGAGAAAGCACCACGAGGGTCGGAGTTACAGGCGCCTGTAACACACCGCGGTTACGGAGAAAAAAACACCAGCAGCACCAAAGGACACAAGCAGAAACAACGGATCCCCCAGCCCCGGACGGGGTGAAGACACGTTAGCGCCCTTGCAAACTTTTATCTGAACGCTGAAACACTGCGAGTACTCTGCACTGGGATTAGAAGTTACCCAACGAATAAAAGTACCGGGAACTCTGTTAAAACGGACATTTGCGGACACAGAACGTCCAGCCAGAGCACTTACCTGACGAATCACCACTTCATACATAATTGGTGACCGGTCTCCTTCATTTATATTTATATATATATATATTGTGATAATTGTTTTAATTATACTGTATGTTTAGAAATTCTTATTATTATCATTTATACTACGGAGAGCCCGCTCAGGTATTAAGGTGTACAAAAATACTGTCATTTTTTAACAAACTATTAGCCTATTAAATAAGTTAATTTAAATTATAGAAAGATCTTATTTTCATTCCTTTATTGACTTATTTATTCTACTCATACATACTTTGTATATACTATGCAATACAGTGACACATTTACAAGATCCACATACCTTAATTTACACAGAAAGAGGAAATAGAATTACACTGTATTCTCTTGTTATCAGCTATTACTCATGATCTTATAACAGGTTAATTAATTTAATTTTTTTGCACAAAACTGCGATTCAATAATTTATTAATTCTTTAGTAATTTACCATTGCTGAGCATTATCCAGTAGCGCCAAAGGTTGGTCCCTTCCCCCTAGAGATTGCAAAAAACAAGGAAACAACCGAAAAGAGTTTCCTACTCTAACCTGGGCTGCACGGATATCTGAACATACAAGTAACCTTTATAGGGAGCGCGGAGCATCCCCCCAGCTACACAGGGTTTTGCAAACTATTTAACTATGGTGGTCATTCTGACTTGATCGCTCGCTAGCAGTTTTTAGCAGCCGTGCAAACACTATGCCGCCGCCCACTGGGAGTGTATTTTAGATTAGCAGAAGTGCGAACAAAAGGATCGCAGAGCGGCTACAATGTTTTTATGTGCAGTTTTAGAGTAGCTCAAAACCTACTCAGCGCTTGCGATCAATTCAGGCTATTCAGTTCCTGTTTTGACATCACAAACACGCCCTGAGTTCCTCCAGTCACGCCTGCGTTTTTCCTGGCATGCCTGCGTTTTTTCGATCACTCCCTGAAAACGGTAAGTTGACACCCAGAAACGCCCACTTCATGTCAATCACTCTGCGGTCAGCAGTGCGATTGAAAAGCTTCGCTAAAGTACGTTGCGCCGCATACGCAGAAGGACCTTTTTTTGCCTCATCGCTGCACAACGAACGAATGCAGCTAGCGAACAAATCGGAGTCGGAATGACCACCAATGTGTATTTGCTACAATAACAGTTTTAAAAGAAGAAAAAAAGACTAGCTTGCTAAATTTAGTCATAATTATTATCGTTTATTTAATAATAATAATAATAATAGTACATATCTCCAAATTAAAAACAGCCCTGCAGTGTCTTCATTTCTAACACAAGCAGCCAGTTGCTAAGCATAAGCCTAACATAAAATAGCTCTTTACATGTAAATAAACAGTTGTAATTCACCAGCAGGGGGGAGAATCACTTCAGTAATACAAAGCGAGTGCCTAACTTGGGAGAAGGAAGGAGTGCCAGGAAACTTGTGATGGTTTTGAAAAATAACTACAGTATATACTTCAGAGTTAAATAACCAGTTGGAACTTGCTGACCATCGTGTTTTGTCATTTCGCACTGTTGCTTGTAGTTCAGTAATTTTATATTTACTCTGTCACTGTGCACAGCAGTGAACATTATTTTGCGTGTGTATAAGTCACAATCAGGGAACCTACTATAGAACTTTATGGGTTCCATGGCAAAACTTGAAAACTTGTAAATGTTCACAAAAACTGTTAGAAGATTATTAGCGGCCCGTGTCCTGATGGATTTTTTCATCTTTAATGAAATATCCCCGCTGTTTACTCATGCAGTGAGCTGTATAATAAACTCCTTGTGTATCACTGTACAGTCCGCTCTCCCCTATATAATAATACCGCGTATCATTATGAGATAGGAGCTGTACAATACCCTACTCGTATATTACTGTACAGTCCCCTCTCCCCTATATAATAATCAGGGACGTGCAGTCAGGGAAGGCAGTGCCTCCCCTGTGATTAAGTATTAAAATAATACAAAGATACTTATGACACATAGTCTGTGTCATAAATATCTTCTTTATTTAATTGTAATAATTTACGTCTTTAAATTACTTTGGGAGGCACTGATAGCAGTGCCTCCCATAGATAATGAGAACCGGACAGAGCGGTGGGCGGGGCCAAGCACTGGGCTGTAAAAGCCCATTTAAAACAGATGGTGAAAGCGGCACTGAAACAAGTGACTCGCTGACAGGGACACCACCCCCATGTCAGCGAGGCACCTGTGATTGGACAGCGGATCCAGTGCTGGATCCCCTGTCCAATCCCCCACACGCGGCGCTGGCGGAAGTGGCTGTGGGTCCCGACGGCGGTGAGTGGCGTTGGAGGTAGCCGGGAGCCCAGCTACAGCAGCGGTGTCCCTGAGTGAGTGCGGTGGCTCTCCCCTGTCGTTCCCCCTCCTTGTGTGGTGGCTCTACCCTGTCGTTCCTCCTTCTTCGGCTCCATGTCCCTGCGTGAGTGCGGTGGCTCTACCCTGTCGTTCCTCCTCCTTCGGCTCTGTCCTCCCACTCCCGTTCAGAGCACAATAACACTCACTCTCTCTCTCTCTCTCTCTCTCTCTCTCTCCTCTTTTCTCTTTTTTCCCCTCCTCTTTTCTCTCCCCCCCCCCCCCCACCCCGGTAAATTACTTAAAAGACAAAGTTTATAAGTATAATTTTCATTTTTACAGGTACCCCTACTGGATTCTACATGGACAATTGGACATGGTCGGCGTGGGATATAGGTAAGTAATCTCTCTCTCTCATTTTTACAGGTACCCCTATTGGATTCTACTGGACAAGTGGACGTGATCGGTGTGGGATGTAGGTAAGTATGTGTGAGTGTGTAAGTGTGTTTTAATAAATTTTTACTTTCAAGGTGTGTGTGTGTTGTGTTTTTATTTGGGTACTTTTTTGTTGTAGAACTACAGGTACCAGTGGGCCCATTATTTCCCCGCATGCTGGTACTTGAGGTTCTCCAAGTACCAGCAAGCTGGGAAGGCTTGCTGGACCTTGTAGTTCCACAACAAAAAAACAATATTCTATTTTTTTTACACACTTATGGCTATCAGCCCAGCACCCACTGCCCAGGGGTGCTGGGGACAGCCTCAGGCTTCACCCCTGGCCCTTGGGTGCCTGGAGGGGAGGACCCCTTGATTTAAGGGGTCCCCACTCCTCCAGGGAACCCCGGCCAGGAGTGACTGACTAGTTGGGGGGGTAATGCCACGGCCACAGGAACCTACATGTGTCCCCCGGCTGTGGCATTATGTCCCTGGCTAGTGGAGCCCGATGCTGGTTTTAAAAATAAGGGGCACCCCTACATCTTTTGTCCCCCGTATTCTTTAAACCAGGACCGGACTAAGAGCCCAGTGCTGGTTGTCTAAATATGGGGAACTCCTGTCCAATTTTTTTCCCAGTATTTAAACAACCAGGACCGGCTCAAAGAGCCCAAGGCTGGTTATACTTAGGAAAGGGGACCTGACACATTTTTTTTTTACATATTTTAACCTATTCAGACCCTTTTCCATTAAGTTAATGGAAGCCCTGGACAACAAAATTGCATTCATGTTCTCCTCCCACTCCCTTTCCAGTCCCAAACACAATTTATTTATTTTTTTATATAAAAATGTAGAATATATCACAAGTATGATGAGTAGGCAGGCAGCAGGCATTGGCGGCATCGGGCTGAAATGCAAATTAGTGGCAGAGGGCTGGGTCAATTGATGGTGGGCGAGTTTGTAAGCCATTGGCGGTGGCAGCGGGCATCAGCTCAGGAGCAGTAGCGGGCATTTGCTCGGCGGCGGTAGGGGTCATCAGCAGGATTCGGCGGACATTATGGCTGTAGTGCCTCACCAGCCACTGACCTCACTGTACGCCACTGATAATAATACCACATATCATTATGAGATAGGAGCTGTACAATACCCTACTCGTATATTACAGTACAGTCCCCTCTCCCCTATTTAATACTAACACATATCATTATGAGATAGGAGCTGTACAATACCCTACTCGTATATTACTGTACAGTCCCCTCTCCACTGAATAATAATACAGGTTGAGTATCCCATATCCAAATATTCCGAAATACGGAATATTCAGAATTACGGAATTTTTTGAGTGAGAGTGAGATAGTGAAACCTTTGTTTTCTGATGGCTCAATGTACACAAACTTTGTTTAATACACAAAGTTATTAAAGATATTGTATTACATGACCTTCAGTCTGTGTGTATAAGGTGTATATGAAACATAAATGAATTGTGTGAATGTACAAAAACACTTTGTTTAATGTACAAATTTATTAAAACTAATGGCTAAAATGACCTTCAGGCTGTGTGTATAAGGTGTATATGAAATATAAATGAATTGTGTGCTTAGATTTAGGTCCCATCACCATGATATCTCATTATGGTATGCAATTATTCCAAAATACGGAAAAATCCCATATCCAAAATACCTCTGGTCCCAAGCATTTTGGATAAGGGATACTCAACCTGTACCACATATCATTATGAGCTAGGAGCTGTACAATACCCTACTCACATTGGCGTCTCTATAATGGGTGCAGTGTGTGCGGAGCACACGAGCCCCTGAGTCCAGGGGGGCCCACACCGCACACACTGCACCCATTTCTCCTATACTTACCTTTCCAGAGTCCATCGCTGAACGTGTGTGGGCCCCCTCCTCTCCCGTAGCCGTCGCGCCGCTGCTAGCGCACTGACCACTAGAGACTCTGGCACAGTGCCAGAGTCTACAGCGCATGCTCAGGACTCCAAAAAAATGGTGCAGCGGCCATTTTTCGGAGTCCTGCGCATGCGCTGTAGACTCTGGCACTGTGCCAGTGTCTACAGCACTCAGAGCGCTAGCAGCGGCGCGATGGCTACGGGAGAGGAGGAGGCCCACACACGGAGTCTGCACATGGGTCCCCTCCTCTCTAGAGACGTCCCTGCCTACTCGTATATTACTGTACAGTCACCTCTCCACTGTATAATAATACCACATATATAAGCATGTGCTGGGAGCTGTACAAAACACTCCTCATACATCACTGTCAGTGCCGTTTCTAGCAGCAGGTGAGCTGTGCGATCGCATGGGGCGCCCGCCGCGGCACTTGAATGTTGCCATTCTGTCTGCCATAAAACTTTGCATACTGGGCTGAGTTTCCAGAAATGACGCAGTTGCATTCTGACGTCATGACGCAACCGCATCACTTCGTGAAACTCCACCCAGCGAGCAGAGTACTATGCAGATGTGGGAATTGCCCAAACAGATTGGCAGCACTGTCCAGTCATATCTGATAATGGAAATTAGCCAACCACACTATAATATTTTTACAGGAGACAGTGATAGTCATATTAAGGTACATTTAACTAGGTCCACGTGTAAAGGGACATGTGGAAGAGAATTGTGTAAATAAGCAGCAGCAGACAGGGCCAAGATGGCACACTTCATTTAATCATGCCCCACCCATTCTGCACAATATAGCAGGAGTGGGGTCTGATAATGCAAGTTGTGTCACCAAGGCTCCACCCATTTTATTAGATAAAGATGCATGAGCCATAAGGTGTCCTATTCTTTTTGGGGTCTGGGATGACTCTCAAAAATAAGTGAGTCTCCCAAGCATTTGGGAGAGTAGGCAAGAATGAAGTTAGGACACTTTTCATTTGCTACATGTTTGTGTGTTCAGATTTGGAGTGGGTGGAGTTAGAACATTCCGTAACAATCACATCAGCAGGCTAATCACATCATGACATCGGCATCCCAAAGCTCAGCATCTTCACAGGGGTTGTGTAAGTATGCTTACCCTCCGGCACTCTCCCCTAACCCTTGCCTTCTTGCATCCTAACCCTATCCCATCCCTATAGTTGCCTACCCTCCCACATTCTGCAGGAGACTCCCTGAAATAGTAGCAATCTCCCCAACTCCCTGAATAGTCCATCAATCTCCCTGATTGCACCTTATCTCATTATGTAGCTGTTACATTCTTGGAGGGAAAAAAAATAATTAGAGATACTGTACAGAAATTCAAATGGGTTCATCAGTGCAATTTCCCTGTGTTGGTTATAAGGCACAATGGGGCAGATGTATTAAGCCTGGAGACGGCATAAGGAAGTGATAAACCAGTGATAAGTGCAAGGTGATAAACACAGCAGCCAATCAGCTCCTAACTGTTAATTTACATATTGTAGTTGATTGGCAGTGAGTTTATCACCTTGCACTTATCACTGTTTTATCACTTCTATATCCCTTCTCCAGATTAATACATCTGCCCCAATGATCCCTATGGCTATATACAGTTTAAAGGTTTCTCGTGGCCACTTACAGTATATGGAGCCGCCTGTAAAACATAATGGTGGTCATTCCGAGTTGTTCACTCGTTATTTTTTTCTCGGAACGCAGCGATTAGTCGCTAATGCGCATGCGCAATGTCCGCAGTGCGACTGCACCAAGTAAATTTGCTATGCAGTTAGGTATTTTACTCACGGCATTACGAGGTTTTTTCTTCGTTCTGGTGATCGTAATGTGATTGACAGGAAGTGGGTGTTTCTGGGCAGAAACTGGACGTTTTATGGGAGTGTGCGAAAAAACGCTACCGTTTCTGGGAAAAACGCGGGAGTGGCTGGAGAAACGGAGGAGTGTCTGGGCGAACGCTGGGTGTGTTTGTGATGTCAAACCAAGAACGAAACTGACTGAACTGATCGCAGTTGCCGAGTAAGTCTGGAGCTACTCAGAAACTGCTAAGAAGTGTCTATTCGCAATTCTGCTAATCTTTCGTTCGCAATTTTGATAAGCTAAGATTCACTCCCAGTAGGCGGCGGCTTACTGTGTGCAAAGCTGCTAAAAGCTGCTTGCGAGCGAACAACTCGGAATGACCCCCAATATACAAACAAATCCTGCTAAATATCTGTGTCTTTTCTTTAACAAGTAGACTTACTAACTTTGGGGCTCATTAACATTTGGATGTAAGTTATTTTTATGACACGCCTCTCTGATGTAGCAGCACATGTCCGCAATGATAGGTGTTACTTTCACAATCTCCTTGAAATGCTTTTTCAAAAGTAGGCAAGTATGCCCCTCCCCGTGCAACCTAACCATAGCTCTACCCGGTGGTGCCAAACACTAACCCCCCCTCCCCGCAGCCTAAACTCCCCCACCCCCCACCTCCGCAGCCAAAACCTAGGAGACACCAGTGATGTGCGGTAATGTAAATGCCTGGGGATGCACTGGCTAAACTGAGCAGCAGCACATGTATATAAACAGCGACAGAGCCGGCCCTAACCAATATGATGCCCTAGGCAAGATTTTGGCTGGTGCCCCCTAGCACCACCGCTAGTTCTGCAGGAGATGCCTGGCATGAGTCAGCTGTCAGCTCTGCTAACGTCGGGTGCCTTTAGTTTATGAAAATGCATCATATTATTTGCATTGCTATGTGGCTAGGATACACAAGCAGCTTCTGCTGATTAAAATTATATGCAGCATGCCTATATTCTGTGTGCGACTGTGGCTGTATCTGCATACGAAATGCTACATTACAGTGATTTCCAGGAATACACTGCAATGTAGCATTTTGTATGCTGATACAGCTGCAGTCACACACAGAATATAGGCATGCCACATACCATTTTAATCAGCAGAAGCTGCTGGTGCCCCTAAGCATACCAAATGCCCTAGGCATTTGCCTAGTTTGCCTATGCCTAAGGCCAGCTCTGAACAGCGATGGGGAAGTTATTTCCCGTTACAGCCAGAGGTGACATGTTTCCTAGAAGCTATGACATGAGGTGTTATACTAGGGGCCTTAGCAACTGCTACCACTCCCATGCTGGGGGCTGCCCAGCACAGGTCAAGGCTACCCAACATGCTAATGGCGGGCACCGATGTGATCGCAATTCAATTGCATCTCTGAATAAGTGAAGCCACCCTGCATCCACATGGCTGCTAAGGCAGTCAGGCCACCGCCATTTTCCACAGCACAATGGCCACGTGTGACGTCATGCGCCCACCCCTGCAATGGCGCATCGCCACCCCCTACGAGCACATTAAAGTGTCCCTGGAAATCTTTTGGTAAAAGTGGCCTTAAGTGTGTGGCACCTGGCGAGAATCATGGGGAGACACAGTAGGTCAGGCCTGGCCAACCTGTGGCTCTCCAGATGTAGTGAAACTACACATCCCAGCATGCCCTGCCACAGTTTTAGCATTCCCTAATAGCAAAACGGTGGCAAGGCACGATGGGACTTGTAGTTTTACAACAGCTGGAGAGCCACAGGTTGGCCAGGCCTGCAGTAGGTGATGTCAGGGATAGACCAGGGACGTGCAGTCAGGGGAGGCAGGGAAGCGAGTGCCTCCCCTGTCATTAATGAGTAAAATAATACAAAGAAGATACTTATGACACATAAGTATCTTCTTTATTATTTTACCTATGTGAAAATCAGTTTGGGAGGCACCGATCGTGGTGCCTCCTGTAGTGATTAGGAAAGGTATGGGGAGCGGGGGCGGGCGCGGGCGGGGCCTAGCAATGGGCAGGAAAAGCCCATTGAAATAACATGGGAAAGCGGCACCATTAGTGGTGCCGCTTTCCTACAGGGACGTGCTTTCATCCTATGAAAGCACGTCCCTGTGAGTGAAGGCACAGTGATTGGCCAGCGGATCCGTCACTGGATCCGCTGTCAATCACTGTGTGGGCGTCGGTACCTGCGGAGGTGCGGGCGGCGGAGATGCGGAGATGCGGGATGCGGCGGGCCAGGCGGCGGAGGTGCTGGCGGCAGAGAGGCGAGCGGCGGTAGCGGCGGCGGGACGCGGCATTCAGACCCCTTGTGCAGAGTTTGGCAGCGGAAGCGGTACCCATTTAAAAAATGGCGCCTCAGCGTCATTTTTGAAATTCAAGATGGCCGCCGCGAGCCAATCATGGCTCGCCGCGTCATCGCCCCGCCCCCTCCCGCTGACTTATATAAGTCAGCGCGAGGCAGCGGCTGTCAGTCCGACGGCGGAGGAGGAGCGTAGAAGAGCTCCTGAAGACGCCGTGGAAGTCCTGGATGGGCGGCGGCTATGCAAAAGAGCTTAGCAGCCGCCGCCCACCAGGTGAAGATGCTGGAAGTCCTGGGAAGGCGGCGGCCATGCAAAAGAGCTTAAAGGCCGCCGCCTCCCAGGTGAAGACGTCGTGGAAGTCCTGGATGTGCGGCGGCTATGCAAAAGAGCTTAGCAGCCGCCGCACACCAGGTGAAGACGCCGGAGGAAGACCCCAGAAGCCCTGGGGAGGTGGCGCCCCCCCCAGGTGAAGACGCCGGAAGCCCTGGGAAGGCGGCGGCCATGCAAAAGAGCTTAAAGGCCGCCGCCCCCAGGTGAAGACCCAGTTTAATAAAGGATTTTTTAAAGAATGTGTCTTGCTTTTTTTTCAATATTTTCTTTACAGGTGGACTACAGGTGCCAGCGGGCCCTTTATGTCCGGGCATGCTGGCACTTGTGGTTCTCCAAGTGCCAGCATGCTGGGGCAGGCTTGCTGGGACCTGTAGGCCACCTGTAAAGAACAATATTACTATTCTTTGCAGGTGGACTACAGGTGCCAGCGGGCCCTTTATGTCCGGGCATGCTGGCACTTGTGGTTCTCCAAGTGCCAGCATGCTGGAGCAGGCTTGCTGGGATCTGTAGGCCACCTGTAAAGAACAGTATTAGCTTACAATGAACCCGCACCCACCGCCACCAGGGGTGCGGGGCATAGCACTGGGCTATCAGCCCATTGCTGGTTGTTGCTCGGGAGGGGGGACCCCATTTAGATTTTTTGGGGGCCCCACTTTCCGAGGAATTCCAGCCCTGGGCTGACTGGTTTGGGGGGTGTTTAATGGCATGGCAGGGGGACCCCACACTGAGTGTCTCCCCTGCTATGGCATTATCCCCCCTGGCTGGTTCTGCCTGGTGCTGGTTTTAGTGGTGTGGGGGGACTGCACTTTTTTTTTCGGGGGGGGAGTGTTTAGCTGCAGTGCCTCCCCAGGCCTGGACCTCACCGCACGTCACTGGGATAGACAGAGGGTGACAGGGAGAAGAAATGGAGAGAGGCAGTGGGAGATGTGGAGAGTGTGACAAGCAGTGGGTGACAGTGTAAAACAGTAGGGCGGGGTTAAAAGGTCGAGGCAGTGGGTGACAGGGAGAGACTGTCAGTGTTTGGGAGAGAGAGCGCAAATAGGCTTGAATTATTCCATATTTATTATATCTAAAATTGCACATACACCAAAATTAGTTTAAACTATACCAATTGGCAACTGGATTTAAAACAACTTAGTACTTTAAAAATATATTTCATAGCATAGGATCCCTAACACTCAAATATCCTTATGGTTCCACTCAAGTAATACCCTACTGATTACCAGATAATTTTCACAGGTGTCCTTTAGTGAAATCAATGTAGAAAGAGTCCAAGAATGGTGAAAGACCCTTATTTATATCCACCAGTCACGTCCTGTGTGATAATACATGTATTTATACCGTAATCATGGTTATTGTTTCTTTTAAGAAAGAATTGAAACAGTTAATGTAGCAAATATACTGATGCTTCAGGTAGCTAAAAGTCAGTTTGTAAAGCAGGCTTTATCTCATATTGCAGCCTCTCTAGAGCGTCTCCGTCTGCCGCTCTCTACCTTAATCACTTATTGTGTTCAGAGCGGTTAGGCTTACCGCTTCCCGAGAGTTTTGGTCCACGGCGCCGGGATTGCGCGCACCGCCTGGCGTGTCCAAGGTGATTGTAGCTGCGGCGCCTGTGTTCACCTCTCAGTGCCCGACTGGACCGCTGGCTCCAGGCACGTGATCGGCAGCCACGGTCCCTGCTTTGCAAAGGGACCAATGCAGGTGGCTCCAGACCCAGGACCGGACTGGGGTCCCAGCCTCAACCAACAACTAAAGACCAATGTCCTATGCCAATACTGAGAACCCATCAGATGGCATTGAGTTCCACCGTGTCATTCAGACCATGTGGACTCAAAGTATGTAATTGAAATATCCAGAAGGCTTCGCGCATGCAGAGCCTTCTAAACCTATCCCCTCCCCTCATGGTGAAGCTAACATGTTCAACGGCTCTAATCGTGAGACCACTCATGTTCCCCTTCTGACATATCGAAACATGACTGGACAGACTATGAGTCTTAAGATTCTTAGCAATGTTTCTCTTGTGCTCCATAAATCTCTCATTGTTGTTGGTTGAGGCTGGGACCCATTTGCTTCTAAGGGGCCTATGTTCTGCTGATTTATAAGAATATCTTCAGTACAGTTTGTCAATGAATATAGAGGAACCGGAGGGGTTGGGTTGGCACCTGTTTCACCCTAGGCGGATCGAGTGTAAATATATCTCTCTTCCTAGGGTGTTACAGGGCCATCCACCCACTCGGATAAATCCTCTATTGGTGCTCCTTCCCCTTCCTATACACCTTTATATATTCTTTCAATTCTTTAGGTGGATTGCCATCAGAGGATTGTTCGGGGTCCCTGTAGATATCCTGTAGTTTGTGCCCGAGTATTTTCTCCTTTGGGGTAATTTCATTTGAGTTTCCCTATTCTTCTAGACTCATATCCTATCCTTAGACTCCTTTCCCCTTTGAATAGAGAGATGTAGTCTAATGTAAATAGATGTAACCTATGAACTGAGATAAAGATATGAATAAATTATCAACATGTGTGAATATGGATGGGTAGAGTTTGTATGTGCTTCTCTACTCCTATATATGTTTTTTTAATTTTATCTTATTATATTGTTATTCTGTGTTTCAGTTGATATGTCGGACATCACTACTGTTAGTATTTAGTCTGAGTGAGGCTAATACAACAGAACATAATATGACTTAATATGGGTGGTGTTGTCACTATTATAGTGGCTGTATAGACCTGTGGGTGTTGTTCCACATGACCAGTTCAATAAGTAATAGTTTATATAGGTTTGATACAGTTTGCATAATCCCACAAATTCTATATAGGAGAGTGTGGATGGGTATTATTCTATGTGTATATTATCATGTATAATTTTTAGAATGATATGTGAATTTTTTTAATATATAAGTATTCTATATATATGTATATGTATATATATATTTTAGTAATATATTTTCTACATGTGTGTTTTTGTTTAATTGACATGGTACTGCTGTCTTCGCTTGTCTCAATCTCTATATATATATGATTGTATATTTATGTGTTCATATATCTATATATTTTATATACATTTATGTATTTTATACACTTTGTAAAGTATAGCTTATATTTTATATTGGATTCATTATTTATTCTATATGTATTATCAAAACTTACCGTATTTTATTATATTAATAGTTCTAATGCTGTAAGGAGATATATAATTTTGGGTCATGCTGTTTTATATTCAAATGAGCATACATTTAGAATCCTGTATGCACACGCTTCCCTGAGACCTAATAGAACAGGTGGACTCTCAGGTGTTTGCACTAATTTCATTCTCAGGTCTCTTTAAATAAGGAGACCTGATGGGATAGAATATTCCTTCCCTCTGAAGAAACGACCAGCTTATAACGGTCGAGAAACGCGTCAGGGTGTTTTAGGATCCAAACACTCTTCACGGATTTGGTTGCCACCGATTTCAGCATCAATCACTTTATTGGACAGTCCGGTCCTGGGTCTGGAGCCACCTGCATTGGTCCCTTTGCAAAGCAGGGACCGTGGCTGCCGATCACGTGCCTGGAGCCAGCGGTCCAGTCGGGCACTGAGAGGTGAACACAGGCGCCGCAGCTACAATCACCTTGGACACGCCAGGCGGTGCGCGCAATCCCGGCGCCGTGGACCAAAACTCTCGGGAAGCGGTAAGCCTAACCGCTCTGAACACAATGAGTGATTAAGGTAGAGAGCAGCAGACGGAGATGCTCTAGAGAGGCTGCAATATGAGATAAAGCCTGCTTTACAAACTGACTTTTAGCTACCTGAAGCATCAGTATATTTGCTACATTAACTGTTTCAATTCTTTCTTAAAAGAAACAATAACCATGATTACGGTATAAATACATGTATTATCACACAGGACGTGACTGGTGGATATAAATAAGGGTCTTTCACCATTCTTGGACTCTTTCTACATTGATTTCACTAAAGGACACCTGTGAAAATTATCTGGTAATCAGTAGGGTATTACTTGAGTGGAACCATAAGGATATTCGAGTGTTAGGGATCCTATGCTATGAAATATATATTTTTAAAGTACTAAGTTGTTTTAAATCCAGTTGCCAATTGGTATAGTTTAAACTAATTTTGGTGTATGTGCAATTTTAGATATAATAAATATGGAATAATTCAAGTCTATTTGCGCTCTCTTTCCTTTTTTGCTTGTTTACTCTATATAGGGACGCTAATACCCTATTCTGAGAGCAGCAAATAGCATCTCAACACAGGTTCTATCACAGGCGCCTTTCCTTTTTTAGTGTAGTGTTTGGGAGAGGCAGAGGGTGACGTCTGGGAGACAGGGAGAATTTTGGGGAGAGATAGTGGGAGACAAAGAGGCAATGGGTGACAGGAGAGTGTGACGGGGAGACGCAATGGGTGATACCAGGGAGAGGTGACAAGGACAATGACAGGCAATACATATAGTGATATACATGACAGTGAGAGTACATGGAGAATATAAGTGATATACAGGGGGACAATGGGCTGAATGGGGAGTGCACTGCGATGGGAGGACACTTGGCTGGATCGGAAAGGGGGGAAGTGAGATGGTGATTGGAGGGGGGACGACACACTAGGCTGGAAAAGGGGGGCTCTGAGGTGAATGAGGGAGGGGGGACACTGTGACTGGACTGGCTGGGGGATTCTAGGAGCGGGGGTAGTGAGATGGCTGCAGTGGGCTGGTAAAGGATGGAAGGCAGGGATACACAGGGATGGGGGAGTCAGTAATGGTGGGGGACAGGGACACTGGACTGAGTACTTACCTGGTGTTGTTGCTGGTGTCCCATCCCTGGCATGCCTGGTCCCGCATGCTAGCTGCACAGCACCGCACTCTCACACAGCAGCCCCTCAGATGCCTGGCGGTACTGTTCGGTACGGCCCTTTTCAGTGGGAGCCTGAGAAAAAGTTGTGCCCAGTCCCGACGTCTGTCTCATGCAGCCTCCATCAGCAACCTGTGGGAACAGTAGGCGGGCCTCTCTCCGGCTCTGACTCTGTGGCCGGCTCCCAATCAGCACTGGCAGAGGCATGACAGATGATTTCAGCATCCATTACACGGACTGACCTCCCGGGTAAACTCCTGTGAAATCTGCCCCTGGTAGTAAGAGTATACTATGCCATCAAAATGCATCCGGCCTGAAGGAGGTGGGGGGGAGGGGGGAGAAGACACCAGCAAACTTACGTTCAGGATAACAGCGGTTGGGATTCCAGGGTCAGCATTCTAAGTGATATTGGAGTTCCAGCACCAGCATTTTGTCCGCGTGCCGGGATGCTGGTGCAGAGATTTTGAGCGCCGTCATCCCGACCGCATCCCAAAATAACTCCTGTCAAATTTGTGTGGGAATTTACGGAGTCAATTGCGTGTTTGAATGAAGTGAAAGTCAAAATTAAGCATATTTTTCACCTTTAAGTAACAATTGATTTCAAAATATATACAAAAAACTAAACTAACTTGCTAGCTCTCTAACTTGCTGTGGGGGTACAAAGCTAAATTTCCACTAAACTGCATTGTGAATTTTTTTAATTTTGGAATTAAAGTTTCCGGTTAGTTCAGTTTCTTTTTCAGTTTTTAAATAAATAAATAATTAGAATTTTACATTTCTCTTATTCATTTGTTACCGTTTCAACTATTTTACCTTTTCCCCTATAGGCAGAAATTAGCACAATTTTTTTTCACGGAATACTTCTCCCCATGCCATGAATCAGGGCTGCTTCTAGCCAATTTAGCTCCTAGTGCGAGACTTAAAAAGCGCCCCCATTAACGCAGAGCCGGATTAAGGGGGGAGCTCAGGGGACACATTACCCTGGGCCCCCCAAATCTAAGGGCCCCCCGTGCTTGCCGTTAAGCACTGGCAGTTTGCATGTTTTGTTTTGTTTTCTAAATAAAGTTCAGACAAATTTGTAACCGGCGGCTAGCGCACACGGGGGGGGGGGGGGTTATGACTACCTACAAACCCCCATGCCGTGATCCATCGCAGTTGGTGACCGGTCTTTTGTTGTTTTTTGGGGGGGAGACGGAGGAGCTGTGATGGTGACGCGGCAGCTGTCTCCGTCGTCCGTCCTCAATCATATTAACAGAGCCGGGCGGCTGGGTTCGCAGGCTAGGGGGTGTTGTAGCAGTAGCGCACAGCTGCTCCCTGATAGTTTCAAGTTGAGACCTGGCTGGGTGACACAACTCTCTTCCTCTGTCCCGGCCGCCTTGAAAGCTGCAGGTAAGGTGGCGACTGCATCAAGCTGTACATTGAAACATTAAAAAAAATTTATTTTTGTGCTGGATTGGTGAGTGTCCCGTTTCATATGGTCACAGTTGTTATGCTGTGACACTTCAGGCAGCACCCCTGTGGATGGATACCCACATGGAGAAGTGCATACGGCTTTATATGACTTCAGATACATGTGTGTGTGTGTGTGTGTGTGTGTATATATATATATATATATATATATATATATATAAACACACACACAGTGTGGGTGTATATAGATATCTATATATACAGTTTATGCAGTATAGAAATGGTGGCACTCACGGACTCTTCATCACCAAGAAACGAAGACTCGCAGATGCCCGCAGGCTACTCCAATGTTTTGCTTTATTATAACATTCAGGATACCATGATGTAGGTTATTATAAAACATTGGTGTATCCTGCGGGCGTCTGTGAGTCTTCATTTCTGGGTGATGAACAGTCGATGAGTGCCACCATTTCTACACTGCATATTACATGACTGTTGGAAGGCACTGCGGCAGGTTACAGAGTGCATAATGCCTCAGTCTCCGCCTCCTATACTTGGCTCCACCCCCTCTAGAAGCCCCCCTTCACCCACAGGCTATAACGAACGGCCGTGAATGCTCCTCACAGAGCGCTCTGATCAACAGAGCTCTCTGTACTGGACACATAACTCACAGTGGAAGTAGCTGCTGAGCATGTGTAGCAGCAGCTTCTGTGCTTAACTATATAATGGGCGGGATTCAAATCTTCTCTGCCCCCTCCCGCCCCCATTGCGCCCGCCGGCAGTATTCAAATGTTACTGCCGATGGGTGCGATATCAGCATTTCAGCTCGCCACCCCCTGGAGTGGTGAGCTAAAATGCACGAAAAGTGACCCGTTTGGACGCTGAAATGGGACTTTTCACGATCGCGCCCATGACTTTAGTCAGGTTTAGCTGCTTTACGCGGCTAAACCCATCTCTTGTGGGCGCGATCAGCGTGAAAACAGGGGTCATTAGAATATCGCCCCACGATCTCCCGTCACTTTAGACGGGAGATCGGTGGCGATAAAATAATTAAATCCCGCCCTATGTATACTGTATGTGTATATATATATATATATATAATAGATAAAAGTATAAGCAGATAGCTGTTGGAGGCAGTAACAGAATATACTGTAGCACGTTTTATTGAATAGAAAATTAGCGTAGGTATACACTGTAGAAAAACAGTATCACACAACACACATAGCATACACACACACACACACACGCAGACAGCATGCTTACTTAGCATACATACATACACACACTACACACCTACAAACACACAGCATACCTACAAACACACACACACACTTATACTTTTATCTATCTTTTTTATATATATATATATATATATACACATGTAAGGAACCTCCCCTTCCTATATACACTATATTTAGTCCTGAGGGGCCCCCCTTGTATAAAGTACGCCGGGCCCCCTGGAGCCTTAATCCGGCCCTGCATTAACATAAGAAAATGCCCCCGCCCTCCATAGAGATAAAAATAACGAGGCGTGGCCTCGTTAAAATTAGCATGACCTCGCTACAATGGGCATGGCCTTGCCTGAAAGACTACCATACACCCTAGTTTTTGACCCTGCACCAACAGATCATGGCCACTACAGGAAAAAAAAAACATTCCACCATATTAAGCCTCACGCAGTAATGCCCCCTGCACCATATTATGCCACACACCGCAATGCCCTTGATATACATTATGCCCTACAGCAGGGGTGGCCAACCAGTCAGAGGCAAAGAGCCGGTATCATGCAAGCGCCCAAAAATGGGGCGTGGCCTAACTGGCACAAGGCCTTGCCACATTTTTGTGCACCCACCTTTAGTATGGCGTTCATAGGAGCATGACAATGTGTCAGACTCTCATATTTAGTTACACTGAGGGCGAGAAACACTGAAACATTTTACACATTACGGCAGGCAACAGTCCTCATTTTACATATTACGGTAGGCAAGAGTCCCCATTTTACACGTTAGAGTAGGCAAGAGTACCAATTTTACACATTACGGCAGGCAAGAGTTCCCATTTTACACATTACGGCAGGCAAGAGTCTCCATTTTACATATTACGGCAGGCAGAGTCCCCATTTTACACATTACAGCAGACAGAGTCCCCATTTTACACATTACGGCAGGCAAGAGTCCCTATTTAACACATTACAGAAGGAAAGAGTCCCCATTTTACACATTACGGCAGGCAGAGTCCAGATTTTACACATTACGGCAGGTACGGTCCCAATTTTACACATTACGGCAGGCAAGAGTCCCCATTTTACACATTACGGAAGGCAAGAGTCCCCATTTTACATATTACGGCAGGCTGAGTCCCCATTCTATACATTACGACATGCAGAGTCCCCATTTTACACATTACGGCAGGCAGAGTCCCCATTTTACACATTACAGCATGCAAGAGTCCTCATTTTACACATTACGGCAGGCAAGAGTCCCAATTTTACACAATACAGCAGGCAGGAGTTCCCATTTTACACATTACGGCAGACGAGTCCTCATTTTACACGTTAGAGCAGGCAAGAGTCCCAATTTTACACATTACGGCAGGCAAGAGTCCCCATTTTACACATTACGGCAGGCAAGAGTCCCCTTCTACAAAGAGAGAGAGAGAGAGAGAAAAGTGTGTTATACTTACGTTTGCAGCGGCATCTGCTGGCCAGCTGTTCTCTTCCATCCTGCTTCTCGCTCTTCGACCATGCCGGCCCACCTCCTGGCTTGCCCGCCCGTCATGTACTGGCTCCCCCTCCTCCCCTTCATTAGTACTCCACTTGGGGGCAGAGTTTCATGTAATGACGCATTTGCGTTGTGACGTCACGACGCAAATGTGTCATTACACAAAACTACGCCCCTCGAGCGGAGTAGTAATGATGAGATGGAGGGGGAGCACAAAGAGGTGGAGCACAAAGAGAGCCACCAAGAGCCGCAGCGGGCGCTCCGTGCGAATGCACGCCTCGCCCGCTGCAAGAAATGGATCTGCCTTGAATGGTATACTTACTAAATTTGGTGGCATTTTGCCTATTAGTTATAGCTACAGACATCTCAGAATAGGTGAACTGTAGTTATGGCCAAATTATATTTATTATATTATTCGTAGTATATTTACTGTTTGTCTCCGGAGATTCTTTTGCAAGTTTTTCAAAGACTACAAAGACTGTGGTCCACCTTTTGTAAATAGCTGGATCAGTTCTTGGCAATATCCGGACTCAGAAGAACGCAGATGCTCCCGGCGCAGTATGAATTCTGAAACTTCAAAGTTGTACAACTTCTGAGAATCTGAAGGTCAACTGCCAAATATTGTAAACTTTCCCTGGAAATAAGTAATTCTTAAGTTTTGCCGAGAAATTATATACAATATCTTGCAACAGGTTTACATTTTAATAAAGCAAAAGTTTAACACACTAATATTCCATAAGGACTGTAGTCTTTCTCTTTGGAGTGAAAATCTGGAAATGTATGGGAGCAAATGACAATCAACCATTTGCTCCTAAAAGCCAGAAAATAGACAAAAATGGTGGTTTGGATAAATTGGTTAAATCAAGTGGATATAACCAATTTGTCTGAGCGTCCATTTTTGTCTGGTTACCAGTGTTTGGGAGCAAGTGGCCAATTGTCATTTGTTCCCATGCATAATGAGTCTATCATTCAAACCAGAAAGATTGGACAGATAATCTTATAGCGTGTATCCAGCTTTAGGAAAAGACATTAGACATCAACTCAGCAAGTCATAACTTGATACTGTACATTCTTAGTTCTCTAGGATGTACAAGAGTTGAGGGGCATGACTCTGATAATAGCCTGTCCTGGTGATCAGGGAGAAGTAAAGTGATCGCTTTTACCTACAGTATGGACACCTCTGCGGCTACTTCGCATAGTTGGCTTTCAAGCTGTTCTTGTGTAGTGCGAAAACGGCCCATCCGCCGTAACACATCTTGCTCTCCAGTAGGGCAGCCCTATAGCAGTCAATGGGCTAATGTTAGCCCACGCACTCAAGACCCACAAAACTTTTTTAAATACTGTCCCCAAAGAAAACTATGGGGGTGGCTGCTGAAGGATACTTGGTACATTCATAGGCCCTACACACTGGGCGATATTACTGAAAGATATGAACGATCTTGTTCATTAATGAACGCGATACCATTCGTATCTTTCAGTGTGGAGGCAGCAATGATGTACACCGCGCGGCCCCACGCACGTTCATCGCTGGTGCCTCGTCGCTTGTGCATGCAGGCCAATATGGACGATCTCGTCCATATTTGCCTGCACTGCTATGGAGGCGGGTGATGTGGGGAGTGAAGAAACTTCACTCCCCCCGTCACTGCTCTACCTCCCCCCCTGCCGCCGGGTCGCCCGTCGGCCGTATCCGCCGCCAGGCAGCTCGGCGGCGGATCGCATAGTCTGTAGGGCCCTTTAGAGATACTAAATATTGCCCTTAAACATACAGAAACAATAGTTTCAGCATATTTTATGGACAGAATTGATTAATAAATATGCCTTTTAGAAAGCGTGACCATTGTTTATAGACCTTATTTTATTATCTTTTTCTATAAACTACCAACAAATTCAGCCATGTTTCAAATTTCCTCTCAAGCATAAGCTCAATCACAGCCATGCTGGCCCTATGATGATGCCACATAACAACTAGGCAGCACAAATTCAATTTCAATTATGTAGCATAAGCTCCCCTACATTCCTTTTTTTTTTGGGGGGGGGGGGGGAATTTACTAAGAATTGGGTCTGACTTCTAAATCAAATTGCTGGACATTGCCGTCAGGTTAGAAGCTCTAAATCTCAGATTTACTAAGCACCATTTTTAAGAGTCTATTGTCTTCAGGTGGCAATTGTCCTCTTTACGATAGATGCTGCTTTCAAAGAGGCTGAAAAGAAAACCAATACAATTTGCCAATCACTTCCTATTCTTTTCCTACTGGTGGAAGGCATCACATGCAATTGTGTCAAAAGTGGGATCCCGGGATTTAGGCCAAAAATAGGCCGGGATTCAGTCCCGGGATTGGAAGCTCCAATCCCGTGGATTGAGGGATCTGGCGGGCGGGCAGCATTGAGCGTCCTCGGGACGCTCAACCCTGCCCGGATCCCTTCTCCCGGCTTCTCCCCCTGCTCCCCTTTTCCCCCTGCGCAGTGTGACCTCTGACTCTGAGATCACGCTGCGTGGTCACCCGCCGCTGAGACCGATGGTGCGGTGGGCGTCACCTACCGGCTCCTCCTGGCTTTCCCCGGCTCCCCCTGCAGCGCCCGCTGCCCTCAGTGTCGTCTGGATGAAGTGTCTCCACCCAACCCAGCAGTTTGGCGAGTTGACTTATGTTGATTTATGTCTGTGGGGCGGATGGGGAGAGGCGGGGTGGGCGGACACAGAGCAAAGAAATCCAATCCCAGGTATCCCGGAAATCCCGGGATTGACCATTTTTCAATCCCGATACCCGGGATTGAAAAAATGGCCTGTGATTGGCCACCCTAGTGTCAGATACTGGATGTCAGATTATCATTATTATTATGAGTGTTTGTAAAGGCGGTTGGACGATCAGGGCCATCTTACGAGGGGGAGGGGAGCATGACTTAAACTGGGAGGTGTGGCCACACTACTCCCAAACAAATCAATGCAAAATACTGCATATGTGCCCAGTTCCCTGTCAGATAATGCATTTAAGATGCCAGCTGTCAGGATTACAGCAGTCAGAATTCTGACACCCACCATAGCAGGCTGGTTACAGCAGGAGGGTTGGGGTGGGACGCTAGGTTTAGGCACCTCCGTGGGAAATAGGGTTAGCCTGTGTGGTTTAGGGTAAGGCTGCGGGTTGGGGGGGGGGGGGGGGGACTAGGCACCACCGGGGGGAGGTTACAGGGGAGAGGGTTACAGGATAGGCTTACAGGAAAGGGGGAGGGTTAGGTTTAGGTACCCCCGGGGGGGGGGGGGGGGAGGTTAGGCACTAAAAAGGGAGATTAGAGTTAGACTGTGAGAACAGAGAGTTAGGGGGTTGGAAACAGGGGGGTAACATACTTACCTCGCCCCAGTCGGGATTTCACACTTCGGAATTCTGGTATCAGTATTCTGACCGCTGGCATACCGTCCGGCAATCATACTGATCCCCCTGTCAGACCCCTTCAGCAGGCCTAGGTATTTAGTTCCACTCTGTGCCCCTGTAGCCTCTATAAGTCTATGAATGCGTCCATCTCGCACTGCATTAACATGTCCTAGTGATACTTGATATGATGGAGTACTGAACAGCCTGAACTCATCCAGTTTGGCCACATGTGTGTCCTGATCCTATTGTTCGGCATTCACCTTGAGTGGCCAGGTGAATGGCAGCAAATATAAAAAGAAAGATCTTATGGAAGAGTTCTCAAAGGGGGAGATGTATCAAGACTTGGGGAGTGATACAGTTCAGAAGTCGCTCAAAAGAACCAATCAAGTTCTGTCTTTTATCAACAGTAGCACAGTCTTTGAAATGACAGAAGGTGATTGATTGCTTTGGGCAATATCTCCACTTTATCACTCTCCGTGGCTTGATACATCTCCTCCATAGGTAAAAACACACGTACTGTAGGTGAATTAACATTCCACTGCTGATTTATCATCGCGGTAGATATTTAGTAGACATGGCTCCATATACTTTTGGAGGGCTGTACCAATATTTAATGGATAATGGTTTGGACCTGTTGATTTGGGTCCTTGGGCCGAGGTGTAACTAGGGTTTTCGGAGCCCAGGGCAAGATGAAGATTGCCCCCCCCCCCCCTTTCCCAAAACCCCGCCATAAAATTAACTATGTGACCGCGCCGAAGTCACGCATCAAAAAATGGGCATGGCCACGCACCAGAATGGGCGTGGTCACATACCAGAAGGGGCATGGCCACTGAAAATGGGGCATGCCAACATGACTATCACCTACCCCCTGTGTCGCCTCTGAGCACACTATCACCTACCCCTTGTGTCGTCTCTCAGCACACCTTCATTCAATTTTTGCACATTATGGCAGTAGAGACCTCTTTTTACACTGTACACACAGTGCCAGATACACAATTGCCCCACAGTGCCAGATACACAATTTCCCCACAGTGCCAGATACGCATTGCCCCACAATGCCAGCTACACATTGCCCCACAGTGCCAGATACACATTGCCTCACAATGCCAGATACACATTGCCCCACAGTGCCAGATACACATTGCCCCACAGTGCCAGATACACATTACCCCACAGTGCCAGATACACATTGCCCCACAGTGCCAGATACACATTACCCCACAGTGCCAGATACATATATGCCCCCACAGTGCCAGATACACATTGCCTCACAGTGCCAGATACGTATTACCCCACAGTGACAGATACACATTGCCCCACACAGTGACAGATACACAGTGCCCCACACAGTGACAGATACACATTGCCCCACACAGTGACAGATACACATTGCCCCAAGATACACATTACTACCACCCCCCTTGCTCACCCACTCACCGCTGCCTCTGCTATGTGAGGGGAGGGGTTCACAGCGCCTCTCCTGCCCTTCAATGCACTATGAAGTCCGGTCTCTGGCTGCCGGCCGCGGGTATGTTGGCGCCGGTTTGTTAGCCAATCAGAGCTAGCGGATCGGCAGCCAATCAGGAGCTGGTCCGCGAGCTTTGATTGGCTAAAAAAACAAACCAATAAGACTCACCCCACCGCCGTCGGAGACCAGAAACTGAGCACATTGAGGGGCAGGAGAGTCACTGCGCTCTCCTCCCCTAAAAATAGCAGCGGGATGGGGGAAGGCCCAGGGGCAGAGCAATAGCGGGGGCGAGTGGGCATGATGCCCTGGCCACCGGCGGCGCCCCCCTCTGCTGGGCCTGCCAAGGTGCCCAGGGCACGTTTCCTGCTCGACCCCCCTTAGTTACGCCTCTGTCCTTGGGTAAATCCCAGGGGTATATGTACTACAGGTCAGTTTGGTGTTTTGGATGATTTTCCATCGTTTTTCCAAATCGCCCGTTTACTAAGGTCAAAATCGCCCGTTTACTAAGGTCAAAACCGACAGAAAACCAACCAAAAACCTGTCTTTAGAACATCAGCCCAAAAATCTATGTTTTTACATAGGCGACAATAGAAACTGGAAATGGCCAGTTTTAAAACCAACCAAAGCCCAATGGCAAAATTACAGGCAAACCTACCCAAGCAATAGACCTGCCTGTGGAAGATGAGTTTGGGACATACACAGCATGTGGGTTCCACCAAAACCATAACCAGCCCTGGACCTCCCAATCTGGTCTGGTATAGAAAAATATGGGAGAAAAAGTGAACCACGAACCACACTGAACCAGTTAGCGGCTGATGTAATAGCAGGAGGACACACAGTGTGTAGTCCCCCTTCCATAAGGGAAACCAGATCCAGGCCTGAAATTCCTTGGGAAGTCAGGATGCCTCCCACCCAAAAAAAAGGGGGCCCCATCCCGCGTATATTCCAGGCCTGGGTTGAAAGCCCTTGGCTATTCTCCACAACCTTATGGTGGTGGGTGCATGGTTACACTATAAAAAAAATAGATAGTAATATTGGTCTTTACAGGCAGACTACAGGTTCCGGCAGGCCTGCTCCATCATGCTAGTACTTTGCAGTAAGGCCTGTACAGAAAATATAAAAATAAAGACACTACATGGACACCAAAGTTTGTAGTCCAGTGCAGTGCTGGTTATAGGAAAATATAGGGAATCAAATGCAAGGAAAATAGGAAGAATCAAATGCCGTTTTTCCCCCAATTTCTCCATACCAGCCCACGTTGAGCGGTCCAGGACTGATTATGGTTTTGGAGGCATCTGAACCCTGTCAATAACCGTTGTTGCCCATCAGTTTTGGTTTAGAACCAAAACCGATGATTAGTAAATTTACATCCTTGTCTCAATAGAATGGAAGTATGATTAATTGGATTAGAGGAGTATCTGGGTGATTGCTAATTTCTAGCACAATTACTTTTCCGCTGTTTAAATAGTGCTCATTAAGTTGTTCATTTATATGTGTGTAAGAAGTGGATAGTAAAATAAAATTTGTATTCATACAGTACTATGGGGAAATGATCATTTCTTCTTCCTTGCCCAGTATCTCATGCAACAGTGGGGGTTATTCCGAGTTGATCGCACGTAGAAACTTTTTGCTGGTCGTGTGATCAACTTGAGGCCGCCTATGGGGGAGTGTATATTAGCATAGCAGGGCTGCGATCGCTTGTGCAGCCCTGCTATGCTAAAAAAGTTTCCTGCAAAACAAGACCAGGGTCAGACTTACTTACCCTGTGCGACGGATCCAGCGAAGAAGGTCCCGGGATTGACATCAGACATCTGCCCTCCAAACGCCTGGACACGCCTGCGTTCGGATCTCCACGCCCGGAAAACGGTGAGTAGACGCCTCAAAACGCCTCCCCGCTGTCAATCGTCTTGCGATCGCGCCCGGTGATGTGTGCACATTGCGGCTGCCGCACATGCGCAGTTCCGACCCGTTCGCACCGCATCGAAGAACCGCTGCGTGCAAACGGGTCAGAATGACCTCCTGAGTTCTGCTATTATTTACCTGTATTTAGAGATATACTGTAGATATTTCTATTTAGCGATTGTTATTGTTGTGCTGGTCGAGCATTTCATTGTAAATTCCATGAACATTTGAAAACTCTTCTCAATTACACATTACCTGAACGGCATAATCTATTATGGAGAGTTCTGCGTTCCACTTTCTAGACTCAAAGTGTCATTTGATCTGTTTGACCTGAAACATGAGTTTCTCATTTAAGTACACCGAGGAGAATATAAACAAAGATTGTTTCTAGTAGCTTGGAAGATGTTATTGCCCCTCAGAAATCATAATGCATTATCATGCTATTTAAAAAATAAATAAATATATATATATTCTTGTCATATATATATATATATATACAATGCAAAACTGGTGGCACTCGCGGGTCTTGTAATCCAAAGGAAAAACGGACACACTGGTCTCAAACTTAGATCAACGTTTCGTTAATTTAATAACGTCATCAGGATGCATAATACAAATAGACACAACAATATATACCCACTTACCACACCTCGTGAGTCCCCGCCATCGTCCGCGGCGCCGGGTCCACTGACGACGCCCCCCGGCATCACGCACTTCCCGTGCGTCCAGCCGCATCGGACGGTAGCTAGGCAACATGACAACACACGTAGTGAAGGGGATCGAGCGGGCATAGTCACAGACACAGTCTTAGCTAAAATCCACATTACAGAAAATATCTTGAAATCTCGGGCACTGTCTCAAAAGATCTGGCAAACAACCATGTAAACATACACAAATACAGATATATCAAGGAGCTGGACAGTGTATACTATGTCAGAGGAAGAAACATAATGTCCAATTTATGTCTCAAAAATATGCCCGCAAATGCAGGTCCATGCTCAATAATGTAATCATAAACATCAATGCAACAATCAGGTAAACAGGTACTAGAATCAAGAGTATTGACATTACAAAATAGCCACTTATTTCCCTGTAATAAATATAATACAAAAATTATTAAAGAAAGCAGTTCAAAGGTAAATGTTCATTGAGGCCTCTCGGGGCAATGGCATACTATTTAGGCGATGGATCCATCGAGATTCCATTTGTAACAGTGTTTTGCCTCTGTCACCACCTCGTAATCATTTGGGCACTGTATCTATGATCTTGTACCTTAGCGTGGCTAGACCATGATTGAGAGCTTTAAAGTGTCGGGCAACGGGTTGATTAATCCCACTTTTGCCACCTTCCAGGGCCTGTCGGATAGAGGACCTGTGGAGTGCCATACGCTCTTTAAACTGTCTTGTGGTCTTCCCCACATAGAGAAGACCACAAGGACAGCGTATGATGTAGACTACATAAGTGCTACTACAGGTCAGTATATGGCGTATGGTTATTCGTTCCCCCGAATGTGGGTGGGCGAACGAATCCCCATAATCCATAAAACTGCATGTCGTGCAACCGGTTCAGCGGTAGTAGCCCGGTTTCCTAGATAGAAACGTACTCGGACCACTTGTCGTGCGGGCAGATATATCATTCTTTACGAGCCAGTCTTTTAAGTTCTTATTGCGGGTATAACTTTACATGAGTTTCGACTTTCTCAACATATGGAGTTCTGGATCGGAGGTCACTACTGGCCATAAGTTCTTGACAACCCTCGCAATCGCTGGACTAGCAGGGTTATATTGCTGAACAAAAGGTATAATGTCCAGCTTCTTCTGTTTATTGTTGTCTTTCATTGGAGCCAAAGTTCTGGAGCGTGGAATGGCCAGCGCTTTCTTCTTTGCCTCTATCAGATCATGATACTTGTATCCTCTCATTATGAATTGTCTAATCATAATGTCAACTTCTCTAATGGTGTTATCCATGTCATCTGAAATCCGGTGTATCCGGAGAAATTGGGAGTATGGAAGTCCCTTCTTAGTAGAACCCGGATGCTGGCTATCGCCACGCAGAATAGTGTTGCGGTCCATGAGACAGAAACAACTGGAAGACGCAATACCGGCAAACCCCCTTTAGGGGTCAGCACTCGTGCACAACGAGAAGCAAAAGGAGACCATTTACCAGAAGAGGAGGACAGTGGCAAAGGGTCCTCAAAGCGCAAGAACAAAGCCCCGGTGAAGAAATAGTCTTCAATTTATCCAATAGGCCTTTGTCAAGTGAGGAAAAGAGTCTTCTCAACAAAGGTCTGGACACCATTAGAGAAGTTGACATTATGATTCGACAAGGGCCTCCAAATTGCCTCTTTTTCCTGCCAGTATACGTCTGACGTGCCTACTTGGATGTGGTCACTCATATAATCCTCCACCATTCTTTCAATGGTGACAGAATCATATGCAGTGACAGTAGACGACATGTCAGTAATCGTTGGCAGGTCCTTCAGTCCGGACCAGATGTCAGCACTCTCTCCAAACTGCCCTGCATCACCGCCAGCGGGTGGGCTCGGAATTCTTAGCCTTTTCCTCGCAGCCCCAGTTGCGGGAGAATGTGAAGGAGGAGCTGTTGATGGGTCACGTTCCGCTTGACTTGACAATTTTCTCACGAGCAGGTCTTTGAACCTCTGCAGACTTGTGTCTGCCGGAAAGAGAGATACAACGTAGGTTTTAAATCTAGGATCGAGCATGGTGGCCAAAATGTAGTGCTCTGATTTCAACAGATTGACCACCCGTGAATCCTGGTTAAGCGAATTAAGGGCTCCATCCACAAGTCCCACATGCCTAGCGGAATCGCGCTGTTTTAGCTCCTCCTTCAATCTCTCCAGCTTCTTCTGCAAAAGCTTGATAGGGGGAATGACCTGACTCAGGCTGGCAGTGTCTGAACTGACTTCACGTGTGGCAAGTTCAAAGGGTTGCAGAACCTTGCACAACGTTGAAATCATTCTCCACTGCGCTTGAGTCAGGTGCATTCCCCCTCCTTTGCCTATATCGTAGGCAGATGTATAGGCTTGAATGGCCTTTTGCTGCTCCTCCATCCTCTGAAGCATATAGAGGGTTGAATTCCACCTCGTTACCACCTCTTGCTTCAGATGATGGCAGGGCAGGTTCAGGAGTGTTTGCTGGTGCTCCAGTCTTCGGCACGCGGTGGCTGAATGCCGAAAGTGGCCCGCAATTCTTCGGGCCACCGACACCATCTCTTGCACGCCCCTGTCGTTTTTTTAAATGATTCTGCACTACCAAAATTCAATGTATGTACAAAACATGGGATGTGCTGGAATTTGCCCAGATGTAATGCACGCACAATATTGGTGGCGTTGTCCGATGTCACAAATCCCCAGGAGAGTCCAATTGGGGTAAGCCATTCTGCGATGATGTTCCGTAAGAGGTTGTCAGCTGTGTGCCTCTTATGGAAAGCGGTGATACAAAGCGTAGCCTGCCTAGAAACGAGTTGGCGTTTGCGAGATGCTGCTACTGGTGCCGCCGCTGCTGTTCTTGCTGCCGGAGGCAATACATCGGGTGGTATTCATGTGACCGCCGGTCAGCTGACCGACAGTCACATGACCTCCTCCACCAGCCCGACGGGTCACTGTCCCGATGGTCGGCATGCCGACCAACAGGGACTATTTCCACTCGTGGGTGTCCACGACACCCATAGAATGGGAATAGAACCCGTGGCGACCGAACCACGGGTCGCCACCGAGCCCGCAAGGGGCTTGCTGCACTCGCCCCTCCCCGCCGGGATCCCGGCGTCGGTATGCTGCCGGGATCCCGGCGTAGGTAAGCTGACCGGCGGTCAGGAGACCGCCGGTCAGCCGTACTACACCCCAATACATCTACCCAGTGGGCTGTCACAGCCATATAGTCCTGAGTCTGCCCTGCTCCACTTGTCCACATATCCGTGGTTAAGTGGACATTGGGTACAACTGCATTTTTTAGGACACTCGTGACTCTTTTTCTGAGGTCTGTGTACATTTTCGGTATCGCCTGCCTAGAGAAATGGAACCTAGATGGTGTTTGGTACCGGGGACACAGTACCTCAATCAATTCTTTAGTTCCCTGTGAATTAACGGTGGATAACGGAAACACGTTTCTCACCACCCAGGCTGCCAAGGCCTGAATTATCCGCTTTGCAGCAGGATGACTGCTGTGATATTTCATCTTCCTCGCAAAGGACTGTTGGACAGTCAATTGCTTACTGGAAGTAGTACAAGTGGTCTTCCGACTTCACCTTTGGGATAACGATCGACTCCCAGCAGCAACAACAGCAGCGCCAGCAGCAGTAGGCGTTACACTCAAGGATGCATTGGAGGAATCCCAGGCAGGAGAGGACTCGTCAGGCTTGATAGTGACATGGCCTGCATGACTATTGGCTTTAATGTCTAAGGAGGAAATTGACACTGAGGGAGTTGGTGGTGTGGTTTGCAGTAGCTTGGTTACAAGAGGAAGGGATTTAGTTGGCAGTGGACTGCTTCCGTTGTCACCCAAAGTTTTTGAACTTGTCAATGACTTCTGATGAATGCGCTCCAGGTGACGTATAAGGGAGGATGTTCCTAGGTGGTTACATCCTTACCCCTACTTATTACAGCTTGACAAAGGCAACACATGGCTTGACACCAGTTGTCCGCATTTCTGCTGAAATAATTCCACACCGAAGAGGTGATTTTTTTTGTATTTTGACCAGGCATGTCAATGGCCATATTCGTCCCACGGACAACAGGTGTCTCCCCGGGTGCCTGACTTAAACAAACCACCTTACCATCAGAATCCTCCTTGTCAATTACCTCCCCAGCACCAGCAACACCTATATCCTCATCCTGGTGTACTTCAACAGTTACATCTTCAATTTGATTATCAGGAACTGGACTGTGGGTGCTTCTTCCAGCACTTGCAGGGGGCGTGCAAATGGTGGAAGGCGCCACCTCTTCCCGTCCAGTGTTGGGAAGGTCAGGCATCGCAACCGACACAATTGGACTCTCCTCGGGGATTTGTGATTTAGAAGAACGCACAGTTCTTTGCTGTGCTTTTGCCATCTTAACTCTTTTGAGTTTTCTAGCAGGAGGATGAGTGCTTCCATCCTCATGTGAATCTGAACCACTAGCCATGAACATAGGCCAGGTCCTCAGCCATTCCTTGCCACTCCATGTCGTAAATGGCACATTGGCAAGTTTACGCTTCTCCTCAGACGATTTTGATTTTGATTTTTGGGTCATTTTACTGAGCTTTATTTTTTTGGATTTTACATGCTCTCTACTATGACATTGGGCATCGGCCTTGTCAGACGACGTTGATGGCATTTCATTGTCTCGGCCATGACTAGTGGCAGCAGCTTCAGCACGAGGTGGAAGTAGATCTTGATATTTCCCTATTTTACCCTCCACATTTTTGTTCTCCATTTTTTAATGTGTGGAATTATATGCCAGTAATATATCAATAGCAATGGCCTACTACTATATATACTGCGCACAACTGAAATGCACCACAGGTATGGATGGATAGTATTCTTGACGACACAAAGGTAGATAGAGCAGTGGCCTACTGTACCGTACTACTATACATTATATACTGGTGGTCAGCAAAATGATGCACTGTCCTCCTACTATATAAATACTGTGCAAAACTTAAATGCACCACAGGTATGGCTGGGATAGTATACTTGACGACACAGAGGTAGGTAGAGCAGTGGCCTACTGTACCGTACTGCTATATATTATATACTGGTGGTCAGCAAAATTATGCATTGTCCTCCTACTATATATATACTGTGCAAAACTTAAATGCACCACAGGTATGGATGGATAGTATACTTGACGACACAGAGGTAGGTAGAGCAGTGGCCTACTTTACCGTACTGCTATATATTATATACTGGTGGTCAGCAAAATTATGCACTGTCCTCCTACTATATATATATACTGTGCAAAACTTAAATACACCACAGGTATGGATGGATAGTATACTTGACGACACAGAGGTAGGTAGAGCAGTGGCCTACTGTACCGTGCTGCTATATATTATATACTGGTGGTCAGTAAAATTATGCACTGTCCTCCTACTATATATATACTGTGCAAAACCTAAGTGCACCACAGGTATGGATGGGATAGTATACTTGACGACACAGAGGTAGGTAGAGCAGTGGCCTACTGTACCGTACTGCTATATATTATATACTGGTGGTCAGCAAAATTATGCACTGTCCTCCTACTATATATATACTGTGCAAAACTTAAATGCACCACAGGTATGGATGGATAGTATACTTGACACAGAGGTAGGTAGAGCAGTGGCCTACTGTACCGTGCTGCTATATATTATATACTGGTGGTCAGTAAAATTATGCACTGTCCTCCTACTATATATATACTGTGCAAAACCTAAGTGCACCACAGGTATGGATGGGATAGTATACTTGACGACACAGAGGTAGGTAGAGCAGTGGCCTACTGTACCGTACTGCTATATATTATATACTGGTGGTCAGCAAAATTATGCACTGTCCTCCTACTATATATATACTGTGCAAAACTTAAATGCACCACAGGTAAGGATGGGATAGTATACTTGACGATACAGAGGTAGGTAGAGCAGTGGCCTACTGTACCGTACTGCTATATATTATATACTGGTGGTCAGCAAAATTATGCACTGTCCTCCTACTATTTATATACTGTGCAAAACTTAAATGCACCACAGGTATGGATGGATAGTATACTTGACAACACAGAGGTAGGTAGAGCAGTGGCCTACTGTACCGTACTGCTATATATTATATACTGGTGGTCAGCAAAATTATGCACTGTCCTCCTACAATATATATATATACTGTGCAAAACTTAAATGCACCACAGGTATGGCTGGGATAGTATACTTGATGACACAGAGGTAGGTAGAGCAGTGGCCTACTGTACCGTACTGCTATATATTATATACTGGTGGTCAGCAAAATTATGCACTGTCCTCCTACTATATATATACTGTGCAAAACTTAAATGCACCACAGGTATGGATGGGATAGTATACTTGACGAAACAGAGGTAGAGCAGTGGACTACTGTACCGTACTGCTATATATTTACTGGTGGTCAGCAAAATTCTGCACTCTCCTCCTACTATATACTACAATGCAGCACAGATATGGAGCGTTTTCAGGCAGAGAACGTATACTGGTGGTCACTGGTCAGCAAAACTCTGCACTGTTCTCTTACTATATAATACTGCTGGTCCCCAGTCCCCACAATAAAGCAATTAGCACACTTAGCACAGATATTTGCAGCACACTGAGCACAGATATGGAGCGTTTTTCAGGCAGAGAACGTAGATATTTGCAGCACACTGAGCACAGATATTTGCAGCACACTGAGCACAGATATTTGCAGCACACTGAGCACAGATATGGAGCGTTTTTCAGGCAGAGAACGTAGATATTTGCAGCATACTGAGCACAGATATTTGCAGCACACTGAGCACAGATATTTGCAGCACACTGAACATAGAAACTGAGAGGATGCCAGCCACGTCCTCTCACGATCATCTCCAATGCACGAGTGAAAAATGGCGGCGATGCGCGGCTCCTTATATAGAATACGAATCTCGCGAGAATCCGACTGCGGGATGATGACGTTCGGGCGCGCTCGGGTTAACCGAGCAAGGCGGGAGGATCCGAGTCTGCTCGGACCCGTGCAAAAAAGGGGGAAGTTCGCAGGGGTTCGGATCCCGAGGAACCGAACCCGCTCATCACTAGTTAAAATGTACCTCAATTAGATTCAATGATAGACCTTCATTGCTTCAACTTTGAAAATGGGTCATATCTATAAATCAAAGAGCAACAAAAGTTATGTCCCTGCCAACCAAGCAGAATTCAGCTGTATTTAATTCATGTCTATGACCTGTTTGCCTATCCAAAGTGATATAATCCCATACTAGTTTAATGTACCGTAAGCCATTTTCTGCAGCTTAGTGCTTCATGCTCTGTCCTGTGCACACATATTAAGAGGAGTGTTTAAACGCTATTGAAGTCTGGAACACATGTCAGCCAGCGCAGTCCTGATATTTGTTATGTTATTATTACAGGTGGAATATTAATCCACATTCAGTGCTCAAATAAAGGACTTTCTTTCAACTTCTCAGTTCATGATAGAGTGATTAATATTTTCTATAAAGACTACGTTCTGTGGTTCTAGATAAAAGCATTGCTTTCTTCCACATTACGCTTCTCTTTATTTTTCAATTAAGTAATCTGTAAACACATATATAATTGTATATTATTTACACAGATGTGTCCAACAACAGCTAACGGCTTTTCTAAATGATGTGATTTTGCTTTTGTCCCCATAAAGAAAGTTGCATTGTTTGTGACATCACTTTAATTGCAAGAAAAGCATATGATTATATCCCTCTATCTTTGATGGCAAAGTGCTGACTCCAGCATAGTAAACAGCAATTCCAAATTGTTCTTAAAAGGCTCTACAACTACATCCCGTGCAAGTGGTATTCCTTTTCGATTAGGCATCTATACCATTGTATTTTCTAGGTTAGAGGAGTGATTAATATGTGTCCTGCTATCAGCATCTAAAATTATTCATCACCTCTTCATTTTCTGTATCATGGTGTGACACCCATACACCCAATTCCATATCAGTTCTAAGAAAACGGGGCAAACAGTGAGAAGTACTGTATGTATTACAAACAATGTTATTTATGTAATACACAGGATGAAAGTCATTTTCTATCAGGTCAAGATCAGGTAAAAAAAAATGGCAAAACTGCGTATGCACCGCAATGCGCACGCGCGTCATACGGGTACAAACAGCATCGTTGCTGTGCAATGCTTCTAGCAACGATTCCATTCGCACAGCCGATCGCAAGGAGATTGACAGGAAGTCAACTGACCATTTTCTGGGAGTGTTTGGAAAAAAGCAGGCGTGACCAGGCGTTTGCAGGGCGGGTATCTGATGTCAATTCCAGGACCTCCGTCACTAGGATCATCACACAGGATAAGTAACTTCAGGGCTGGTCTTGTTTTGCACAAAATGTTTTTGTACCACTCAGCTGCACATGCGATCGCACACTTGCAAAGCGAAAACACACTCCCCCGTGGGCGGCGACTATGCATTTGCATGAGTGCAAAAAGTAGCTAGCGAGCGATCAACTCGGAATGAGGGCCCAAGTTGGGAAGAGGTTGAAGGGCTGCTCTTCCAGATTACCCTATCAGGTATGTGCCTTTTCGAAGGTCCTGTTTGTCGACTTCAGCTCAGCCTTCAATACAATCGTCCCCAGCATTCTCTTCCCCAAACGTGTTCGCCAAGGGGTCCCAGAAGCTACCTGTTCCTGGATTGTAGACTTTCTGACAGATAGAAAACAGGTGGTCAAAGAGGGAGAATTCTCCTCCCAAGCACTGTCCATCAGTACTGGGGCCCCTCAGGGCTGTGTCCTCTCACCTCTGCTCTTCTCTCTGTATACCAACGACTGCTCCTCCAAGTCGCACTCAGTTAAGATCATAAAATTCGCTGATGACACCACCGTCATTGGCCTCATAAAGGATGGGGACGAATCGGTGTACATTTGGGAAGTGGACTGGCTGGCCCGGTTGTGTAGCTGCAACAACCTCGAGCTCAACCCACTTAAAACTATCGAGATGGTAGTGGACTTTAGGAAGAAGCCATATGGAGTTCCCCCACTAATCATAGCCAACAGTGTGGTGTCGCTAATGGACTCCTTCAAGTTCCTGGGGACCACAATCTGCTGAGATCTCAAATGGGGGCTCAATGCAAAGGCCATCATCGGAAAGGTGCAGCAGAGGCTGTTCTTCCTAAGGCAACTTAAGAAGTTCAACATCCCACAGAAGCTCCTGCTCCTCTTCTACTCTGCAATTGTATAATCTGTGCTGTGCTCCTCAATAATCATCTGGTATAGTTCCACCAGGGAGAGAGATAAATACTGGCTCCAATGCTCCTCTCTCGTTTCGGGAATGTCCCTTCATCAGGCAGTGATGCCTGATGAAGGGACATTCCCGAAACGCGTAGCAGCAGGAGAGAGGAGCATTGACCATATTTGACCCAGGGGAAAGGCTGACCAGACAACTGTGTCGTGGACGAGGGAACTAGGTTCCGGAGCCAGTTGCCCTAAGGTTACATCTTAAACGCCCACTAACACCTTTATTCTGGTAATCCTCCACCCTATTACCCTCCATTTTGGAACTTTGAGAAAAAGACGTGTTTTAATGTGTGTTATTTGTTTTATCAGTATTTTATTTCTGTATTAAATCTTCCCTACTTAAATATACTACACTATATGTTATTTCTTTTGTTTCCTTGCATATGGAACATAATTAAGAGAGGATTCATATATGAAGTATTAAGGGAAGTATTGTTTTATAATTTTTTTCACGCCAAAAGTGCTTAAACGTGTCGTTCACAGATTAAGCGCACCCTGTTGCACCTTTTCTACACACATCCACATTCTTACTTTGGTATAGGGGAATACCATTGGTACAAACGGGGTTTGCTGCTCCTAATCTAAATTGGCGCCAGATAAGTTCTTTTAAATCTTTTCACCATGATCTGTATCTGTCCAGAGCCAAAAAACGGCAACTAGAATAGTTAAGGACCCGCTTCACCCTAGCCATGGCATTCTCAACCTGCTGCCATATGGCAGACGATACAGGGCCATCCCCAGCAGATCCAACAGAAGCCTCAAAAGCTTCTTTCCTCAAGCAGTCCACCTGCTGAACTCCTGACCAACCGACCCCCTGGTAGTCCGCCCAGTTGCTCTACTCTGTTTCTCTGCACGTAATGATCACTCTGTTCCCTATGGTTCTTTTATCTGAAGATTGCACATGTCCCCCCTTCCTTGTTTACTTGTTCCCTTTGTGTCTGCTGCACTGTAAACTGAAAACAAATTCCTAGTATATGCAAGTATACCTGGCCAATAAAGTTGATTCTGATGTTTACTTCACAGGGAATGAAAAGGAACATTTTTACGCTGCTGTAACATCTACACTGTAGGGCTAATTTGTGTCAGAAGACAGTTTAACCTGAAAGTATTTTTTTGGATTGCGATAGGAAACCAGAGTACCCAAAAGAAACCCACACAAACATGGGGAGAATATACAAACTCTCAGGGGTGCCAAGCAGGGGTACAAATTATTTGGGACCAGACCTCTATAGGGGTCTGGGAGTGCAGGGAAGGCATTACCACACCCCAGATGCATCACCTTCAATGGGGTAACACCAAGAAGAGCCGTACATCCGCATCCCTATCTCATCCACTGACATGATAGAGACACGTCGGCGTCCATACCCACTCCTCCACAGCACCAAGCAGCACAGTCACGCCTACACCCCCACCAACTCCATGAGCCCGGCTCAAACACACCTGCCTGAACACCACCGCCGCCAGGTATGTATTGACAGTCTCTCAGCCAGGATTCCGGTCGCTGTATGTCACTCCTCGTGACGTCAACATGCATGCCAGCACCGCTTGTGGCTTGGCATTCTCCTCACCGCCACCGGCCATGTCCTGCTCACCGCTGCCGCCCCTGCCCACGTTCTGCACGCTGCCGCCGCCCACATCCTCTGCTGCCCAGGGCCTTCAACTCCGCACTGCCGCCAACTACACCCCCCCCCCCCCGCTGCTCAGGTACTCTTACCCTGCTTCTCTATGTCCCTGTCACTCTTCCTGTCACTGCTGTCACTCTCCCTGTCACGCTCTCTATCACTGCTGTCACTCTCACTGTCCCTGCTGTCATTCTCACTGTCCCTGCTGTCCCTCTCTCTGTCGCTGTCCTTGTTGCCACTCTCTGTCACTGTCCCTGCTGTCACTGTTTCTCTGTCACTTTCCCTGTCCCTATGTCCCTGCTGTCACTCTCCTTGTCTCTGAATTGTGGATCATACCATGTGGCATATGTGAATTTTGGATCATACTGTGTGGCATAATGCGAATTTTGTCTCATTCTGTGTGGCGTAATGTGAATTTCTGCTCACACCGTGTGCTACAATGTGAATTTTGGCGCATACTGTGTGGCATAATATGAATTTCTGCTCATACCGTGTGCTATAATGTGAATTTCGGCTCATTCTGTGTGCGATAATCAGAATCAGCATCAGAATCAGTTTATTGCCAAGTATATTAGTACATAATACACAAGGAATTTGTTTCCGATAACCACAGCTCCCAGACAGAATATGACATACGACAAGAAACATAAGAAACATAGAGGAAGGAGAATACATGAAGGATAGTTTGAGTACATGAGTTGAGTACATGTGAATTTCGGCTCATACCGTGCGCTATAATGTGAATTTCGGCTCATACCGTGTGCTATAATGTGAATTTCGGCTCATACCGTGTGCTATAATGTGAAGTTCGGCTCATACCGTGTGCTATAATGCGAATTTCGGCTCATTCTGTGTGGTATAATGTGAATTTCGGCTCATTCTGTGTGGTATAATGTGAATTTCGGCTCATACTATGTGGTATAATGTGAATTTCGGCTCATTCTGTGTGGTATAATGTGTAAGGGACACCAGTACTAGATAGTATACTATCCTACTATTGTGGTGCATAATGTGTATAAGGGGTATATAATGTGGTACACTACACTTAAGGACACGCCCCTTTTTGAGTGGCCACACACCCTTTTCTGGAGCACTTTTCCATACCCCCACTTTAAAATTTCCACTTTGACCACTGTATGCATGTATATATATATATATATATAGATATAGATATATATATATAATGAGACAGACTACATGAATTTGTATACCTAAGAAATGTGGGATCCAATTAAAAATGCTAAATTGCTGTACTCGCAGCGTGGTGTTTTACAATATTTAATAAAATATGACCTGGGAGGAGTGAATTAAAAAGTAAGAAGACCTTCCTGGACCCGAATAAAGTGATTCCTTTGTTAGCAAAATCATCTAGAAAGTTAGTGTGCATAAGGAGAGCACTGAAGACTTTTAAAAGGTGTCACATGGCTGATTTGTGCATTTTCTTAAACAAAAAAATAATTAACTGTAAAAAGCGTACAAATTTCTTTTACTTACAAAGGAATGTTGATATTGTAATTTAAAGGTATAATGTTAATTGTGTTAGCTGTTTATGGACCTAATTCTGGTCGCATTTCATTTTAGCAATAATCGCAATAGAGCAATTTTTGCTAAAATGCACCACAGTGACAGTGCGCATGCAATCAAAGTGCGCTTGCAATCAAAGTGCGGTCGCATCCGTGATGGGGTATCAGTCTATTGTGAGTGGCTGCTGTGATCAGCTGACTAAGAACAGCGACTGGAACAGCTGAGAATGATCAGGAGACTTCCATCAACATGGCTCCACCCGCATCTGAGTTTTGGAGGGAATTTTGGCATGGAGGAAGCAGGCCTGAATTCTGGAGGTATGGAGGGAGAGCAGAGAGTGATGCCCGGAGACAGCTCAACACTGAAGAGAGTGCTGAGCAGCAGCAGTATGAATAATGAATATGAACACACCTCAGCATCTTCTGGGAGTGGCGCCCACATACAGATCCAAGCATTGACCGCGAGCAGCGTGAGGGCAAAGTGAGAACGAACAGCAGCGTCAACCTGGGGAAACACCTCAAAGGTAAATAAGTAGTTCTAGTACTCCAAATCGTGACACAATGGACTAAACAAAAATATACTTTTGTGTGTTTTACCACCAACATTACTTAAGGGAACATTAATTAGCAAATACAAATTGCTTGCAATGGGAGAACTGCATATATACATGGTTATTGGGCAAATATAATCTAAATATTCAAATAATATTTAAATAATTCCACAAGGAGAATTGTAAATGTAATTGGAAAACATGCTTGGGATTAGAGTTGGTTTAAAATCAAATGACGGATTGTAATTATGATCCAATAGGCCATCACCCACTTTTATGCCTGGTCCCAGTGGTCCATTTGTTAATGTCTGCCATCAACATTCTATGATCAGGGTTTTTTTTAACTTTTATTTATAAAATGTAGTTTTTTTCTAACTTCAATCAGTAATTTTCTGTTTACTCCAACATTTTTTTGCACACTTTCCTAATCACTTACCAGGCTAGACATAGTCCACCAGGTCTTACACTGATTGATAGTTCCAGCACTATTTGAGGTACAGTAATAGTGCTGTGATCAGTACAGTAAACTGCATAGGTGAAATAAGAAAAAATTGTATACAGGCTATCTGATTTTCTGAATACAGTTGAACTCTTTTGAACCTATTTCAGAACTTACCAGAAAGAAGGAAGGGGAGTCCAAGGTGTTGTTTGACATGGTGGGTGGCATTCCCAGCAGTAGGGGAAGTGTACATGGGCCCATACATCTGGAATTAATTGGGGAAATTGCCTGATTTGCGCATGACTGGGTTGGGTCATTGGCAAAGTTCAACATGTTTGAAATCCTCAGTTCGCTGATTCCTACCCAAAAATGATCAGAATCTGCAAGTTAGGATTTTTGAACGTGTGATTTTGCAGATCTCAAGAGAAATCACCAATCATCGGAGTCCACCGATCAGCAGATCAGATTGGCATTGGGAAATTTTGGAATTTCCAGTTAGATTTTGGTTGATTTTTTTTTCTTGATTTTGTGTTTAAGGGTCTAAAGCACACATTTACCAACATATGATTTTTAACATTGTTTAAAAAATAATAACAAATATCACCTGTTAATAAATGGGAAATGTAGACCCTGAAATTCAAAAAGACCAAAGATTTATCAACATTTTTCAAACAGCGACCAAAAATCGACCCAGATCAATTTTTAGTAAGTATACCCCTAAATCCCACATTTACTAACAGATGATTTTTGACATTTGTTTTTCAAAGGATGTAAAAAATAATCTGCTAGTAAATGTGTGATTTAGACAGTGAAACACAAAATCGATAAAAAAATAAAAAATAAAATCACCCCAACATTGACCAAAAAGCGATCAACATCAACCAAAATTGACTTTTAGTAAATATACCCCCTTGTTCTTATCATTAGTCAAGAGAGCAGAGAGGCAAAGTAGGTATTTCAAACTTCTTAACAAGAGAATCATGAATGACATTTCAGCTGTTTCAGTCTAGGAAGGCCGTTAGATTAATGACTTTATTTGAAATTCAGAGAGATACTGGGTAGAAACCTGAGACTGAGTTTTCAAGCAAGAAGAGGTTGCCTAGAAGAGCCTATCTCATACAAGCTAGGCCATGAAGTTTCATGGCTTGTTGGGACCATCAGCAACAAGAAGACCAAGATCTACACAATATAGACAGATTGTTTTTTAAATTATTCTCTTGTTCCTGAGGAGACAGTTTGTAATGGCCAAGTCATATCGGTTATGACATTAAATACACTGGAAGTCAAACATGAGACACCATATGCAATTGGAAGCAAGGAGCCAGTTTGAACTCTGGGCACCAGGTCAAGCCTCTTTCCTTAGTCACCTCTTTAAAGTGAATATCCACTTTATTAAAAGTCATCCCATGATATGGGGAGATCCCTGAATTCTTTCATTCAGCCATTGCCAGATAGTTTACCCAAAGCCTTATTAGTCCACGTTACCTCTGAAGCCACAGTTTGCTACTAAAGCACTCAGGTGGATAATGGTTCTTCCTGTTTCCTGCTTTCTTTAAAAACACATAACAACTTATAGGGCTCCTGCCAGTAATAATGCCCATGTAGAATAGATGTATGACAGAATTAAACATACTGTAATTGCATACCCTTTATTATCTTCTGCCGGCTTTATTAATCAGTTCCATGTATTCCCCTCCTTGGGATCTCCTCTGTTTTTTGAACATGTTGAAGTTCACCTCAGATTAAGACTCGACACAATTCAGTAGAGATGAGCGCCGGCCCAAATCTTGGGTTTTGAATCTGTATCTTCTTCATGTTTTGGATCTTTATTGGTTTTGCCAAAACCGCCTTGCGGGTTTTGGATCTGTATTTTTTTTAGAAAAAAAATATAAAAACAGCTAAAATCATAGACCGGTGACCTGTTTTTGTTCCTACAGTATTATTAACCTCAATAGCATTAATTTCCACTAATTTTAGTCAATATTGTTTTCATCCAGCGTCGGATCTTGCAGGTTTTGGATTCCATATAAGTGAGCCACAGTCAGGACTGCTATTTCACTTCCTTTCTGCCATGATGTCTGCAATAAAGTGGAAATATGGTGAATTAATATAAAAATTAGTTGTATAAATTGTTCAAAAACAAACATATTTATTTACATGGTACTACATATCTTGCATAAAGCAGCTGAAGCACCTCAATGCACTCCACTCGTTGTTGCCAACCTACTCCAATGGGTGGTTAGTTACCTTCTCCAGGTCACACATAACTTTCAGGAACTCATTCTACATTGAGGTTAAAAATAATCTGTACAGATGATTACATCATCTAAAAATATATATTCTACAATATATATTTTTCATTGTTTGTATTGTGGTCAAAATTGCCTGGAAATGAATGTTATTGGATTAATAATACTCTAGAAACAAAAAAAGGCCAAATCATGTGATTTTAGCTGTTTTAGTACATTTAAAAAATAAATAAATTCTGGAACCAAAATCAACAAAAATGGTCTGACACGGATCCTTATTAATAACTAGATTAGGGGCCCAAGGGAGGTAGAGTATGTATGTAGTGGAAGGAATGATTGATTTGCAATTTCATTTACTTTGTTTGAGTTAAAACTAATTAAATTAATTATTGAGGGCATTGGTGACAGTCTTTATTGCATAGACAACAATTTTTATTGGTTATTATTGCACTAATCTGACTTTTACTAATCCGACTTTTACATTTTCTTTGATTTTACATGCCCTGACTTAAGCCGTCTATGCCTCTCCTCTCATTTGTTCGTCTTCCATATCTATCAACAAACATGAACCAAGTGGAGTTCAGCACAAACCACAATTTGCGCAAGAAATGGACCACCTACAGTGTCACACTACATGTATGAGTCAAACACAATAAATCTAACACTATGGTTTACTTTCACCTACAGTGTCACATAATACTTGTATGAGTCGGAAATAGTTATCAAACACTGCAGTTTAATTTCACCAACAGTGTCGCACAATCCGTGTAGAAGTACGAAAATATATTACTGTCGTACCACCTTCACCCAAGACGCACAATACGTTTATGAGATGAGTACCAAAATATATTACTGTGGTACCACCTTAACCCACAGTGTAGCACAATACGTGTATGAGTCAGAAATAGTAATCAAACACTGCGGTTTAATTTCACCAACAGTGTCGCACAATATGTGTATGAGTACGAAATAATAATATACTATTGTCTGACCAGCAGTGTCACAGAACTTATATATATTTTTATAATTATATTTTAAGCTTTTTAGCTTTTATTATTTTATTTTTACACTGGGGCGGAGCACCTGGTTGGACGGACAGATCACCCCTAGATGGACAGAGCACCTGTCAGATGCAGCAGACTATAGACAGAGCACCCTTGAACTGATGCTGCATAGGACACACTAGGACACAACAGCACCTGGATGTACACACAGTGTACTGTTTTTTTTTTTTAACACTGGGGCAGAGTCCCTGGATGTATATGGATTATGGACAGATCACCCATGTCAGATACACCACTTAACGACAGACAGAACACCCCTAGACTGATACACCAGCCCTACAGCAGCCAGCAGCCCCACAACCCAGCACTGAGATGGACACATCCGTTCAGTGCACTCTCCACAGCCGGAGTGAAAATGGTGCTGATCACGGGGACCTTTATAGAATCTAAAACCCAGATAGAATCTGACAGCAGGATGATGAAGTTTTGCCTCGTTTTAGGATCCGAGTCTGGCGGAAAACCCCGAGCCGGCCTCAGATCAGGAAGTTCGGATGGGTCCGGTTCTCAGAGAACTGGACCAACTCATCTCTACAATTCAGTAGGCAAGAGAAGTACATATTCTAAACATTTGAATTATTCGCGAGTCAGTTGTAATGTACAGTATTGAATCGGACTGGGCGAGCAGAGTCCTAAGATGTATGTAATATAGGTATTGTAGATGGTCTTAAAGGAGGAATGCCCACCTGTCCTAAATGCTCCAAACTCATCAAACCTTTAATAATTAACTAGTCTTGAAAAAAAGTCTACCACAGTGTTCCTTTATACCGTAGTTTGTACCTCGAACAGCTGAGAAAGAATACGATATATGCAAGATAAGTTTACAGTCTACAGCTTTGTCATTTCACTGTCATCTCCAGCTGGTGTCATACTGAGCCTTTAAAGCTCATCTCCATTTTTCCCCATCTAAGAACTGAAGTACCCTTTTTTCTTTCTATAGTTCAAGCAATGGTCACCTTTCCTGCTTAATAACTCATGTGGGTGAGGAGACATGGTGATGTCTTAGAATAGAGGGCGTCATAATGACATTATTTATGAACGAGTCATAACATTTCTATGCAGAAGTGAACAAGGAATCAGCATGACACATAGTTAATTGCCGTAGCATCTTAAGTTTAGTATATTGCTGATCATCAGTTTACCTCATTTAAAAATATATGTTCTTTTGCACTAATCATATTTTGCAGGACTTTGAACAATTTCAAAGTGAATACAAGATTTGACTACATAAATCTATAAATAAATAATATCTTATTAATTTGCTAGTGTGATAATTTTCTTGTTGTGCTATATTAACTAGGATATTGGGTCTGAGCATCAAGTTTATTTTAATGTTATAATACACTAGAAACAAATACAGGTAAGCTTTTTATATAGCGCTTAGGGAGTACAGAAAATATTTACACAAAGGAACTGTGAATCGTCATACCAAAATTGGGGGAGGGTCTTGCAGGGGCAAATGCTGGATATCTGGAGGTCGTTTCCACATCACGCGACTAAAGTGGTCATGACCATCATGGCATTAATTCCGGGGGCGTTTTAAGAGAGGAGGAGGCCCGTGTACAGCCTTCTGCTTCAGGGGCCCCCTCCTCTCTGACAGAGGCACAGCATTTAATACTTACCTCTCCTGGGTCCACCGGCGGTGCCTTCCTTCTCCGCAGCGGCAATACAGTCTGAGACTAGACTCTATTGCGCATGCGCAAATTTCCGGGAACACGGCGCGGTGGCCATTTTCCCAAAGATTTTGCTACTGCGCATGCGCAAAACTCCGGAAAAATGGCCGCCATGCCATCTTTCTGGGGTTTTCAGCAGGCGCAATAGAGTATGTTCCCCCTAGTGTTCAAACTCTATTGCATTGCCGAAAAAGGGATGGCTTCGACGGGGGACTTCATAGAGGTTAGTACTTTTAAGCAAATGGGTGCAGTGTGTGCGGGGTGGGCCCCCCTGGACCTGGGGGCCCGTGTGCCTCGCACACACTGCACCCATTATAGAAACGCCAATGCATTACTTGCACCTAATTCTAGGCCACATCTACATCAACTATGGGGGGGTGATTCAGACCTGATCGCTCCGCTGCTAAAATTGTACTCCTTCGATCAGATAGTCGCCGCCCAAGTGGAGTGTATATTCACCGTGCAAGTGTGCGAGTGCATGTGTGCGCCGTTTAGGGGGCGCGGTCCGGGCAACGCAGGCATGCCCGGACCGTTGGGGGGGCGGGCCGTGGCAGCTGCGTGACATCACACGCAGCCACTGTGACCCGGGCAGCGATGAGTAGCTCCCTGCCAGCGCGCAGGAGCTTCTCTGGTAGGGAGCTACTCTTCCAGTACAAAAGCATCGCCGCTGTATGATGCTTTTGTACTTGTGTGGCGGGGTAGGGCCTGACATGCGGGGTGGACTATCCCTGTGCTGGGTGTTACACCCCCCCCCCCCGAATGTCAGGGAAGCTGATCGTAGATGTGTTAAATTTAGCACATCTACGATCATGTCTGAATCACCCCCTTACTCCTACAGTGCGATCAGAACGGGCAGATCGGGGCTAGAGCTTACGTCACACACCCTCCCTGAAAACGCTTGAGCACGCCTGCGTTTATCGTGACACTACCATAAAACCACCCACAACCGGTTGCCTCCTGTCAATCAGCATGCAAATGGCTGTGCAATTAGAATTTTCGCACCAGTCTGTCGCTGACCGACGATGCCTGTTGTTTGCTGATGCGCATGCGCATTGCGGTGCATATAAGCATGCACAGTTATTAGATGATCGCCCGCTGTGCGAAAATGCACAGAAGCGATCAGGTTTGAATCAGGCCCATGATACCTTCCACTCATAAGGTACTTTAGGCAGGAATAAGACAAACCTCCCAACTTTTTGGTTCATCAATGCAGGATCCTGAGGAAGAGGAATGGCCCCAACAAAAGGGAGTGTGGCCTCCCGCTTTCACCATTGTGGGAGCTTGCCCAGCTCTCTGTGAGCTGCTGCCCATGCCCACAGACCCTCTGTCTCTCGTGAATAAGCAGAGCAGCGAGTAACAGGTGGCCTCCCAACTGCCCCCCCTCCCATTCATCGTGGGATACTGCGGCCAGCAGGACAGTGCCCAAAAAATGGGACTGTCCCGCAAAAAGGTTAAAAGATACAGTACATACAGTCTGCCGGTCACAATACGACGCCAGGATTCCGGCTGTGAGCTGACCAATGGGGGGTGGGGGGGATACGCTTACCCCAGGTTCCTATTCCCACTCTGTGGGTGTCATGGACACCCACGAGTGGGAATAATCCCTGTTGGTCGGCATGTCAACCGGTGGGATTTTGAGCGGGCCAGTATTGTGACCGCCGGTCACATAACTACATCCCATACATACTATAAACTTACACTGCATTCCCTAATCACCAATAGAACAGTGGAGCTTGTCTATCTCTCCCATTCCCTGCTGTAGGTTCTGCTTCTCCCTGCACCCCCAGCATTGGACAAACCAGCAATTACTTTTACTACTCGCCTCTTCTCATAGGCTACATCTCCTCCCTATCCCATCAGCAGACGGAGAGCCCCGTAGCTGCGCTCTGCTCTGGGAGATGACATCTCACAAATATACTATATATCACTGCAGGGTCTCATCTGCCCCAGTGAGTGACAGCTGGGACAGCACTTCACCTCACTGCCTCCTTGCTTCACACTGCTGGTGGTCTGTGGTGATTACATTGCACAGAATCCCAGCTGCAGTTCTTGTTCCCCTCCTCGGGATGTAGTGATGGGTTTTCTGGAAAACAATGGTGGGGGGCAGTTTCCAGGTAGCCTGACCCCCCACAGGAGAACGTCACTCAGAACAGAGCACGGAGATTTTGGAAGCATGAGAGGCAGGTGAATACGGCTATTTAGTGCCGGTAAGTAGGTTAACATCCGGGAAATCTATGGTTTCTCTGGCATTAACCCTTTAACAAATTGACTGAAGTTCTACAATATTCTATTATACTCAACCATTGAGAGAGATTAAGTGTAAAAGTTGCCACTGTCATCCAATCAACTTCTAGCTATCATTTACTGCACCTTGCGCAGTCTATGAAATGACAGAAGTTGATTAAGTTGATTGGTTGTTATGGGCAACTTTTCCACTTTTGGGGAGATGTACTAAGCCTGGAGAGAGTTAAGGTGGTGACAGATAAAATAGCAACCAATCAGAACCTAACATTTTTTTTAGAGATGAGCGGGTTCGGTTTCTTTGAATCCGAACCCGCACGAACTTCACTTTTTTTTTCACGGGTCCGAGCGACTCGGATCTTCCCGCCTTGCTCGGTTAACCCGAGCGCGCCCGAACGTCATCATGACGCTGTCGGATTCTCGCGAGACTCGGATTCTATATAAGGAGCCGCGCGTCGCCGCCATTTTCACACGTGCATTGAGATTGATAGGGAGAGGACGTGGATGGCGTCCTCTCCATTAGAATAGATTAGAAGAGAGAGAGAGAGAGAGAGATTGTGCAGACAGAGTTTACCACAGTGACCAGTGCAGTTGTTGTTAAGTTAACTTTTATTTAATATATCCGTTCTCTGCTATATCCGTTCTCTGCCTGAAAAAAACGATACACAGCAGTCACACAGTGTGACTCAGTCTGTGTGCACTCAGCTCAGCCCAGTGTGCTGCACATCAATGTATAAAAGCTTATAATAATTGTGGGGGAGACTGGGGAGCACTGCAGGTTGTTATAGCAGGAGCCAGGAGTACATAATATTATATTAATTTAAAATTAAACAGTGCACACTTTTGCTGCAGGAGTGCCACTGCCAGTGTGACTAGTGGTGACCAGTGCCTGACCACCAGTATAGTAGTATATTGTTGTATACTATCTCTTTATCAACCAGTCTATATTAGCAGCAGACACAGTACAGTGCGGTAGTTCACGGCTGTGGCTACCTCTGTGTCGGCAGTCGGCACTCGGCAGGCAGTCCGTCCATCCATAATTGTATAATTATATACCACCTAACCGTGGTATTTTTTTTTCTTTCTTTATACCGTCGTCATAGTCATACTAGTTGTTACGAGTATACTACTATCTCTTTATCAACCAGTGTACAGTGCGGTAGTTCACGGCTGTGGCTACCTCTGTGTCGGCAGTCGGCAGGCAGTCCGTCCATCCATAATTGTATTATTATAATATATACCACCTAACCGTGGTTTTTTTTTCATTCTTTATACCGTCATAGTGTCATACTAGTTGTTACGAGTATACTACTATCTCTTTATCAACCAGTGTACAGTGCGGTAGTTCACGGCTGTGGCTACCTCTGTGTCGGCAGTCGGCAGGCAGTCCGTCCATCCATAATTGTATTATAATATATACCACCTAACCGTGGTTTTTTTTTCATTCTTTATACCGTCATAGTCAGTCATACTAGTTGTTACGAGTATACTACTATCTCTTTATCAACCAGTGTACAGTGCGGTAGTTCACGGCTGTGGCTACCTCTGTGTCGGCACTCGGCAGGCAGTCCGTCCATCCATAATTGTATTACAATATATACCACCTAACCGTGGTTTTTTTATACCACCTAACCGTGGCAGTCCGTCCATAATTGTATACTAGTATCCAATCCATCCATCTCCATTGTTTACCTGAGGTGCCTTTTAGTTCTGCCTATAAAATATGGAGAACAAAAAAGTTGAGGTTCCAAAATTAGGGAAAGATCAAGATCCACTTCCACCTCGTGCTGAAGCTGCTGCCACTAGTCATGGCCGAGACGATGAAATGCCAGCAACGTCGTCTGCCAAGGCCGATGCCCAATGTCATAGTACAGAGCATGTCAAATCCAAAACACCAAATATCAGTAAAAAGCCTCTTTTTTTCTTTGCGTCATGTGCTGTTTGGGGAGGGTTTTTTGGAAGGGACATCCTGCGTGACACTGCAGTGCCTCTCCTAGATGGGCCCGGTGTTTGTGTCGGCCACTAGGGTCGCTAATCTTACTCACACAGCTACCTCATTGCGCCTCTTTTTTTCTTTGCGTCATGTGCTGTTTGGGGAGGGTTTTTTGGAAGGGACATCCTGCGTGACACTGCAGTGCCACTCCTAGATGGGCCCGGTGTTTGTGTCGGCCACTAGGGTCGCTTATCTTACTCACACAGCGACCTCGGTGCAAATTTTAGGACTAAAAATAATATTGTGAGGTGTGAGGTATTCAGAATAGACTGAAAATGAGTGTAAATTATGGTTTTTGAGGTTAATAATACTTTGGGATCAAAATGACCCCCAAATTCTATGATTTAAGCTGTTTTTTAGTGTTTTTGGAAAAAAACACCCGAATCCAAAACACACCCGAATCCGACAAAAATAATTCGGTGAGGTTTTGCCAAAACGCGTTCGAACCCAAAACACGGCCGCGGAACCGAACCCAAAACCAAAACACAAAACCCGAAAAATTTCAGGCGCTCATCTCTAATTTTTTTCACACACAGCCTGTAAAATAACAATTAGAAACTGACTGGTTGGTGCTTTATCTCTCTCTACTTTATCTCTATCCAGAGCTTAGTACATCTGCCCCTTTATCTCTTTCGAAGCTTTGATGCATTTCCCCCATCATATTCAAGAGTCACAAAAATGAAAGCAAATATTTCCATGACAATAGAATCAACTCAATTAAATTTCCATATCATTTATTCTTGAGTCAAACTGAAAGGTCTATTGTAAAGGGAGCTTAAGGATAAAATTAAGTCATTTGTAATGTTAAACAATTCATGGTGCTATTTGTGAATTTTAAAGAAATTATTGTTGAACAATTACATTTTAAAGCAATGTTTTCGAAATCGCATTCATCACAAAATACACTCCTGAAAATACCATAGAGCAAGTAGATAAAGCCATACTTTTGTTGTTTGATAAAGTGAAACATAAAGTGCTGGAAGCTTTTAATGTTTTACAAAACACACATCCAAAAATACAGATGTGTTCTCTGTCTATATACAATGCGGTGTGAGACGCCTGGCGCGACTGAGGCGCAGTATACTGCACTTTTCATAAAATTTTGCATCTTATCCGCATCACAGACATGGCAAAAAGACACTCATTGGGGCTAATTCAGACCTGTAGATTTAGCACATCTACGATCAGTCACACTGACATGTGGGGGGATGTCCAGCAGAGGGCTAGCCCACCCCGCATATCAGTCACTGCCCCGCTGCACATGTACAAAAGCATCACACAGCAGCGATGCTTTTGTACTTCAGGAGTAGCTCCCAGCCAGTGCAGCTCCTGCGCGCTGGCAGGGAGCTACTCATCGCTGCCCGAGTCGCAGCGGCTGCGTGTGATGCCACGCAGCTGCCGCGGCCTGCCCTCCCCCAACGGTCCGGGCATGCCTGCGTTGCCCGGACCGCGCCCCCTAACCGGCGAAAACGCACAGCACTGACCAGGTCTGAATCAGCCTCATTGTGTACTAGAGTATCTAGTACTGGGATACAACATTTACCGTACAGGAATTGGTTTTACACGGGTACTTGGCGTGAGAATAAGCTGCGGCTGCATACAGTTGTGCAAATATCCCACATCAATTGATCAGAGCAATCTAGCACTTTATTTATGCAAATAAGTAGCACATTCCAAGCTAGAAAGAGGCTCGGTATGGCTATGTGCCCAGGACTGAGAGAGGCTAAGTGGCATGATTGAAGTCACAGTGTAAAACATCTTTATGGGAACTTTTTGATTCGATTGATTTGATAAGGATGGGCTAACTAGGAACAATTTTAGACTTGAAAAATACACTTTATGGTACAGAACAAACAGCAACCTTATGAGGCTAGTTCCCCAACTTAGGAGTTTCTTTTACAGTTACTATACCTCAATTTCTGTTTTTATTTTGTATAGGATACAGTATGTACTTTCATGCTGTGTATATAAACTAGTGATGAGCGGGTTCGGTTCCTCGGAAACCGAACCCCCCCGAACTTCACCCATTTTACACGGGTCTGAGGCATACTCGGATTCTCCCGTATGGCTCGGTTAACCCGAGCGTGCCCGAATGTCATCATCCCGCGGTCGGATTCTCGCGAGATGCGTATTCTATATAAGGAGCCGCGCGTCGCCGCCATTTTCACTCGTGCATTGGAAATGTTAGGGAGAGGACGTGGCTGGCGTCCTCTCCGTTTATTAATGTTGCTGCAAATATTTGTGCTTATTGCTTAATTGTGGGGACTGGGGAGCAGCTGTATTATATAGGAGGAGTACAGTGCAGAGTTTTGCTGATCAGTGACCACCAGTTTTATCTGTTCTCTGCCTGAAAAACGCTCCATATCTGTGCTCAGTGTGCTGCATATATCAGTGCTCACACTGCTTTATTGTGGGGACTGGGGACCAGCAGTATTATATAGGAGGAGTACAGTGAAGAGTTTTGCTGACAGTGACCACCAGTATATATAGCAGTATGCTACGGAAGTCATCAAGTATACTATCCATCTAAATTCTATACCTGTGGTGCATTTTAGTTTTGCAGTTTGCTGACAGTGACCACCAGTAAATATAGCAGTACGGTACGGAAAGGCCACTGCTCTACCTACCTCTGTGTCGTCAAGTATACTATCCATCTAGATTCTATACCTGTGGTGCATTTTAGTTTTGTAGTTTGCTGACAGTGATCATCAGTATATATAGCAGTACGGTACGGAGGGCCACTGCTCTACCTACCTCTGTGTCATCAAGTATACTATCCATCTAGATTCTATACCTGTGGTGCATTTTAGTTTTGCAGTTTGCTGACAGTGACCACCAGTATATATAGCAGTACGGTACGGAAGGCCACTGCTCTACCTACCTCTGTGTCGTCAAGTATACTATCCATCTAGATTCTATACCTGTGGTGCATTTTAGTTTTGCAGTTTGCTGACAGTGACCACCAGTATATATAGCAGTATGGTACGGAAGGCCACTGCTCTACCTACCTCTGTGTTGTCAAGTATACTATCCATCTAGATTCTATACCTGTGGTGCATTTTAGTTTTGCAGTTTGCTGACAGTGACCACCAGTATATATAGCAGTACGGTACGGAAGGCCACTGCTCTACCTACCTCTGTGTTGTCAAGTATACTATCCATCTAGATTCTATACCTGTGGTGCATTTTAGTTTTGCAGTTTGCTGACAGTGACCACCAGTATATATAGCAGTACGGTACGGAAGGCCACTGCTCTACCTACCTCTGTGTCGTCATTAAGTATACTATCCATCTAGATTCTATACCTGTGGTGCATTTTAGTTTTGCAGATTGCTGACAGTGACCACCAGTATATATAGCAGTACGGTACGGAAAGCCACTGCTCTACCTACCTCTGTGTCGTCAAGTATACTATCCATCCATACCTGTGCTGCATTTCAGTTGTGCGCAGTATATATAGTAGTAGGCCATTGCTATTGATACTGGCATATAATTCCACACATTAAAAAATGGAGAACAAAAATGAGGAGGTTAAAATAGGGAAAGATCAAGATCCACTTCCACCTTGTGCTGAAGCTGCTGCCACTAGTCATGGCCGAGACAATGAAATGCCATCAACGTCGTCTGCCAAGGCCGATGCCCAATATCATAGTAGAGAGCATGTAAAATCCTAAACACAAAAGTTCAGTTAAATGACCCAAAAATCAAAATTAAATGCGTCTGATGAGAAGCGTAAACTTGCCAATTTGCCATTTACGACACGGCGTGGCAAGGAACGGCTGAGGCCCTGGCCTATGTTCATGGCTAGTGGTTCAGATTCACATGAGGATGGAAGCACTCATCCTCTCGCTAGAAAAATGAAAAGACTTAAGCTGGCAAAAGCACAGCAAAGAACTGTGAGTTCTTCTAAATCACAAATCCCCAAGGAGAGTCCAATTGTGTTGGTTGCGATGCCTGACCTTCCCAACACTGGACGGGAAGAGCTTGCGCCTTCCACCATTTGCACGCCCCCTGCAAGTGCTGGAAGGAGCACCCGCAGTCCAGTTCCTGATAGTCAAATTGAAGATGTCACTGTTGAAGTACATCAGGATGAGGATGTGGGTGTTGCTGGCGCTGGGGAGGAAATTGACAAGGAGGATTCTGATGGTGAGGTGGTTTGTTTAAGTCAGGCACCCGGGGAGACACCTGTTGTCCGTGGGACGAATATGGCCATTGACATGCCTGGTCAAAATACAAAAAAAAATTCACCTCTTCGGTGTGGAATTATTTCAACACAAATGCGGACAACAGGTGTCAAGCCGTGTGTTGCCTTTGTCAAGCTGTAATAAGTAGGGGTAAGGACGTTAACCACCTAGGAACATCCTCCCTTATACGTCACCTGGACCGCATTCATCAGAAGTCAGTGACAAGTTCAAAAACTTTGGATGACAGCGGAAGCAGTCCACTGAGCACTAAATCCCTTCCTCTTGTAACCAAGCTACTGCAAACCACACCACCAACTCCCTCAGTGTCAATAAACACCTTACACAGGAAAGCCAATAGTCCAGCAGGCCATGTCACTGGCAAGTCTGACGAGTCCTCTCCTGCCTGGGATTCCTCCGATACATCCTTGAGTGTAACGCCTACTGCTGCTGGCGCTGCTGTTGTTGCTGCTAGGAGTCAATCGTCATCCCAGAGGGGAAGTCGGAAGACCACTTGTACTACTTACAGTAAGCAATTGACTGTCCAACAGTCCTTTGCGAGGAAGATGAAATATCACAGCAGTCATCGTGCTGAAAAGCGGATAACTCAGGTCTTGTCAGCCTGGGTGGTGAGAAACGTGTGTCCGGTATCCACCGTTAATTCACAGGCAACTTTAGACTTGATTGAAGTACTGTGTCCCCGGTACCAAATACCATCTAGGTTCCATTTCTCTAGGCAGGCGATACCGAAAATGTACAGAGACGTCAGAAAAAGAGTCACCAGTGTCCTAAAAAATGCAGTTGTACCCAATGTCCACTTAACCACGGACATGTGGACAAGTGGAGCAGGGCAGATTCAGGACTATATGACTGTGATAGCCCACTGGGTAGATGTATTGCCTCCTGCAGCAAGAACAGCAGCGGCGGCACCAGTAGCAGCATCTCGCAAACGCCAACTCGTTCCTAGGCAGGTTACGCTTTGTATCACCGGTTTTCATAAGAGGCACACAGCTGACAACCTCTTACAGAAACTGAGGAACATCATCGCAGAATGGCTTACCCCAATTGGACTCTCCTGAGGATTTGTGACATCGGACAACGCCACCAATATTGTGCGTGCATTACATCTGGGAAAATTCCAGCACGTCCCATGTTTTGCACATACATTGAATTTGGTGGTGCTGAATTATTTAAAAAATTACAGGGGCGTGCAAGAGATGCTGTCGGTGGCCCGAAGAATTGCGGGCCACTTTCGGCATTCAGCCACCGCGTGCCGAAGACTGGAGCACCAGCAAACAGTCCTGAACCTACCCTGCCATCATCTGAAGCAAGAGGTGGTAACGAGGTGGAATTCAACCCTCTATATGCTACAGAGGATGGAGGAGCAGCCTATACATCTGCCCACGATATAGGCAAAGGAGGGGGAATGCACCTGACTCAAGCGCAGTGGAGAATGATTTCAATGTTGTGCAAGGTTCTGCAACCCTTTGAACTTGCCACACGTGAAGTCAGTTCAGACACTGCCAGCCTGAGTCAGGTCATTCCCCTCATCAGGCTTTTGCAGAAGAAGCTGTAGACACTGAAGGAGGAGCTAAAACAGAGCGATTCCGCTAGGCATGTGGGACTTGTGGATGGAGCCCTTAATTCGCTTAACCAGGATTCACGGGTGGTCAATCTGTTGAAATCAGAGCACTACATTTTGGCCACCGTGCTCGATCCTAGATTTAAAACCTACGTTGTATCTCTCTTTCCAGCAGACACAAGTTTGCAGAGGTTCAAAGACCTGCTGGTGAGAAAATTGTCAAGTCAAGCGGAACGTGACCCGTCAACAGCTCCTCCTTCACATTCTCCCGCAACAGGGGGTGCGAGGAAAAGGCTAAGAATTCCGAGCCCACCCGCTGGCGGTGATGCAGAGCAGTCTGGAGTGAGTGCTGACATCTGGTCCGGACTGAAGAACCTGCCAACGATTACTGACATGTCGTCTACTGTCACTGCATATGATTCTGTCACCATTGAAAGAATGGTGGAGGATTATATGAGTGACCGCATCCAAGTAGGCACGTCAGACAGTCCGTACGTATACTGGCAGGAAAAAGAGGCAATTTGGAGGCCCTTGCACAAACTGGCTTTATTCTACCTAAGTTGCCCTCCCTCCAGTGTGTACTCCGAAAGAGTGTTTAGTGCAGCCGCTCACCTTGTCAGCAATCGGCGTACGAGGTTAATTCCAGAAAATGTGGAGAAGATGATGTTCATCAAAATGAATTATAATCAATTCCTCCATGGAGACATTCACCAGCAATTGCCTCCAGAAAGTACACAGGGATCTGAGATGGTGGATTCCAGTGGGGACGAATTAATAATCTGTGAGGAGGGGGATGTACACAGTGAAAGGGGTGAGGAATTGGAGGATGATGATGAGGTGGACATCTTGCCTCTGTAGCGCCAGTTTGTGCAAGGAGAGATTGATTGCTTCTTTTTTGGTGGGGGCCCAAACCAACCAGTCATTTCAGTCACAGTCGTGTGGCAGACCCTGTCGCTGAAATGATGGGTTCGTTAAAGTGTGCATGTCCTGTTTATACAACATAAGGGTGGGTGGGAGGGCCCAAGGACAATTCCATCTTGCACCTCTTTTTTCTTTCATTTTTCTTTGCATCATGTGCTGTCTGTGGACTATTTTTTGAAGTGCCATCCTGAATGACACTGCAGTGCCACTCCTAGATGGGCCAGGTGTTTGTGTCGGCCACTTGTGTCGCTTATCGTAGTCACACAGCGACCTTGGTGCGCCTCTTTTTTTCTTTGCATCATGTGCTGTTTGGGGACAATTTTTTTGAAGTGCCATCCTGTCTGACACTGCAGTGCCACTCCTAGATGGGCCAGGTGTTTGTGTAGGCTACTTGTGTCGCTTAGCTTAGTCACACAGGGACCTTGGTGCGCCTCTTTTTTTCTTTGCATCATGTGCTGTGTGGGGACAATTTTTTTGAAGTGCCATCCTGTCTGACACTGCAGTGCCAATCCTAGATGGGCCAGGTGTTTGTGTCGGCCACTTGTGTCGCTTAGCTTAGTCACACAGCGACCTTGGTGCGCCTCTTTTTTTCTTTGCATCATGTGCTGTTTGGGGACTATTGTTTTGAAGTGCCATCCTGCCTGACACTGCAGTGCCACTCCTAGATGGGCCAGGTGTTTCTGTCGGCCACTTGTGTCGCTTAGCTTAGCCATCCAGCGACCTCGGTGCAAATTTTAGAACTAAAAATAATATTGTGAGGTGTGAGGTGTTCAGAATAGACTGAAAATGAGTGTAAATTATGGTTATTGAGGTTAATAATACTATGGGATCAAAATGACCCCCAAATTCTATGATTTAAGCTGTTTTTGAGGGTTTTTTGTAAAAAAACACCCGAATCCGACAAAAAATTTTCATGGAGGTTTTGGCAAAACGCGTCCGAATCCAAAACACGGCCGCGGAACCGAATCCAAAACCAAAACACAAAACCCGAAAAATTTCCGGTGCACATCTCTAATATAAACACAAAATGCTTACACACATTTCCGTACAGTGGGCCTAATTCAAGGTTGATTGCAAAACAACATTTTCCTCTAATGGGCAAAACCATTTGCACTGCAGGTGGGGCAGATGTAACATGTGCAGAAAGAGTTAGATTTGGGTGTCTCCAGGCGGATGGGTCCCATATTATGCAAACCACAAAGATGGTTTGATAAAGCTGCCATTTGGAGTGCAGCGGAACCGGTCAGGTGCCTGTGTTACCAAGCAACAAGTGCGCTGGAGAAAGGACCCGAACCAACCCCTGGACATCAATATCCATCGCATCTTAAGAGGAGCCCAGTAACAGTTTGGATTAGGAGGCTTCAGACCGTACTGCATGAGGAGCCCATCATTAAGGGACACTGGAAGCAAATCAACCTCTAACGGTCAAAATCGCAGTACTCCTCCACTGGACTCCCACCCACTTCTGATGAAACAGCCTCATTACCAAGGCTGAGAAACTGGTCAAGCAGTGCCCTGTTTTCACGATTCCTTGACCCTGCACCCGGAGCCACAGCACAGGCTTTCAGCGCTCCGTACTGACAGCCGGCGTCAGTGCAGCAGCGTGAGCAGACCAGTGGATACAGGCGGTTCCCAGTCATCACATATGGATGCGGCTAGCTCCATCATTCCAGCTTCTTACAGACATCTGCTAACCACGGCTCCGTTCAACTTAAAGTACATCACTCCTGCATAGGATATTTCTATCCCCGATACAGCAATTCACCTGTATTCATCTTTAAACGACAGGTGAGGGGTATCTTAACATATGGAACTGCTGGAGCAGGAATCTGCTTAAATTGAACTGTCCTGGAAATGCTTGCCACATTGTAATTTCTATCATAAAGATTCTGATTCAAGCCCATTGTGGAACTAAAAAAAGACTGGTGCAGTGTTGTCTCTAATTGGACAGTCTTATTAATATAGACTTTTTATTATTTTTATATTCTTTTCACTTTTTACTCATTTTAAATTTTTGAAAAGCACTTTTCCTCCTGGTTATACTGTATATTCACAGCTGTTCAGTTATCATTGGATAACTTGAAATCAGTTATTAATGCATGTGACCTTTTTAATTGCCTAATATATGTTTATTGCTGGTGGGGATACTGTGATTAATATTTGTGGTATGTCAATACATATGTGATCTATTGAATAAATCAAATAATTACACCTTTTTCTTTATGGATGGCGCTTCTTTAAACATCCCCCCTTTTTTTTTTTCTTGTATAATATTGGGGCAGATGTATGATGGGGCGCTATGTGCATTCAGCAAATAGCGCACGCTAACTGCTGCTGGTACCGCATCATCACGATGTATGATGCGGCACTTTAACGAATTTACATTGTGCATGGTCCCGCTTCGTCCTGAGCGCTGTGCCTATACCTTTTTGCTGCCTCCCTGATGTATTAACGGCGGGACTGTCACTCACCGCTCGTTAAGTCCCCTCCATCGCTTCGCCAGGTCAGGGCTGGCGCTACAGCACTGCAGGTACTAAAAAGTGGGTGGGGTTTTTTTTTAGGTAATTTAAAAATAAAAACTTTATTGTTCGTGGACAATAGTCCCGCCCACGCCTCCTCCTCTATGATCTTCCTAACACATCCGGCGCCGGCGAGCGCATGCGCCTCCGGCCGCCAGCGGCACGAGCCGGGCGAAGGGCAAAAGGGCGCATGCGCAGAGAGCCAGCAGCAGCGATACCAGCCCAGCCGATGTGGAAGGTGCGCTATCGCTGAACAGGTAAGATAACGCACTCCCACATCGGCAGGGGCCTGAATAATACATTGTGGCGGCGGGTGCGGGCGTATCACCACGATAATGTGGTGATACGCCCCCAGACACATAACGTCCGTTAGGACGTTTTTCATACATCACCCCCATTGAGATTTAGCAAACTCAATTTAGTAGCTGCAGTCCGGGGAACAGATGTAATTCATTGACAAATACCTATAGACCATTGTGTAGTAGTTTTTTCAAGTGTCTCCAAGTCATTTCACTAGCGCCCACACTCTCTTCTATTTTCTCCCACCCAAACTGGGTAACTATTGCATTGGACTTACTATTTGCTACAGGGGTGCTAATAGGAACGGACTACTCCAGCATAAATCCTTTGTTGCAGACGCACATGGATGGCAACAATTTATCAATTCACTGCATGAATTTGCAATTTTTAATTTAATGTGACATGAATGTTTTTTACAAAGTGTTATTAATTGTGTAATTGTTTTATTAGAGCTATTTAATTGCTCTCTCATATTGTACTATACCAATATAATATTTAGCGCAGTCTTCTTTTCTCTGTTAGTTCTCAGTTGTGGGAGTGACTTCCCCTGCATTTGAGACAGCTGCTTAGCAATGCACCTCACGTCTACAGCGCCCGTATATACCTAGGTATACTACTCTACACACTTGTGTGACTTTAGCCACACTTCTACAACTTCAGAATCAACATTATTTGTCAAGTATACACAAATATACAAGAAATTAAATTCCGATATTCCACATATCCCCAAAAGACACATGAAGAAAACACATAAACATAAAAAGATATATCCATAATTTAAATTCAATATAATCTATAGCCCTAATAAAAAAACCTATCTCAGTTATTCAACAATGTAATAGCCTGGGGGGTAAAAACTATTCCTATGTCTTGGGTTTGCACCAGATGCGATCTATAACGTTTGCCAGACAGCAACAACTCAAACAGATCATGGCCAGGATGCAGGTGATCTCCTATAATATTCCCTGCCCGCTTCTTTACCTTAGTCAACTATAATTCCTCAATCGAGGGAAGCTCAACCCCAATAATTCTTCTGGCCATCCTAACTACCCTTTAAAGTCGGGACTTATCCTGCTCTGTTGCCGAACCAAACCACACAACAATCAGTGGTACAAGTATGCAGGTACGCTCTGGTATGGAGTACCCTTAAGAATCTGGCAGCAGGTACGCAGTCCCGCCCACTGCACACTTTTCACCCATGACCGCCATTACCACAATTATAATGCTTTGCCAAGCAACAAGACCATGGTGTTCGGCAGCATGACGGCGCCTCTCACTTTGTCAGGGCTACAGGGAGCGTGACAATGATGTCATGAGATCACATCACGCTTCCTCTCCTGGCGGCAGCGGCTGGCACGTAGAGAGGAGCCTGGGGACTGGGCTGGGTGCCTTTTCCCACAGTGTCCAGCTGTTTCCCTTCACTTGGCTCGAGTGACGAATCGGCACTGAGCGGCTTTTGTTCTTCACAGGCTGGGCTGCTGGGCATGTCTCTGGCTTCACTGTGTGCGGTCATTAATGTTTTTATATAATGTGGACACTAATATATATTTCTATAAGGGGCATTACTATATATTTTTATTATACCGGGGGCACTACTACAGTATTTACTCCTGTTATAATGGGGGCATTACTATGTATTTTTATTAAAATGGGGGCATTACAATATATTTCTATTTTACTGAGGCATTATAATATATTTCTATTATACTGTGGTTATTACTATATATTTCTATTAATCTGGAGGCAGTACTCTATATTTCTAGCCTTGCCTCCGAAGTGAAAGAACAGGGACTATGCTGTGTGGCCACACCCCTAGTGTAATGTAGCCACTCCCCCTAGTGTCATGAGGTCATGTCCCCTGGAATGGAACAGCAAGAGGCTGCTTCTGAAAATCCACAATCATCTCGATCGTATTAACCGGATTTAACTCCAGATTACATTTTGACTGCAGTGCCTATCTGCTTATGCCATAACGCCTCATCATAGAAGCTTCTACAATTTAGGTCAGGTTCCGAGATAGCAAACAGCAAAGATGTACATTTCCACCAAATAATTATGATTTTGAGCAAAAAAGATGCTCGTCACAGCCAAGTCGCCTGAAACCTGGAGCATTGAGAGGGGCTGTTTGGCACGACTGAAGCCACAATGTATAAGAAGAACACATCTGTATAGAATAATTACAGAACAGAAAGGAAAAGAAAATCAGCAACGGTTTGCAAAGCAGACTTTAGCATATACAGTAAATGAGCACACAGAGGGGTCTATTAATAAAGCAATGAAAAGTGTGGAGAAGTGAGCCAGTGCAGTAGTTTCCCATGGCGACCAGGGGCGTAGCGTGGAGACATACACAAAAAGGAACCAATTGCGCTGTAAGAAATTGCAACCAGCATGCAATATCCATTAAAACCAATGTTGCAATATTTAATAAAAACATGTAATCATAAAACATGAATGAATGACAATAATAACCACATAATAATAATAATAATAATAATAATAATAACTAAAAAAGTGCCTTTAGCCAATCTCTAGACCACAATTAATCCTTTTTAGGGAGAGATGACACCCGGAGCAGGGTCATGTCACGGCGCCCCCACCCACCACCACACATACATACATACATACATACATACATACATACATAGTTTCACATACATTTAGGCACAGACATACACAAACACACAAATATACACACACACACACATAAACACACAAATATACACACAGATATACACAGACATACACATACACACAGACATACATAAACACCGACATATAGTCACACATACTGTATACAAAGATATATATACACATAAACACACACATACATGTGTACACACAGTGGCGCACGTAGGGGCGGTTCCGAGTACCTGGAAAACCCCACCCTGATGACCCCAAAAAAATGTTTTGAGATGGAGACACAGCTGTTTCCGTTTCAGCAAAAGCCGCGATCGTGGACAGTGAGCTGTAGCAACAGAAGAGAGCTATGCAGCTCTCTGCTTACAGAATGTCGCAGGTGCCGGGGGAGCTGCTGGCTGCGCATGCTCAGCCACAGCAGCTCCCTCCGTCCTCACACTGCCGCGGCCGCTCCTCTGCTCCCAGCCTTGGTGTAGAACGCTGTATACTGTATGTAAGTTTTAAATCTTTGTTTATGTGCGTTTTTGTATGATAAGTATGTATGTATGTATGTATGTATGTGGGTTTGTGTGTGTGCTTGTGTATGTACAGTATGTATGTATGTGTGTTTACATGTGTGAGTTTGTGTATGTATATATAAATGTGTGCTATTTATATATATCTGGTAATCCTTCTTAGTGTCCTGTGATAGGACCTCTATTGAAGAAAAATAGGCGGCCCTCCACGGATTTAAATAAAGTCAAACTGTATTCAAAGAAAATTTTTCATGGTGCAAAAAACAACGTTTCAATACAGTTTTACTTTATTTAAGTCCCTGGAGTGCCGCCTATTTTTCTTCAATAGAGGTCCTATCACAGGACCCAAGGAGGATTACCAGTTATATTAATTTCAGGAGGGCACCCCGGCTTCTTTGCATTTTATCATTCAGAGTGCCAGACGACCACGCAAATAAATATATATATATATATATATATATATATATATATCTGCAACTGATGAATGGCACTCCTTACTAGTACTGCACAACATGCTCTGGTGCCCGTCAGAATTAGATAATACTGTATGTACGGAAGCAGGACGGCACTCATAAAGACTGGTAAACCATAGAAAATCAGCACAGGACGCTGTAGCTGTATGTCAACGTTTCAGAGTTAGACTCTTTTAAAGGAGAAACAGCTTCAGCATCCTGTGCTGATTTTCTATGGTTTACCAGTCTCTATGAGTGCCGTCCTGCCTCTGTACATATATATGTATGTATGTATGTTTGTGTGTGTATATATATTTATTACACATACCTGCGCATATACATACACACCCACCCACCCACCCACCCACCCACATAAACCTCCCTCGCTAAATCCTGTGTTTGCCCCTGACACATTAGCACACAGACATATACACACACATTTACACACAAGCACATTTACACAAACACATTTACACTCAAACACAATCATATACACATAAACATACAATATACACAGACATAAACACACAGTATACACACATTCATTCTCACCAAGAGGGCAGCAGCAGAGCAGCTCCTCGTTCCAGCCTGGAGGGGCGGAGCTTCTATGTGATTGACAGGCTGGACCTCGTGGGTAGAAAGAAAGGACTGAGGAAAGGGAAAGGGTGGCCACCACACTGCCTGCATGTACCAGATCACTGAATGCAGATCATTGACAGCCAGGAAAGTTCTTCTGACAACCCTCCAAACCTCCCCTCTTCCCTAAAAACACACCACACTGCACTGCACTGGACTCTCTGTACTGTGCAATCAGTGATATGCAACATACAGGCAGTATGGTGGCCACCCCTTCCCTCTCTTCTAGTCATCTCCTCCTACCCCCTGCCCGAGATCTCGGCTCTCAGCTGTGCAGTGAGCCAGCGCCTTCTGTCCCCAGCAGCGCCTGGAGCTCAAGCTCCACTTGTTCCACCCTCACTACCCCCCTGATGACGACCAATCAGCATTGATGTAACATTTATAATTTGCATACTATAAAATTATACAGAGCAGCTGATTGGTTGCCGTGGGCAACTTCTCTACTCTTTTCACTGCTTCATGAATAGACCCCGGGTCTTTTGAAACAAGAGCCCTAACTGTAACCTGATCTCTACTTACAGTACATAAGCACACAAACCACACCCCAAACCAAAGTACCAACACTATTGGTCACATATAGAGCAGTCACAAATGCCATAATGAAACTTAAATGAACATGTACAAACCAAAATGGGGGTCATCATTAAAAGGCCATCAGCAACAGTCTTCCGTTACTCGACTGGCAGTGAAAGGAAAACACACTTAGATATGATGCTCACCTTATACAATTAAATAATTGAATTAAAATACATTATATGAAACTAATGTGCCACTTAGAATAAGATAAAAAAAAGATATTAGAAATCCCTACAGAATCCAGTGACCTGGAGATAAGGTAAACATTATGACAAACATAATAAAGATGTATTTGACAATCCTGCCGGCTCATTTAAAATTGCTACTTATAATACAAAATTTTATTTTTCCAGTGCAAATTAGGACTATTTATCTAGCTAATCAACAATCAGCAAGACATATCCAATCCACCAAATTCTTCCTATCAGAGAGGGCAAATATTTGCAACCCCTCCAGCACCAGGAATTTGAGCAGCAAATCCATGCACTAGCAAATAGCATTTTTTTTTCTACTTTTCCACTTTTGTAAAAGATTTGTAATGACTTCTTGTATCATTATATTTCATAGTAATGGAGGCATTATCCAATACTTGGTATACAAGGTGGATGTTTTTAAATTTCATTAAGAGTCACGTAAACACTAACTATTGTTGCCTATCTACTGCTATGAACTGACCAATGAGATGACAGCATAACGCTATTATTTTATAACATCTTTCAGCTTCAGCTGCAAAAAAAAAAAATGGTATCTAAAAGCCAATGGATGTGACTGCTGCACATAGATGCCTTTCTGTCATTTCATCTTGACGCGTTAAACTCAATTTATTCAAAACTGAGCTAATAATCATCACCAATCAGCAGAAGTTGCCTAGCTGACATGTCTATTTATGTTGACAACACAACAATGAACCCTACCCATCAAAATCACTGCCTAGGTGCCATCCTTGACTTAGAAGCTTCCTTTGTTCCCCACATTCAATCTGTATCACAACCTTGTTACATACATGTAAGAAATATCACACGCAAGACACTACAAAGACTTTAATGCATGTACTCATGATTTCCTGCATTGGTTATTGAAATCCACCTTCTTGATCGTCTTCCCCTATCATAGCTTTAATCTTAAAATCTATTTTGTATTCAGCAATGAATCAATTTTATGTGTAAAATGTTTTTTTACCATTCCTGTACTCTCAGCCCATTCATCTGTTGCTTGTACCAAATCAGATATAAAATATTTCATTAAAGAGGTGACCTTGACGTTGGTGTGGCCAAATGTAAGCTAACAACCTCTTATATAGTTTTTAATTGTAATATATATTTCAGTTTTGAGTAGTAATGTTTGCATAGTGCACCTGCATTCTTTATCTTTATGTGTAGTACTTTAAATCTCAGCAAGGTAGCACCACTCATTACAAGCAGCTAGGGAGTGCAGTGTAGGGCTCCTCCCCCTATATATTTCATATTATGTGTATATATCTACACTTAGGGCGGTATTCAAATGATATATCATGCCCAATCTCCTTTCTAAAATGATCCCCGTTATCGCACATATCGCGCCCATGTTAATCAGGTTTAGCTGTGTAAAGGGTCGTGTAAACACAAACACAAGACGAAAAGGTGAGTACTTGCGTAGGTGCACTAAAGACCTTATATATCTTTAACATTTATTTATTTATTGGTATGCTTTAAAATCTTCATTCATGTTTGAGGAACTGTGAAATAATAACACGTATAGAGTGAAATAGAAAGAAAAAAGTGTTTTACAATTGTCCCAACCACTGACTGCTGTTAATTGTTCCTAATCTATTCAGGTATATAAAGGCTTAATAGCTCACGTTAATTTTGTCTGTCTTCACTTCGACTGTTAAATTCATTATCTATTACAGGTTGAGTATCCCTTATCCAAAATGCTTGGGACCAGAGGTATTTTGGATATCGGATTTTTCCGTATTTTGGAATAATTGCATACCATAATGAGATATCATGGTGATGGGACCTAAATCTAAGCACAGAATGCATTTATGTTTCATATACACCTTATACACACAACCTGTAGGCAATTTTAGCCAATATTTTTTATAACTTTGTGCATTAAACAAACTGTGTCTACATTCACACAATTCATTTATGTTTCATATACACCTTATACACACAGCATGAAGGTCATTTAATACAATATTTTTAATAACTGTGTGTATTAAACAAAGTTTGTGTACATTGAGTCATCAAAAAACAAAGGTTTCACTATCTCACTTGCATTCAAAAAAGTCCGTATTTTGGAATATTCCGTATTTCGGAATATTTGGATATGGGATACTCAACCTGTATCTGTTAATAAAGATTATATGCAATTTTCTATATGTGGTACTTTTTCCTATTTGCTTTTGTTAGTTTCTGTATCAGTTAGATCAGTGGCGTAAGTTTACCCCAGTTGCCTGGAGGCAACATGAATATTGGTCCCCCCCCCCCCTATATATTGATAAATAAATATACGTATGTATTAGGTTAGGTATATAAGGGAAATAGAGGCTCACCTCCCCATTCACATTGGGACCTACACTGAGATCAAAAAGATAGGAGATTTTCATATTGGACCTGTGTAAGTAAAACTATAGCGACATCTTTATGACCAATCCACCACTAAATCACCTAGTCATGATGTTGCATAGGAAGCATGAGAATTCTAACTATATGAAGTAACTTGTTTTTGTCAGAAAAGTAACTTCATATAGTTAGAATTCTCACACTTTCTTTACAGGAGCAAAAAGCTTCATCAGTAAGCTGTCTGCTTCCAGTGTAATAGGTTGTGGGTTCTAATCCTGGGTATGACACTTGTCAAATGTGTTTCTATAATAAAGAGGGTGTGACTTGTAAGGTGCAGGGGTGAAGATATAGCGGCAGCTATCAATTAACTTAACTGCATGAACACATGGTATGGGAGGAGAGGTGCCACCTACAGAGCAGAAGCCCGGCGGCAGCTGACTCTATTGCCTTCCACAGTTACGCCTCTGAATTAGATACTTAAAGTAACCACAAAGAAAGTAAAATTCGTATACCTGATTTATCAGTAGGATTATGGATACATTTGTTTCAAATACAAAAGCCCTTAGACCTCACGGGTGTGGTATGGAGGCTCAACCACACTTAGGTTGACAGTGTCTAGGTCGACCACTATTGGGCGACAGTAACTAGGTCAACAGGGACTCTAGGTCGACATGTCCTAGGTTCACAGGTCAAAAGGTCGACATGAGGGGTTTTTTGTGTCGTTTTCTCCGGACAGTGACTGAGAACCCCAATTAGTTCAGCGTGCGCGTTACTATTCCCATTCGTAGTCCATGTGGATCGTTAAGTATTAAAAAGTAAAAATAAAATAAAAATAAATTTGTGAAAACCTCATGTCGACCTTTTGACCTGTCGACCTAGAGACCCGGTCGACCTAAAAACCCTGTCGACCTAGTTACTGTCGACTAATAGTGGTCGACCTAAGTGTGGTCGATCTAGAGACCGAATACCAACCTCACTCAGGATTTCCAATAATGAGGAAATGAAATACTAATGTAGTGTTCGGGATGTAGTTATGTGTCCCCGCCGGTCACAATACCGACGGCTACATCCTGCACCCTCTAAATCCTGACAGTCGGCATGCCGACTAACAAGGACTATTCCCACCTGGGGGTGTCCACGACACCCATAGAGTGGGAAGAGAACCTGTGGCGAATGCAGCGGGCCACCGAACCCGCAGGGGGCTTCGTTGCGCTCTATCTCTCTCGCCGGCATTCTGCTACTGGGATCCCGCAGTCGGTATGCTGACTGCCGGGATCCCCAGTGCCGGCCAACCACACCCAACCCTAGTGTTCACGTAATCCACTTTATGGATAATGTATCAACAGAAATATTCCAATATCCAATTTGATGATATACTTTTGTTTCAAACATTGATTATAACAATAAATTCACACTACTGGTAATATGCACTCTTAATTATACTTTTAAGGCAGGTATTGAGGTTATATTTAGTAATCCCTTTATTTATATGCTGGATACATGCTTTAAATGGAGAGATGGTGTCATTTAGGTATTTACTTGATACTGGGGGTCCTTCCGACCCGTTCGCACGCTGCTGTTTGTCGCAGCGGTGCGAACGGGTCAGTTCTGCCCATGTGCGCTGGCTGCAATGTGCACATGCGTCGTTGCCCAGCGATGGCCGTCCCTGGGCAACGACTAGAATAACGAAGAAAGCGATCGCTCCCGCGATCGCAAGAAGAGTGACAAGCGGAAGGCATTCTGGGGCGTCAACTGACCATTATCTGGGAGTGGAGCAGCGAGCGCAGGCATTTCCAGGCGTTTGGAGGGCGGATGTCTGATGTCAATTCCGGGAACTTCATTGCTGGGCTAGTCTTGTTTTGCACAAAACTTTTTTTAGCAGAAGCGATCGCAGCCTTGCTATGCTAAAATACACTCCCCGTCTGGTTGATCGCACAAGCAACTCGGAATGACCCCCATTTTGTGTACAGGAACCGATACTAATAATTGGTAAACATATAGAGCTGTCTTATTTCATCCATCGTATAGAGAAGCAAATATGTTGTGACTGTTATTGTCTCTATATTATAGGGCTATATTCAATATTATTTAGCTCTGTCTCACCACTTTTGTGGATCTGCGGTAATGCCATGCACAGTTGGTATCATGCACAGCACGTGCACCCAGCACCATTGATCTCTAGCCCACACAATAGGTATATATGCCTGGAGCTGTTATTACTAAGAAAGTGCACTTTATGTAATACAGTACTTCAGACATATGCAGGCCCAATGATCATGCTAAGCCACTTACCAGAGTCTCTCTCTTATGTGATGATTGAGCACTCAGATTCACTCACACAGCAGACTTGGCAGGAAAATTTGTTGCCATTAGGCATGTACACAGAGCCGTAACTAGGTGTGTGCTGATGGTGACTTGCCCACAGCGCAAATGCACTGAGGGCGCACCATCGGGCATCACACCCGCTAGCTCCGAGCCCAGACTGCTGAAGGCGGCACCGCCTGTGTCCCGCTGATGGCGGCGGCGCCCGCCCATGTCCCTCTGAAGCCACCGTCCGCCCGCCTGGACACAACCGTGTCCCGCTGAAGCCGCCGGCTTCAGCTGGACAGGGGCGGGCGGGCGGCGGCTTCAAGTTCAGAGGAAGTTTTCAAGCCGCTGCTGCTGTAAGTTCAGTGCAGCGCTACGGCGTCTGTGTGACAGGCAGGCTTCTCAATGACCCAGCGGCAGCCCGGCCCCCCTCTCCTGCAATTCGGAAGCCGCTGCCGCCCACATGACTCCTGCTGCTAAAGCCGCCACCCGCTCGCCCGTGTCCCGGTGAAGCCGCTGCCACCCGTCCACCTGCCTGTGTACAGCTTAAGCCGCTGCTGCTGCTGAGGTCCCGGTAGCACTGAAGCTGAGTTCAGTGAAGTGGACAGGAGGAGTCAGGAGCAGGCAACAGCACGTAAGTGCCTACACAGACACTACACTACACTACACTACACTATACTACACTATATTACTCTATATTACCCTACACTTCACTACAGTACACTACACTACACTACACTACACTACACCACAGTACACTTCACTACACTACACTACACTACACTACACCCTAAGGGTAGGGGGGGGGGTGTAAGGGGGAATCTGCCTGCCGTACTGTGTTAAAGGGGGACTCTGCCTGCCATAATGTGTAAAAGGGGGACTCTGTCTGCTGTAATGTGTAAAAAGGGAATGCTGTCTGCCGTAACATGTAAAAGGTGGATGCTGTCTGCCGTAATGTGTAAAAAAGGGGATGCTGTCTGCCGTAATGTGTAAAAAGGGGACGCTGTCTGCCGTAATGTGTAAAAACTTGGGACGCTGTCTGCCGTAATGTGTAAAAAGGGGACTCTGCCATAATGTGTAAAAAAAGGGGACTCTGTCTGCCGTAATGTGTAAAAAGAGGACGCTGTCTGTCGTAATGTGTAAAAAGGGGCTCTACCTGGTGTAGTGGCGCTACTGTGCGGCGTAATGTGAATAATGGAGACTACTGTGCACCATTATATGAATTGGTATTATTTTGAGGCCACAGCCCTATATTTTTTGCACGCGTCTACGGCGCACACTGCCGCCGGTTTACGTTAAAGGGGGAGGGGGGGTGATGCCGTTTCTTGCACACAGCACTAAAATGCCTAGTTACGGCACTGCATGTGCATCATCTCCAATCCGCCCTGTATACTGCATGTAGTGGCTGCTGGCCAGGCTGTGGGAAAGGGGGTTTCCAGGCAACTGGAAACCCCCCTGCAGTTTACAGGCAACTGAACCCCACCCCCCCTCCTACATTTGCCTATGCTGCTACTACTCTAAATTGTAAGGATATGATTTGTCACAGAGAAGTTCAGAGAGTATATGAAGCACAATGAAGCAGTGTTTTTATATAGGACACGGTAGAAGTGTAATAATGGAGGACACAAACTGACAAAAAGATTATGCATAAGATCCAGAGTGTTGATCCAGCATTAGCTGCAATAGCCCCTGAATCCTGTCTTTCATCCGCTCATGAAAGTAATGATGGGGACCCCTTACAAACGGTCCCCAGCTTTTAGCGATCCAAAGTCACAATTCCTTTAGTCAATGGAAACTCTAACTATGATCTGACTATCGGAGTGAGTGAAGTCTGTAGCTGCTACAGTGGACTGTACTTTGTGGCATAGTATAAATTGGGGCACTATTGTGTGGCATGTGGATTGTGGGTACTACGTGTGGCATAAAGTGAATTTTTGTGTGTGTGGACTTTACCAATGTTGAAAGGTATTTGACAGAAAGGTAAATTGTACTCAAAAATAAATTTGCTTAGAGAATATGTGATTTTAATGTGACATCAAAATGTATTGTATACTTGGGATCGCTATGTTATACCGCCACACGGGATGCCAAATGTCAGTATACCGACATCGGCATCCCGAGCGGTGGAATGCCGGCAGAGGGGCAAGCGCAACGAAGCAGTGGAATGCTAGCAGGGGGGCAAACACATAGAGGTTGTTGTCGGTATTGTGACAGCCAGGATCCCGACGACCAGTATGCTGACTGCATACCGTATCCTAGATCTATTTTTTGAATATCATTAACCCAAAAATATAATAGTAATAATGCTAATGTATTTTTAATGTAAGACTTTATAAATTGGTGACTTATTCCTGATTGCTTATTTATATTTTATATTTGAGTGACATTTTTTATTCTCCATCCTATTATTCACTAGCATTCCTGTACTCAACCCGGTAAAATAAATTTTTCTCAAGAATGTACTGCTCCCATACTGACTTTCTGCAAGTTAATATTAGCAACATATTTCAATAACCCACAAATGGGATCTGGAAAAATGTAGTGGGACAAAATCCAGGCTTATTAAATGGACTTTGTGAGCCTGCATAAAGCAGCAGATTTAACAGAACCATTCTGAATAGGTGTTGAATGTTCAGTCTGTCATCATGCGAAGTAGGTGACATATGGCAAATAGATTGTTGGTAAATATTTAATAAAGTGAAACATTGATCTCTGATGCAGAGCTTCTAGTATTACACAGGAGCAAAGGTACCGGCGACAAAGAAAATACTACTTGTTAACAATAGTGCAGTGTTACAAGTTCCTCATGTATGCTAAAATTAAAATTCAGACTCAAGCTGAGACAGGCACCCTGTGACTTTACCTGGAATATATTTTCAAGGCTAACGAGGCTGTGTGTTCTAAAAGTGCCATTTCCTCGAGAACTCTGTAATGTCACTACATGTGTGGGCTACAAATAGGTGTACTGAGGCGTTTACATTTTTCCTGTGTCCTGTATATCACTTGTGGAAACAGTTTAGTGTGCTGATATTTTAATACACAGGTCATTTACAAAGTGCAACATGGTTCTTTGGAGGCCAGGGCTGGACACTTCAGGGTAGGTCATTCCAATCCACACTGAGTGTGGCTCTCTGCTCAGCTTCCTGCCCTCCGTCTGTCCCACCCACAGCCGGTATACAGGGCGTGCCAGACACTAGGCCCCCACTGATTCATGACATACCCCTTGAAAACGTAGCCGTTGGTGCCGGGGCTGCTTCCAATATTTCACCTGTAATCCCTGCCCCTTTAGAGTTATGGTCCATAATCCCTACCACAGACACACACACTAGGGTTAACCTTTTGTCCATAAACCAATTCATCTACTGTGACAAGATAACTGGAATAGTGGTGGAAGGCAGGTATATTTGCCTCAGATATCTTACCTATTTGTTTTAAAACCCAAGGAATATTGTGTTAGTTCTGCTGAGATCGTTTGGCTTTTTGTAAGAACTGGATAAGGGTCCTGGGGTTGGATGTAAGAAGAGAGGGGCGGGTTCTCCGTCCATTTAGGCACAGTTCGGGTCTTTGGGTGATTAGCCTCAAGAAGTCTAATTAGGACTTTCAGCTGACAGCCTGATCATTGCTCTCTCACACTGCCTAGGGAAAGAGGAACGAATATGGATTCTCTGTGAGAGAGAAAACTACTATTGAAAACCAGTGATCTGTGCCTGGTAAAACTTGTGTTTTTAGTGAGTTATAATATCCTGTGTATAGTTGGCGCCGGACAGCAAGGTATTTACTTTGAGGACTATTGAAAAATTTCCGCACAATAAAACTGGTTAAGGACAGTTGCACCAAACCAACACACTTGTGTGATCTCTCAGCAGCTGCATCCTGTCATCTACCCCAGGAGATTATACCTGTTCCCCTGACCCTGTTACACTTCCTGTATATCTTTGGATTGTGGGAGGAAACTGGAGCACTTTGAGGAAATCCATGTGAAAGTGGGGAGAACATATAAACCCTACACATATAGGGCCTCATTAGGAATTGAACATAAGACATCAGTGCTGTGAGGCAACAAGCTAATCATTGGTGTATCCCGTTTGCTTGGCATAAATAATAAATATTTGTATGAAAATAGCATAATATACCCCTACATCCATATGCAGATCTCAGACCTGGGAGTGGTCTTGTTCACATATTTTTAAATTGGGGCATACTGTAACTGCAGGGAGAAATCGTTAACCATATCACTTAGGGCAGCACGGATGGTGTAATGGTTAGCATTACTGCCTCACAGCACTGAGGTCATGGGTTTGATTCCCACCATGGTCCTAACTGTGTGGAGTTTGTATATTCTCCCCGTACTTGCATGGGTTTCCTTCAGGTTCTCCGGTTTACTCCCACAATCCAAAAATATACTGGTAGGTAACAGTAATTGTCTCCCAACAAAAATTAATCCTTGCGTGAATTTGTGTACATGTGGTAGGGAATATAGAGTGTAAGCTCCACTGGGGCAAGGACTGATGTGAATAAGCAAATATTCTTTTAAAAGCGCTGCGGAATATGTGTGCGCTATAGAAATAACTGATAATAATAATCATTTGTGGGCGCCCATGTACAATACATGCTGATAAGGGTCACCAGGGTCACTGAAGCTGATATCGCTTTCATCATTGAACGTGCATAGAGAACAATCTCTGATTTTGTGTGCTTCATATTTTAGAATAAATTTTATACTACTTTCATTCATATGCGAGAAGCAAGATTATACCTGTTGTATTACACCCGCTGACTTTTATTTCAATCAAACCTTATAGCAAATGTGTTTTTTTTATTATCAAAACAAATGTTTCAAAATACTTCTCCTTATGGCCTGGTTGGGTATAAGGGTACAGTGCCGGGCTATTGGCATGACTGACATAACCTTGGCATCTAGGTGAATGGTGCAGATCTGGGTAGATCTTGAGCTCTAGACCACTAAGCATAAGAATGTAAATACAGTATTTTTACTTGTGGCTTTTTAGAGCTTGCTTCTTGGATACATGGGGGTCATTCCGAGTTGTTCGCTCGGTAAATTTCTTCGCATCGCAGCGATTTTCCGCTTAGTGCGCATGCGCAATGTTCGCACTGCGACTGCGCCAAGTAAATTTGCTATGCAGTTAGGAATTTTACTCACGTTTTTTTCTTCGTTCTGGTGATCGTAATGTGATTGACAGGAAGTGGGTGTTTCTGGGCGGAAACTGACCGTTTTATGGGTGTGTGTGAAAAAACGCTACCGTTTCTGGGAAAAACGCGGGAGTGGCTGGAGAAACGGAGGAGTGTCTGGGCGAACGCTGGGTGTGTTTGTGACGTCAAACCAGGAACGACAAGCACTGAACTGATCGCAGATGCCGAGTAAGTTTGAAGTTACTCAGAAACTGCTAAGAGGTGTGTAATCGCAATTTTGAGAATCTTTCGTTCGCAATTTTAAGATGCTAAGATTCACTCCCAGTAGGCGGCGGCTTAGCATGTGTAAAGCTGCTAAAAACAGCTTGCGAGCGAACAACTCGGAATGAGGGCCCATGTTCAATATCAGCCCCACATGATATAATATTTTTAAAGTGAAAATTAGATAGGGATTAAATGAATGCTCACCTTACAATAATGAAACATGTATCTGGATATTTTGTTTCGTTCTTTCATGTTTCTCCCAGCAAATCATGATGAAAAATGTAGCATCTAAGTCACACTGTGCAGGCGTCAAGATGGTCTTGTGATGGGATACACAAAGAGGAATTACTTGTAAAGTAATTGACAGGCAGCGCAAGGGTCACCAATCCTAAACCATTTTTTTCAATCCTGGAAATCGGGATAAAAAAATGATCAATCCCGGGATTCCCGGGATTGGCTGCTTTTCAATGTGTCCTACCCCCCCTGCCCTGACCAGCCCAGATAAGTAACTCACCCTAATCTGGCCGGGAGGGAGGGTGAGCCACTTGTGGTGAGGTCAGGCGGTCAGTGCAGGGTGGCGGTAAGGTCTGGTGGCTGGGCAGGCAGTGCAAGGCAGCGGGGAAGTCCGGCAGCTGGGCGGGTGGCTGGCTGCGCAACGTGACCTCTGACTTCATGTCACGCTGTGCAGTTTGCCCAGCCGGATCGGGGGGGGGGGAGCTGAGCAGATGAGCCGGGCAGGGTCTGAGCGTCCTGAGGGCGCTCAACGCTGCCCGGCATAGAAAAATTCCCCACTCAAGCTCTGCTCTATGCTGAGAGTCTGTGCATGCATGACTGTATGCTGCACATCCATATTTCTGATGAATAAACCACTTCTCTGGTTAAGCAGTAGGCTGTTCACTGACTTCAGGGCATCCACTAGTGTGTACCATTGCTCTGCCACACCATTGCTAACTGTACACACATATTCCAACATTCTGCTCTACCATTATTTTCTATATGGGTTAGTCAAACAGTAATAATGAGACAAGACTGTTTCTCCATAGATCTCCGAGCCAGGGTTAGCGTTTGACAAATAAACAAATCCTTAAAAAAAAATAGTCCACGTGCCCCTCCCTAAATCCTCAATTACCCCAAGTGCCAACCCTCTGGTTGCTTTCTGCTATACAAGGGAGAGAACGAGCATGGGCTCAAAAACTCCACCGCACCAAAGCAACTTATCATTCGGTGTCCTGGACCAGCACCCACCATTATGCGCAGGTGATAGCATGACGTTATACAAAAAGCTCTGGGGAAACCTGGTAGTGGGTACTCCTCCCTATGTAGCAGGGGAAAGATCCAGGCACCCTGAAAGGTTAGAAAAGAGTGGTGGGCTGACTCTGGAGGATGCTGTTGGGGCAGTGACCATCCTGACCCATCATACTTATGCCCCCCACAGTTGCACCAATCGCACACCGCATGTTTCTTCCCTGCTCCCATTGATATGGGTCCGTTTAAATGCATACATCTGAATAGTATGCAGATTGCATCCCGTTGGATAGGATGCCGGCGGACACCACTCGGGACACTGGAGCCGAAAGATCAACCACCAACATCCTAAAGGTAAGTATTGGGGAGTATGTTAGGGTTAGGGCCCCGAGAGTGGGGGGGGGGGGGGGGGGCGCTTAGGCACTGGGGGTGGGGTTATCTCTAGCCACCATCCCCCGATGGTTAGTCCTTACCACCACCCCTGGGGGGTTAGCCCTAGCAGCTACCCCTGGAGGATTAGGGTAGGGGAGTGGGGAATAAAAATACCCCCTTTGCCATTGGGATCTTCAATGTCAGGATGCCAGTGTTGGTCATGTGACCACCGGCATCCCGATTACCAGGGTAGCATACCCAACCCATCTGAATAGTGAGCAATTATTCGCTGTATCCTATTAGCAATCATGTACAGTAGCTTCTTATGATAGGCAGTTCTTACATGATTTAATAGACTTGCTCAGACTATTCCAGAAAACCTTCATACAGTATACTAAGAACAAATTCATACTTTAAGCACTGTGCACTCTATTTGAGTACAACACTTGGAAGCTCATGGCTGTTTTCTTGCACAGTAATGTAAGAAAAGTCATTCTTCAAAGTCTGTAAACTAAACAGTGCTATATTGCTGTTGCAACACATATTTTACCTTTTAATAGCCGTGAGGAATTGTCAGCTCTATTTCACCAACAAGAAGTCATAAATCTTAGATGCTTTAAATGTGTCCTTGTCATATGTATTGTATACGCTTCCCGTTCTGGGCCTATCGGAGAAAATGACTGAAAAAGTAATTCATTACGGAGGTTGTATTATTGAAATTTCTGTTAGTGACTAATAACATTCATTGACAAGCTCCAAATAGTGTAATCAGTCTGGATGTCACAATCCCAGCACTGGGGACTCCAAGTTCCATTTTTTTTATGTGATATTACATATTTTAACACAATCATTCAGCATGAACCTAATCCTATGAGAAGAGAGAATTCCAGACAACTTCTGAAATGTGCATTGGTGAATTTCATTTACAGATGGGCCTCATGAATGTGATTTATCAATGAGAGACGCATGCCACAGAACAGATTATACACCAGTGAGAAAATCCCCCACAGGCACACATTTATTAAGTAGTGCAAAAATCTCTCTATGATTTTCTCTCTTTCTGCGTTACTAATTCATCACTTTGTCTAAGAAAACAGCTGGATCATCGAGAGACATTGAAGCTCCCTCTAGAGGGATATCTGCTGCTTAACCTTGCTGATACACATGGTTAATCCTAGATCTTGGAGGGTTATAAGCATCCAAGTTTTCAGGTCTCCAATCCACTTAAACAAGGGGATGGGGCACACAAAGAAATGCAGCATATTACTGCTTCAGTATCACTTTTAACTAGAAAGCTTTTTTCCCCTAGAATTCTTTATCATGAAATAATACAATACAAAAGTATAAAATCTTTTTCAGTAGATTTTTTTTTTTTAGATAGCCATAGAATCTTAAAACACTAGGTATGTTAAGCAAGATGGTTTGGGTACCCTGATAGACAGTACTATCTCCTTTGGCTGACTTTTGTGGAGTCAGCAAATCTAGTGTTTCAAGGCAGTTTAAAACTCATTGCAAAATATAATTTTTGTCACCAATGCAAAAAGGTAAAGGAGGATGGGAACAAAAACCAACACCCCATACTGACAAAGTGTTATTTGGACATAAAAAAATATTAAGTCCTTACAAAAAAAAAAACGCTGTAGCAGCTGGTGGTGTACTGATTTAGTCTTCAGTAGTGTAGCAAAGATTTCCAAACGAAAAGAACTGCAAGAAGACCCATAAAAAAGCAACTCCTTATAATGAAAACTTGCTTGCAATGGGCAAAAAAATAGTAATACATGAACCGTACGCCAAAAAGTTTTGTTGCACATTTTTTAGTCCAAGGGAACAGAAAAATTGTTGTAGCAAGGAACAAGCTGAACCATTCCGAAAAGGACATTTCTGCCAGACAGTAAAATAGCTCACAAAAAAAACATGTTTTTTTAAAATGTTTTTACCTCATCAGGGCCTGGAAGCAGAGCCGTCTTAACAGCAGTGTAGGCCCCTGGGCACAGCAGTGCACTGGGGCCCCTACCCACCCATCAGCGGTAGGGGTGGAGGGTGCTATCAGCGGCAGCTTTGATGTCCCGTGGGGGGTAGGGGGGTTCTATCTTTCGCTCAGCATGTAGGACCTGGAATAATTTCTGCTAATTACTCCTTTACTGCACAAATGGGACGGGAAGGAGAACACTAAACTGTAGAAGGGGACATTATTCTGAATGAAGGGGCCCTGGTACATGACTTCCAAGGTGGTAGGGGGTGTTTAATACACAGGGGAGGGATGGATAGTGGAATGGGCTTAATATTCATTATTTTCCGGGGGTCAGGGCAGCTTACTTTGCTGTAGATATCTCCAGTTCCTGGAAATAGATTTCTTAGCTTTAATGGGATAAACTAGAGAGTCCCAGCTTTCAGGAAGTACTGGGGACTTGGGGATCAGAGTGCAGGAGCCAGAGCAATTCACCAATGAAAATATAAAACTGCATATTAGGCGTGTGGAGCTGGAGCAGGGACCAGCTGCTGGAAGGCTGATATCTCTGGTTCTGGGCATAGTAGAGACAAGCTGCCAGCGTCCACTGAAAGGGGAGATTCACAGCTTTTGGAGTATGCTCTCAGAAAAACTCTAAGTCAGACAGAATCCGAGATATCTGGCTGGGAAGAACAATTAACAGGCTTAACAGGCTTGGATGGGGACCACTGCTTTGAAGACGGATATCTCCGGTTCCCCAGGGCCGATTTTCAAAAATCTGGTACCCCTGGAAAGAGGGGACCCTCAGCTATCAGCTTAGGGCCCTTATACTCCTGGGGCCCTTGGGCAAGAGCCCATTGAGCTCATACGAAAAGACGGCCCTGCCTGGAAGCCTTGATACCATGGTAGCCGCACAGTCCACATTGCCTCACAATATTGCCAAGATTCAAACAGCTGATTGGCTTGCCACCTTGACTGATTAAATACAAAAACAATATATACAAATAACTCAGTGCTAAGTGGAACAAAGGGAAGTAGGAAATGAGAGTAAATCAGCTGCTAACTGGTGGTTGTACCCCCTGAAAGGATACAACAATAAAAAAAAACTCTAAGCAGCGCCAAATACCTTGGGACAAATATAGTATACCAAGACCGAAACTACTCAAATGACCAGTGTCAGATCATTTAAAACTTTTTACATTTTCCATAAACCAGGGTTAATCAACCAAAAACATGTATCACTATATGCTTGCTAATTATAATATTAATGTTTATTTTTGTTGCTCTTTATAAGTGTTTCTTACACTAATTGATTGGATAACTATTTGCAAAAACCGGAAGGTGTTGCACACTCAGCAGACCGGTTGGCTGCTGCTACTCTTTGGTGTGGCATTCTCCCTAAAGGGAGACGTGCGCAACTGCCTTCTACCTGTCCGATCCCACTCACCGACCAACCTTAATGGAGATGGTCCTGGATTCAATGACCGACAGCAGTGCACAATGAATTGGACATACACACTATAAAATGGTCATGCTGATTTGTAAAAAGTACCAAGCCCAGGCCCATATAATCAATACCAAAGTAGACTGAAATTGACACAGGGGGATGAGTTGGAGTGACACAGGGGGATGAGTTGGAGTGACACAGGGGTATGTGCAGGAGTGACACAGGGGACATGAAGCTGGAGATAAGATGTTGGAGTTTATTCACAATTGTCAGGCTTAGAAGAAAAGGCTGAAGCATGGTAATGTTCATTAAGGCACCAATTCTAAAGAAGCATATTACTGAATACAAATGGTATCAAATTAGCAAATGCAGTTTAATAATACAATTTTGTTTTGTAACACCCCTTTCATACTGTAAATGTGTATACGTAGTGTCGTGTAGAATTACAGTAATGTCTACGTAGTAAATACTTCCCTCACCTTTCATTGTCTTGAATTATGGAAGTTCCTCCATCTGAATCTGCACAGGCCACTGAGAAGGGAACTGTCCTTCCATCCACCAGAGATTGCTTCAGGAAACCACTGCCCTAACACCGCACAACCTTAATATTGAACAAACACAAAATACACAAGGTTTGCTGCCAAAACCACTAAGGTATATTGATTTACCATCAGTGTATGGAAGGGTGGCAAACTTTCAGCTGTCAATTATGCAATAAATGTCAACAGAAAATATTGTGAGTATATACTGTAGACCCAAAAGCATGTAGAGACTTGATATAGTATAGAAACAATAATAGATATTGAGATAGTACAATATAAAAGATAAATAAGACAAGAATATTATTATTATTATTATTATTAACAGTTTATTTTATAGCGCAGCAAATTCTGCTGCGCTTTACAACTGGACACAATTAGAAGACAGAACTGGGTAAAAACAAACAGTCATAGAGGTAGGAGGGCCCTGCTCGCAACCCTACAATCTGTGGGATATAGATAAAGATCAAGCAAATAATGATATTGATAACAACTACACATGGAAAACATCGCTGATGACTATTTTATAAGAGCATTGACTAAAAATTATGATTTCTACAGAACACAATTTTGAAAGATTACTGGCAGAAACCACAATATGAAGATTAATAACCAAAAATCAGAAGAAGCACAAATACAAATGATGAGTACTCTATGCAAACACTTTCATCTGATACTATGAATTACAGCACAATTCCCCACTGGCGGTACTAACAGAAATACTATACTTACCTCACTTATTTTACAATTAGGTCCACATCTCCTTATCTGCAGAAACAACTATTCTTAAATAATATTGAATGATAGAAACACGGCCACATGCACACTCTCACTAATGTACTAAACGGAAAACACAGCCAAAAATCCAAAAACTGACGTTTTTGGAATTTGGCCGCATTTCCCATATGTACCAAGCTCCAGAATACAATACATTCCGGAGCTTGGAGCTGATGCGTAATGTCATCTGTAGATGGTGTTATCCAATAGAAGCCTATGGGCTTATCTTCATAATTCCCCCTGAGAGGGATCCAATCGGATACCTCCCAGCACCCATCTTGGCTGCCACATCCCACTGTGCATGTGCAGAAGGACTCCCGGGTCCTGAACCCAGAAGTCCTTCTATCACAAAGGACATCTCTCATCTGGAGGGCTGTCCTTTGCGTATTTCTAGGTACATACCAGCGTGGTAGAATGTATTGCATCGAGAATGGAATGCTTAGTACTTAGATGCTCATAGTCACCCCTTTCTTGCTAGAAGGTTCCTCACCCAGAAACAAAGATCCCTCAAGGAGCAGGGACTAGCTTGAAAATGAAAATGCCCAATCTTGTAGATACTGACCTGGCTCGCCACACTGCTCTCCCTACATATCAATCATGCTTGGGTCACTTCCAGGTGAAGCTAATGGTCCTCTAGCAGCATTGTTGACATAGCTCATGCAGCAAATCTCCATCTTGGGTGGGCTCCAGTGTGCATAATTCCTGAGATCTCAGGGACATCCCTAGCCAGAAGAGCAAGGGGGCTACGTTTGTTCAGGGAACTTCACATTTTGCCCTGCCCCAAAACTTCTGTGTGGTCTGGTCGAACCTCTGTTGTATGATGACATTATCCCTAAGCAAACAGGTGTCCATATCATCTCCTACATTAATAGTGAATGCCAACGGAAGACATGGTCTGCACAGGGAGGAACAATTTTTCCAGAAGTTCCCACTTGCAGAGACACCACCGTATAGGTAAGGTATCCACTTGGTCTAGACCTGGCCTTGCTAAGACAGAATTCACTCTTAGCGCTTATGCCTGGCTGAGCTGCAGCTCTTGTATTTGATTGGTCCAGGTGGAACCACAGAATCCAATGACTGGTCGACGGCTGTGTGTGGGTGGTTTAGGCTGTGCACCCACACTAGGGAAGATAAGCTACTGACCTGCATCCACTGTGAAAGGCTCTCCATCTCTGCAGTGTTTGCAGAGCCTGGAGCAAATCCTCCACACCAAAGTGCTAGGGTGCCTATTTTTCAGTCTTTGTTTCCCCTCCTGTCCAAAGCTTGCTACACTGCTGCCTACACACACACACATAGCAATACGGCTCTTGATGCAAAAGAACTACGCTCTGCAATGTGTAGATATTTGTTCCTTATGCAAAAGGAAAGTTGTCAAAATGATTTCAAACAAAGTGGAAATTACACTTGGAAAGTTGGACATATTTCATAGCATACTGTATGCTGGAAATTTTATTGCACTAAAATAAAAATGTGATGAGTTTTCTATGTCCTACTTTATTTGTTTGCACGTTTCAAGTGAAGTGAAAATTGAATCTGCTAACAATGGAACTTCCTCTGAAGTGTGTCTGGATTTCTACCAATTTCACATCGCTGGCAACCAGATCAAAAGTTATGGGCGCCCTAAGCATTTTTACATAGGGGAAGCATGTGTCTGGTTCCCAATAACCACACAAAGAGCCACAGTTTTCAGTTAGGGTCCAAAAATGTCTTATATTTCTAATGTGCAGACACGAAAAACTGAAAAGGAAACAGAATTCCCTAAATAGCTGTCGTGATTTATTTATTTATTTCCAGAGATTTTAGACCTATGATCAAACTGAAAAGCATAAATTCAGTAGAACATGGCAAGATATATTTATTTGTCATTAACCATTAAACTCTTCCATCATTTTATTAAATGGCGATGTTGTATTAGATGTTCAGCGTTATCCGTTAAGCTCAGTATTATAGTGAGCCTGTTGCCTTTGAGAGTTTAAATATCACCTCTTCCTTCAGCTTGCCTGGGAAACGATAAAGTGTACTTGACTATGAGCATGTAAACCAGCCACATTGAGCCTGCTTTAGAGGTGTACTCACTGCCAGTTGTGGACTTATTGGGTTATTCAGAGATGGAAGCAGCCACTGCATTCGCACGCAGCATCCGCGTCCTTCGGGTTTGCACAAGCGCACTAGCCGTAGTGCACGTGCGTGACCCTTCACCATGGGGTGGCACCCCGGAAGGATGTGTCTGCAATGTGATTGACAGCGTCGGCCGTCTGGGGGCGTCGACGCAGCATTGGGTGGGTGTGGTCCGGACCATTTTCGGAGCTGCTGCATTACATCACATGCAGCCGTTCTGAGGAAAAAATGGCGCTGGACCGCCTGCCTGCGCAACTACGGGTCATTTTCTAATCGATTCATTCAAAATGATATTGCGAACGCATTGCGGTGCGGAACCACACATATGCTGGGTGGGCTTGCCTTGCACTGGGCAGCCCCCAGAACGTGAGTAGATAGACGCAGATCTTGCTTCACAGGCAAGATCTCCGTCCATCTCTGAATAAACCCCATAGTGGAGTCATTTATTGCAACTGCGCATGCATCTTAGTCGCATCACACACGTCGCAGTTGTCATTTCAGGCACACAAATGTATTGGGCTTAGGGCCATCATAACAGCATTGCAGGCCATAGGGAAAGCAATGCACTGTAGGCCCTACACACCAATTAATGGGAACTAATTAAAAAACAAATCATAAAATGCCCCTTCTGTGGTCTGGCGCAATCTCTTTGCATGTTTCCATTCACTCAATGGCTGTCAGCACTCTGATTGGTGGATTGGTTGGCATCCGGCTTAGTACATCTTACCCAAAGCAAGTAGGTTCTTTACAGGATCAATTCTTACACGCAGCCGTATCAGGGGTGCATCTAGAGAGGCAGAGGCCCATGTGCAGACTCCGTCTGGGCCCACTCCTCTCTTGCCGGAAGCACTTTACACTCTGGGCACTAGAGGACCCTAGCGCTGTCCCAGAGTCTAGTGCGCATGGTCAAATCTCTTGGAAAATGGCCACCGCAATATTTTCTTGGTGATTTCTGCAGCACTGCTGCTGCCGATGCAGGACTCCGGAAGTCAATTAATGAAAAAAAGAATGGGTGCAGGGTGTGAGTTGTGGCCCCCCCTGGACCCTGGGTGCCCGGGTGCACTGCACATACTGCACCCATTATAAATACGCCAGTAAGCCGTGTCTATTGTACTGTCAAGAAGGCCTAAAAGCTACAGGCTATACCAGCATTAATTAAAAAAAAATGTTAATCGTTTCAAGACAGTGTTTTCATAGTTTAAACATTACCAGAGTATCTGTAAGATTTATATTTGTCTCCTTACATAATTTATTACCAGCCAATACAAATTACGCTCTTAAGTACTTTCTCAGAACTACATTTGGAAAAAAATAATAAATAAAAACAAGGAAAAACTATCCAAAAATGTGATTTATTATTTTGCAACATTCAGTCAAGCGTTTCATGATTCAGATATGTCTGCACTATACTCATACTATACAGCATAATGTGACTAATTATCCTCCAGTTTGCACACTTTATCCTAGATGCGCTGGAGAATCAGCTCTGTGTTCCATTAAAAACATGTGTCATTGCTGTCTTCCCAAGTATCATCTGCAGTTATCCGTAGCTTACCCATGTACAGCCATGTTTTGGCATCTATATTATGTTCCAGTGATATTGGCAATTTGCCTCGTAATTGGGCTTATAGCCAGTGAACACATTAGCATAATGTAGGCCACATTAAGACCAAGCATATATGAGCATTCAGTGTGTTTGCTCTCTGTTTTATGCTTGTAGCACTGATACAGCTGTTCATTTAAGCTTGTGTTGGTTTAGCAGCTTATTACACATAGGGTATAATGCAATACAGTTATATCACGGTGAACTGTTTATCATTTAACGGACAAAACGTAACTCTACATTACTTTTTATGTTAATTTCAAACACTACTTAAAAAATACGTGTACTATATTATTAGCTTTTATACTAGAGATGAGCGGTTCGTATTTTAGGAAATCTGAACCGCTCAGAATTTCCGGGATCCGAGGCAGTTGAGCTGGGGCTCGGATTTGCCCCGGCTGCCTCGGATCCCAACCCAAAGCGAAACCATGAGATCCCGCTGTTTCGGCTCAGGCGCCTGTTTCAAAAGTCCCATTAAGTAAATGGGATGAATGCTGATTGGTTGAGAGAGCTGTCTGTCACAGCCCTCAGCCAATAAGCGTGTCCCTAAAGACATTAATGGGACTAGATGGCGTCCCGCACCACGGTAATTACACCGCCGCCCGCACTGCTGACACCGCCGCCCACAATGGCAACACCCCCACACTGCCGGAACACCCATACTGAAGATACCGACAGCACTCCCGTGCTGCCAACACTGCCAGCACCCCCGCACTGAGGACACTGCTGGCAGTCCTGCACTGCCAACACAACCAGCACCCCCACACTTCTGATTCAGTCGGCACGCCCGCACTGCCAACACCGCTGACACACCCCAGCACTGAGGACACCACTGACACTCCTCCACAACCACCAGCACCCAGCAGTACTAACACCACCGGCACCCCATCACTGAGGACACCCACTGGCGTATTTATAATGGGTACAGTGTGTACGGTGTGTGCGCACACCCTGCACCCATTAATTTAAATACTTACCCTCCAGCATCAGCGCTGCAGAGTTCACTGGAAAAATGGAGTGGCGCCATTTTTCTGGTGATTTGCACATGCTCTCTAGGCTCTGGGACAGCGCTAGTGCCCAGAGCTGTACAGCACTGCCAGCTAGAAATGCCCCTGTCGGTGCCCCTGCAGTGAGGACAGCCCTGGCACCACCATACTGCCGACACAGCCATCAGTACCGACTTCGCCATCAACTCTGCACTGAGGACAATGTTGGCACCCCCGCACTGCCGACACCACCCTAGCAGTACGGACGCCTCTGACAACTCCACACAGAGGACATTGCCAGCACTGCCAGCACCCCTGCAGTGAGGACACCCTTGGCACCCCCGCACTGCCGTCACAGCCAACCACCAGCAACTCCACACTGAGGACACCACCATCACTGCTGACACCACCAGTACCCCAGCAGTACCGACACTGCCGGCAACTCCACACTGAGGACTCTTCCAGCACCCCTGCACTGCCTACACTACCGCACTGAGGATGTCACATCTCCTGTCACAGTACGTGTACTATTGGTGTATTGCCCTGCACTGTATCCTGCATTGTATCCGACCCACACTGTATCCCGCACTATGGGGGTCATTCGAGTTGATCGCTAGCTGAATTTGTTTGCAGCGCAGCGATCAGGCTAAAAAATGGCAGTTCTGCACATGCGTATGTGGCACAATGCGCACGAGCGACGTACGGGCACAACGAATGATGTAGTTTTGCCCAGGGTCTAGCGATGCATTTCAGTCGCACTGCTTGCCGCAGAGTGATTGACATGAAGTGGGCGTTTCTGGGTGGCAACTGACCGTTTTCAAGGAGTGTGTGGAAAAATGCAGGCGTGCCAGGAAAAACACAGGCGTAATGGGCGAACGCTGGGCAGGTTTGTGACGTCAAATCCACAACTGAAGTGATCGCAAGCGCTGAGTAGGTTTTGAGCTACTCTGAAACTACACAAAAAAATGTTTGCAGGCGCTCTGCGATACAACCGTTCGCACTTCTGCTAAACTAAAATACACTCCCAGTGGGCGGCGGCATAGCACTTGCACGGCTGCTAAAACTAGCTAGCGAGCGATCAACTCGGAATGACCCCCTACATCCATCCCATACTGTATCCAACCCACACTGTATCCCGCTCTGTATCCAATCCACACTGTATCCAATCAGCAATGTTTCCCACACTGAATCCGACACGCACTGTATCCCGCACTGTATTTAACCAGCAATGTATCCCACACTGTATCTATCCCGCACTGTATCCAAGCCGTGCAGTATCCAACCAGCACTGTATCCTGCACTGTATCTGACCCGAACTGTATCTCGCACTGTATCCAACCAGCATTGTATCCAGCACTGTATCTGACCCGAACTGTATCCCGCACTGTATCCAGCCAGCAATGTATCCAGCACTGTATCCAACCTGAACTGTATCCTGCACTGTATCCAACCAGTAATGTATCCAGCACTGTATCTGACTCAAACTGTATCCTACACTGTATTCAACCAGCAATGTATCCAGCACTTTATCCCACCCAAACTGTATCTGACGCACACAGTATCCAACCCACACTGTATTCGACCCACAGTGTATTCCGCACTGTATTCAACCTGCTGTGTAGCCCACACTGTATCCAACCTGCACTGTTTCTGACCCACACAGTATCCCACACTGTATCAAACCAGTAATAGATCCTACAATGTATTCAACCCACACAGTATCCAACCAGCACTGTATCCCACACTGTATACAACCTGTACTATATCCAACTCTCAGTGTATCCCGCACTGTATCCAACCCTCACTGTATCCAACCTGCACTGTTTCCGACCCACACAGTATCCCACACTGTATTCAACCAGTAATATATCTCACACTGTATTCAACCCACACAGTATCCAACCAACACTGTATCCCGCACTGTATCCAACCTATACTGTATCCAACCCGCACTGTATCCAACCCATACTGTATACAGCACTGTATCCAACTCGAACTGTATCCCAAACTGTATCAAACCAGCTATGTATCCAGCATTGTATCCGACTCAAACTGTATCCGACCTATACAGTATCCAACCCACACTGTAACCAACCCACAGCGTATTCCACACTGTATCTGACCTGCGGTGTATCCCTCACTATATCCGACCCTCACTGTATCCAACCTCCACTGTTTCCAACCCACACAGTATCCAACCAGTAATATATCCCACACTGTATCCGACCCGCACTGTATTCAACCCACACAGTATCCAACCAGCACTGTATCCAACGGTTGAATACAGTGCTGGTTGGATACTGTGTGGGTTGTATACAGTGCAGGATACAGTGTGGGTTAGATACAAAGTGGGTTGGAGTCCAACCCACACTGTATCCAACCTGCACTGTATCCTACACTGTATTCAACCAGCAATGTATCCAGCACTTTATCCGACCCAAACTGTATCTGACCCACACAGTAGCCAACCCACACTGTATTCGACCCACAGTGTATTCCACACTGTGTCCAACCTGCACTGTTTCTGACCCACACAGTATCCCACACTGTATCCAACCAGTAATAGATCCCACAATGTATTCAACCCGCACAGTATCCAACCAGCACTGTATCCCACACTGTATCCATCCCGTACTATATCCAACTCTCAGTGTATCCCGCACTGTATCCAACCCTCACTGTATCCAACCTGCACTGTTTCCGACCCACACAGTATCCCACACTGTGTTTAACCAGTAATATATCTCACACTGTATTCGACCCACACAGTATCCAACCAGCACTGTATCCTGCACTGTATCCAACCCGTACTGTATCCAACCCGCACTGTATCCAACCCATACTGTATCTAGCACTGTATCCGACTCGAACTGTATCCCAAACTGTATCAAACCGGCAATGTATTCAGCATTGTATCCGACTCAAACTGTATCCGACCTATACAGTATCCAACCCACACTGTAACCAACCCACAGCGTATTCCACACTATCTGACCTGCGGTGTATCCCTCACTGTATCCGACCCTCACTGTATCCAACCTCCACTGTTTCCAACCCACACAGTATCCAACCAGTAATATATCCCACACTGTATCCGACCCGCACTGTATTCAACCCACACAGTATCCAACCAGCACTGTATCCAACGGTTGAATACAGTGTTGGTTGGATACTGTGTGGGTTGAATACAGTGCAGGATACAGTGTGGGTTGGATACAGTGTGGGTTAGATACAAAGTGGGTTGGAGTCCAACCCACACTGTATCCAACCCACACTGTATCCAGCCTGCACTGTATCCTACACTGTATTCAACCTGCACTGTATCCCGCACTGTATCCAACCCACACAGTATCCAACCAGTAGTTTAACCAGCCAGCCTTTGGCAGTTATTGGTGAAAACAATATTGTGAGCTCTGAGGTGGTCAAAATTAAATGGAAATTACTGAAAAGTAATGCTATTGAGATTAATAATACTCTAGGAACAAAAGAAGGCTCAAATTAAGTGAGTTTAGCTTTTTTTGTCAATTTAAAAAAAAATCCTAATCAAAACCAATGCCAATGATGGCGGTTTGGCAAATCCAAATCCAAAGCCAGCCGATAAATCAGAACCATATCCAAGTCCAGCAAAAATGTCCCAGCACATATCCCTATGTTATACACTGTACTACCGTCTTCTTAACAAAGAAGGTAGTATTCCAAGTAAGCAGCAGCGATGCTCCTTCCAAACACATCTAAATCAGGCTCATAGGTATGTGTATATCCAAACTTCTACATTTGGGTGTGTAATCAGGAAGATTATCCGGAAGTCCATACAGGATGATCTGAATCACCACATCCAAGCCAGGTCTGCCAATTATCTCAATTAAAATTTGCTTAATGATCTACAACCAGGGTCATCTTAACGTATAGGCACACTGGGCAGCTGCCAAGGGCCCCACAATTCTAGGGGCAGGTGGTGGTCTCCCAATCAAAGCGGCCAAGCAGCATTCCCTACCTGTCTCCCAACCTGCAGCCAGACAGTGAGTGACTGTCAGCATGCTCATTGGTGGATGGCTGGAGCAATCCACCAGAGTGCTGACAGCTATTTACTGTATGGAAACATGTGGAGAGATGGTGAGCACCGAGCCCGCAAGGGGCTTCGTTGCGCTCGCCTCCTGACGGCATTCTGGCGTTCGGGATCCCGGCGTCGGTATTCTGACCGCCGGGATCCCGTACCCAACCCGAAGCGACAGTGCAGGACAGCAGGAGTGGTATGTTATTGTTTTTTTTCATTGGTTCCTTTGAATGGGTGGTTATGGGCCCCAGTGTATTGCTTTGCCTAGTGGCCACAATGCTGTTCAGACAGCCCTGTCTGCAACCAACAACAACCATGTCATGCCATGTAAGTTTATGCACTACTAACTGACTCATCTCTGCATATCACAAAACTGGAAATAAACAGAATAAAGGCTGCATTCCCATTTTTACTTTGACATGCTGAGTTAGTAAAAAGAAAAAGTCTCATGTAGTAAAATTCTCACATATTCAGGAAAAAAAACAAATACATTTTGCAGAATGTGAACTAAACCATTTGGTTGTCTTTTAAAGCCCGTACAGTGGGAGTCATTCCAACCCGTTTGCACGCAGCAGTTTACCGCTGCGGTGCGAACGGATCCGGAAAGCGCATACGCGGCGGCAGCAGTTCGCGACATTGCCCGGTGACAGGGGTCGTCGGGTTACTTCGCGTCTAACGCAGGAAGTGGTCGCAGAGCCGACCGCAAAGAAGATTGACAGGAAGAAGGCGTTCCAGGGCGGATCCGGACCGTTGGCTGACGTTTTCGGGGAATGGTAAGTAAAACGCAGGCGTGTCCAGGAGAACGGAGGGCGGATGTCTGACGTCAGAGCCGGCTCCAGCATCGCAGGGATCCTCGCACAGGGTAAGTAGGTATAGGGCTGGTCTACATCTGCTTGAAATCTTTTTAGCTTAGCAGGGCTGCAAAAGCGATCGCAGCCCTGCTAAGCTAAAATACACTCCCTCATAGGCGTGTACTAGTTGATCGCAGCAGCAGCAAAAAGTTGCTGGCTGCGATCAACTCGGAACGACCACCCGTATCTGTAATAATTCAGGATAAATTGTCTATATTGGACTTCCAATATGTCTCCTTGTGCTCGGAGCATCCCCAACATACCAGACATTCTGCTATTATAAGTCATAACAGATTTATTTGTCTTTTTACTGGTCCCCAGCTGTTCTCTTCTTTTGGCTAAAATTATTATTACTATTCGTATTGGAAAGATTAAAAAAAACTGCACCATCTAACATGAACATAAGAAATAGATAGTTACAATATTTATAAACTACAATCATTTGACAGAAATCAGGTGACTACATTAAGCCTTACACCATTTGTACATAAATTACTTGCATACACTAGATTGCAAAAAGTGCAAAGTGCAACTGAATCTGGCAAAGCGCCATATTGTGGAAAATGTCAATGCTGTATTGTTGCTGCCTTATAATACAACACAGATAAGCTTTGCTCTAGCAATCAAATTCACAGAGTATAGTAATCTGTGTGGTACAAATGGGCAAAACTATAGTAAGTGCAAGGGGCAGTGTGGCACAATATGTACTGGAGGCCACTTTAATAATGTGTAAATCTGATTGGCTCATTGTAATGTGGAGGGCACTATAATGTTACATACAGATGTGTCCTCATATCTTTGCTCAAAAGAGCAGTGCGGCGTTCCCGCGAGAATCCGCACCGTCACACTTTCTATTCCTGTTACTGTTCGCAGGTGCACACGTATGCAAGCACCCTTGATTCCCACTGTGGAAAACATAATCTAACTAGCAGGAGCAAATATTCCTGCTGCTCATTCTGTGCCGTAGACTCCTCACTCAGTATGCAGGGCAGCAGGAGCGTCTTACTCCCACTGCCCGCAAAGGCAAGCCGTTACCTTGCATTCGTTTATGGCATACTGTTTATGTCAGGAATCCTTGCCTGTATGTACAGCATGGGGACATATTTGTAATAAGAACTGGGGCACTGTAATGTGGCAAAATATGAATTGGAGGGCACACTAATGTGGCGCTGTATGAAGTAAGATCGCACACAGCACACTTCACGGCAGTAATCGCGAGTAAGTGCATAAACGTGCACCTGCAAATAATAACAGAAAATAGGAAGTGTGGCGGTGCACGTTCATGGAGGACTGCCACGCTGCTCATTTGAGAAAAGATGCCAGGATATATCTGTATGTAACATTATAGTGTCCGCCACATTACAATGAGCCAATCAGATTGACACATTACAATGCGGCATACGAACTGGGGATACTGTGTGGCATAATGGGGTTTATTGGGATGTAGTTGTGTGACCGGCGGTCAGGAGACCGCCGGCCACAATACCGATGCTGGGATCCCGCCCCCTAACAATCCCAATAGTCGGCATGCCGACTAACAGGGACTATTCCCACTCGTGGGTGTCTACGACACCCATAGAGTGTGAATAGAACCCGTGGTGACTACAGGTTGCCACCAAGCCTAGCGTGGGTAGCGCAGCGAGCCCGCAAGGGTCTTCATTGCACCTGTCCCTCCCACTGGGCATCTCAAAGCCGCCAGTCACACATACCCTACCCAGTTTATTCAGATGTAAAAGCAAACCAAAAAATGAAAGCAACTGGGCAAAACCATGTTGCACTGCATGTGCGGCAGACATAACATGTGCAGAGAGATTAGATTTGGGTGGGGTGTGTCCAAACTGAAATATAAATTGCAGTGTAAAAATAAAGCTGTCTAACATTTGTGGGCTACATGTAAGAGCAGCCAGTATTTACCCTGTACAGAAAGAATCTAAATGTATTTCCTCCCCTTGGATTGCAAAATGGTTTGTTCCAGATAGATAGATAGATACAAACTTACGTGCTTTTTCTGCCTTGCTTCCAAATCAGGCCCAATTTGTACTGGCAGGCCTGCAATGTGAAATGACGTGAACTAGGGAACTACTATGGTCCATAAAATAAAGTAGGGCACTACTATGGGGCATAAAATGAATAATCGTTGCAGAGAGGTGTCTTTAAAGAATCATTGGGACAGGGGCCCCTGCAATATGTTGCTATGGGGCCCACAAAGTTCTGTCTATGCCCCTGGGTGCTGTCCACTCCTGGAGAGCTTGGGTCTTGCTAGGGTCTATGCTGTTGACTCCGATGACAGTTTCTCTTCAGATCTTAATTTTCTCGACTTGGAATCCAAATTTTTCCAATTTAGCGTAGAGACTACAGATATCTCCTCATACACCAAGGTTTATAATTGGAAATGGTTGATTTTCATTGATATAAAATTGATCTAATTTGACTGGAGAGAGATAAAATGGAGAGAGATAAAGGGGTGTATGTACTAGGCTTTCGAGAGAGATAATGTGGATGTAAAGTACCAGCCAATCAGCTCCTAATTGCCATGTTACAGGCTGTGTTTGAAAAATGACAGGGGCTGGTTGGTTGGTACTTTATCTCCGTCCACATTATCTCTTTCCAAGGTTTAGTAAATAGACCCCAAAGTACCAGCCAACCAGCTCTTTTCATTTTTCAAACACAGCCTGGAACATGGCAGTCTGGTGCTGATTGGCTGGTACTTTATCTCCGTCCACTTTATCTTTCTCCAACTACTGCTTTGCCAGGAGCAAAGATCTTTGATTGATTATGCTTCCTCAATCTGGATCAGTAGCATACAGGGCACTGACTGGACTTCTGAGTTTCCTGAGGGTTCGGGTCCCTCTCGAAATCGCAGGGCCCTTCACAAGCATCCTTTTTGAGCCCCCCCACCCCCCATCGCTAGGCCTGACAGCATCACAAAACATTAAAGATGTGTAGAGATTTGTGGATTTCACCAACTATTACAGATGGTTTATCAAGAATTTTTCCTGAATTGTACAAACACTCACAGGACCTCTCCTGGCGCTTGTTTCCATGCCTACTCTTCACCAGGAAATGTACAGCAGGTCAACCGGGAGACACAAGACCTGGTATTTTACTTCTGGTGGCCACAACTGTCAGAAGATGTTAAAAAGCCTTAACTCATTCTTTTTCCACTTGTGCCCAGCATAAAGGTTCACACACTGTACTATCTGGTGGGAGACCTAGACCATTTGATTCCTAGAATTCCCATAAGAAAGGCTATTCAAGGGAATTGAAGGCCTTACTAGCATACAGGGAGACAACATCCTCCCCTTTCATTGCTCTCATTAGCTGGAGTTGAGTGTGCAAACTAGGGTGGCCAATCCCGGGATCGGTGGGATCCCGGGATTTAGGCCAAAAAACGGGCGGTATTCAATCCGGGATTGGAAGCTCCAATTGAGGGATCAGATGGCCCTTGTTTTTTTTTTTAAGCCGGGCAGCATTGAGCGTCCTCAGCACGCTGAGACGCTGCCCGGCTCCCGCCCCCCCCCAGCTCCTGCGCGCAGCGTGACGTGCAGTCACAGGTCACGTTGCGCCATCCGCCATCACCCGCAGCTGGGTGCCGCCAAGACAGACGGAGGTTTTCCCACCCTCCCGCCCACGTTGTATGGCTAGTTAAGTGTACGTGGCGGGGCGAGGGGGCGGACACAATGGGCAAAGCCAATCCCGGGATTGAAAAAATGGCCCGGAATTGGCCAACCTAGTACAAACATCTGAGATTTAAACAAGTGGACTTTCCGGGCATGAAAACAGTTTGATCTGTAAACTATCATTATAACTTTATGGAGTCTAAGAGCTAATATTTTGGGGGAACGTATTTTCAGATAAGTTGAAGGAGTGATATTGGCCACAGCACACGCATGGCTTAGAAAAAAAATTGTGTTTGCAATGGATTTGTGTTAAATGTCACTATAGCATATAGATAAAAAAAATCTTCTTTCCCAATAAGTAAAATATAATAAGTTTTTACTTTTTGAGTGAAAAGAACGCTTGTTCAAGAACATATTTACCAAAAACATGTTTTTTTCTGGCAGATATATCATCCTGAAGACGCAATGCTGCCCCCACACACTGCCCTAACATTTCAAAAATACATTATCATTATTTTTCTTGGCTCTCTGCTAATTTGTTTCAAATAATGACATTAGTAATGTTAGAGAGTGAAATACAACCCTCTTAAATGTTCCATTTATAGGACCACAAAAAGCACAGAAGATTATTGCAAGTGTCCTCTAAAAACAGCAATAATTACTCCATTTTATCATAAAAATGGTACCAGTGTCATAATGAAGGGAAGGAAGTACCCCTGTCACAGAAGTAGATTGCTCATACTAACATGGGACCTGAGATTACACTAACACTTATCATAGTTATCATACCTCCCAACTGTCCCAGTTGTCGCAGGAAAGTCCTGTTTTTTTGGGACTGTCCCTCTGTCCTACCCGCAAGTCGCAGTGTCCTGCAATGTGTGAGTGTGTGTGTGTGTGTGTGTGTGTGTGTGTGTGTGTGGGGGGGGGGGGTAGTTGGGAGGCTTATGTCACTGCGCACAGCACAGGCATACGCACTATTCACAGGAAACAGATGTGCTGGGGGCATGCCAGCAGCTGTCAGAGCACTGGCCATGCCGCCACAGTGACGGAAAAAAGGGTGCGTGACTCATGGGCGTGGCACTCCCATGAAGCCACACCCTTCTCCTTAGGCCACACCCCTTTTGAGGATGCTTGGCAAAGAATACCTCTTTTTAATCTCCCAATGTTGGGAAGTATGTAGTTATAGAAAATGACACTTTGCTTTGAGTTAACAGTATTTTATGAATGTTGCAGCTAAGCAACGCTCATAAGGCAGTGGTGGAAATAAAGTTGTAACGGGGGGGCAGTGCGCCCTTTGCTGGCCCCTCCCCCTAAACTCACATTATATTGTTGCACTTAAGGGGTAGGGCCTCTGGCTCTGAGAAGTAGACCACAGCCTGGAGCCACACGTAGGTGCTGTGAAGTAGCAACAGTGATGTCCCCAGGGCCCTGCAGCCTGTGCCACAGCACTGCTTAGTTACATCCCCGGCAGAAATGCATTGAGTCCAGGTGGAGCAAAGACTATGGGGCCCAGGAGTGAGAGGGTCCTATCAATGTCAGGTCACTCCCTCCCATCCATGGCATCTGATATCCCTGTACTGTTTTGAAAAGGGTAAAGTCCAATTCTGAGCGGTGTGTGCAATGAGAACATGTACCAGCGACGCATTCTCAAAAACCATCTCTGCTCTCTACAGAGCAAAGCTTTGAAGGCCTAGGAGGCTATAATGGTCTCTAGCCTAGGAGGCTATAAAGGTCTCTAGCTGTATTTTGACAATATTCCTGGGGATGCACAGCTCCACCCCACTGTTTAAAATTTTGCCAGTACCACTGCCAGCCTGTCTAAGATTCTCAGATATAAATAATCAGCAATCAGGGTTTTCTGTAGGCAAAATGCAGGATAGTCGAATGACAAGTACAGTTCTAACATCTGAGCACATTCCGGTCATAGACTACAGGATAGAGCATCAGACTTCTTGTTCTTTGTGACTGGTCTGAATAAGATGGTAAAATCAAATCAATAAAAGGGAAAAGCCCAGTGAGCCTGTTTGGGACGCCATCTTTTAGTTGACTCATATGGTAGGATTTTGTGATCACCATGTACACCATGATAACATGGATGGTATCCCCCAGTCAGTGCCTCCAGTTCCTTAATTTAATGCCCAATAATTCAATGTTGCCTACTGTACATCATAATTTGTCTGTCCCAGATTAGGGATATGCGGGTTCGGTACTCTGAGGAACTTGAAAATCCGAGCCCAGATCGGAGTCGGTTTTGCGTGCCTGACTCGGATCTGAAAACGAGGCAAAACGTCCTCATCCCACTGTCGGATCATCCTGCTGTCAGATCTCACGGGTTTTGGATTCTATATCGGAGCCGCGTGTCTCCACCATTTTCGCTTGGAGAGCGCACAGTAAAGACGTGTGCCTTCTGTGCTGTAGGTAGACACCACGGGTGGGAGGTTAGGGGCAGACACTAAGGGGTATATTTACTAAGCTCCCAATTTTGACCGAGATGGTGTTTTTTCTTCAAAGTGTCATCTCGGTAAACTAAAATCTCGGCAGTGATGAGGGCATTCGTATTTTTATTACGGCTGTGTAGTAAAAATACGAATGAATACACCATCGGTCAAACGCGGCTGTTTAGATATTGAACTCGGTCATTTACTAAGCATTCGTATTTGAAATCTCTTCCGTAAAAATGCATGTGCGTCCGTGATAAAATACTAATCATGCAAAAAGCCTAAAAAAAAAGTAGACCTGCTTTTGAGAAGCGTGTTTACATGTGTTGCCAATTCTACATTACTCACACCTGACTTTTTGGACCTTTAAAAGGGGCCCAAACACATTTTTCTCCTCTCTCACTCTGAAATGTCTGCTAATGTGTGTAGTACTGCTTTCTTGTTTGCTGGGGGATACCTGACACTGCTCCATGAGGCTACAATAAACCAAGGCCAGGAAAATGAACATGGTCAGCAGGTTGTACAGGTTCCGCGTAGGCTGGGCATGCCTGTTTTTTTTAGTGGGCGTTTAAACTTTAACAAATTGGCTGATGACCAGGTTATACAGATGGTCCGACTAAATGTAAATAACATTTTCCGTCTGTATGACCTTGACAAACTGAACCTAGACCCTGAGACAGCACGCTCTCGCTCTGTCTCAGGCCTGCACAAACTCCTGGCTATGTTGCACTTTATGGCTACTGGCAGCTTCCAGCCTGTGACTGGCGATGTCATTAGTATCTCACAGGCCACCTTTTCTAAATATTTAATTCAGGTGAGTTAACACATACATACACGTCTATGTCTAAGTGGTGCTTCTGTAATGTAATATAACACAGTATTGTATTGATTACAGGTCATGACACTCACCTTTAATTTAGGAATGTCCACTCAGGTTTTGGATGTCTTGGATGGCCACATAGATGCCTCTCTCTGCTTCCCTACCCAGGAGTCGCAGTGGCATGCAGTCAGGGTAGCTTTCTCTGAGCTTGCGGCCATGCCCAATGTGCTGGGTGCCAAAGATTACACACACGTTGAGCTGAGGCCACCTAGGGGCAGGCAATATATTTATACCAATAGACATCTGGGCCAAGACACTAATGTGCAGGTGGTTTCTGTAGCTAATGAAACAATACACATATTCCGTGTGAACAATTTATTACCTTGAACACAGGCATTTTTGCTGTAACAAATCAACATAATTTTTAAATAAACAAACTATTAGCTGCAGGCCTGATTATTTATTTTTTTTGGTGTGTGCTGGGTGCCGAGGATTGCGCTGGCTCGTTGGTCCGGGTTCTACTGGAGCGTCTAACTGGGGAGTGAACTGGGGTCTGGCTTGGTGTAGTTGTCCCCGAGCTAGAGCTGACTTGGTGTGATGCCAACACATTAAGGCTTTGACTTAGTATATTGAGGCTTGCAGTGAGTTGCGTATTAGCGGCAGTGTTGCTTGCTATTATTCTGGACAGGTTGTCGTTTACAATTTGGTTGTGTTGGATTATCTGAATAAAGGGATTGTTGCTGCCGCTGTTGTTCATCCATGATGCGTTGGAGATTGGCTTGCATTTGGCAGTTGTCTGCCCTCGACTGCTCCATTGAATTGGCAATTCTGCCCACCTGAACTTAAAATCTGCCTGAGTTTCGACTCAGTCTAGGCAGATGATGGGGCAGACTTGCCAGGTATTGGCTGTGGGTGTTGAGGCACGAATAGTTTTGCTCCTGTTGTGTGGCCCAACGGCTCTAAAACTCAGGGCCCATTTGTGTCTGGGGTGGTGTTGTGCTCAATTGGGGGCTGTGGAATGTTTGGGGTGGTTGGGGTATGTCCTGCGGCGTGGTTGGCTGTGTAGGATCGATGGGCTGCAGGTGTAGTGTGTAGGTATCCTGCTGGTCACGTTCCTGCTGGGCATCCTCGGGCATGATGGCTGGTTCTGTATGGGGTTGAAGACAGCCACTATTTAGTAAATATTTAGCATTGGTCTTACTATAGCTTTACGTCAACATGCATTACTTTTTAATATTCATGTTGGAATTGATAAATAGATTGTGGCCTAAACTTAACTATGTTGTTCACCTTTTTGTGTAAATATGTGGCTTCTAACGTTCACTACTCAGTTGTAATAAGTTTGAGGGAATTGTTGGACTCTGAGCCATAATTAATGTGTGAACACGAAGAACTCTAACAAATACAAATTACTACATTTACATATTGGGTATGAAGCTTCCTTTGGAACAACACACACAATACAATAAATGTGTTGACCAATACACTCATACATTGTTCAAGGCAGTCAGTGGTCTGCCCAAAACGTTTACAAATATAGTGGTCTAAAATGTAAACATTAACAATGGGTGAAAAAGTCTTAAGGTGCCCTATGTTTAGAACTGGTGATGTTGGCCATGCAAAACAATTGGATGAGACTTAACATTTATGTAGGTGTTTTTAGCAAAGATTAAAAGTATAGATATTTGTTGTTATGGCCAACATCACATCTGACAATTAACCATCTAAAAAAACCTTACCACCATGTGCTTGCTGTTGGTGATTATTACAAGGATGACTGTTCATGTGTTTTTATTTTTTTGCTGTGCACAAACAGTGGTGCAGATGTATAAACCTGGAGAAGGCATAAGGAAGTGATAAACCAGTGATATGTGCAAGGTGATAAAGGCACAAGGCAAACAGCTCCAATATGTAAATTAACAGTTAGGTTTTTTTTGTGCTGCTGCCTTTATCACCTTGCACATATCACTGGTTTTTCACTTCCTTATGCCTTCTCCAGGTTAATACATCTACCCCACTGTTTTTTTACTTCTTTACAGGTAATTGTTATGTTTACTCACCAGACAACTGAGGGGATTGTGGATCCTCACTTTGTGGGCTGGCCAAAATAGCTTGTGGTGGCAGGGCTGACACTGCGGAGATGCGCCGTTGGGGTGGTGATGATGGTGCTGGTGATTCAGCCTCAAGACGGCGTCTCTTGGTTGGCATCCTAGCCACAGTAACTGAGCCCTGTGATGGGCGCCTTAGTGGAGGGGGGTTTGCAGAAGAAGAACCTATGTGATAAGATAAACATTAACATTGTGTTTTTCTATGTGTTTGCAGAATATGTGTTTACAGTAAAATCTTAGATAAAGCAAAAGTACCAGCGCTAAGAGTCGTTTAACCAAAATATTGATAAGAAACAGTTGGATCAGTTAATCAGTATCTTTATTTTACTTTTTTAACATAAAATAATATTAAAACATTACTAAAACCATAATAGATGGGTGTCAGGTGTGGGGTGAGCCTGCTGGTAGGTCCATTGTGCCCCAGGGTCCGTCGGGACGCCCGCCCATGTATTGGGTGAGCGCACCTGTGTCACGCTCCATCACGCGTCACCACGTCTCGCCGGTCAAAGACCGGAAGATGCCCGTGGAACGCGTGGTTGGAGCGCACCCAACGCTCCCTGGGACAGCATCACGTGCCCCAGAGTGGACACGTGATCGGACCAATGTAGCGATCCACCCCACCTCCTGTAAGTGTGTTGCCTGGATACAGATAACACACACGGGTTTTGCCTTATACGCATCGATACAGTGTCACATAGGAACAATTATATAGTACATGTAATTTCAATAGTCTCATATACATACATGTACATAAGTACAAAAAGGGAAAGAGAGAGTAAAGAAGAGAAATTTTATAAGATTTTCATATCTACATCTGTTATAGACTTTTTGATAGAGAGTTATTTAGGATGGATATGAAGGATCCTGAGAGGCATATATAGGACACTATACATATATACAGGGCAGAAAGGAGAGTTTTTCATTAACACAGTTTTTATATTATTATTGTCTACACATCATTAGAATCAATATGCAGAAAGCATGGGGAGAGATAAGTAAAAACCATAGATCTCAATACATATATATCTCTAAGGGATATTTATATGATGGAATTAATCTCCATACTTTCATTTAGACCATCGGGGTATACGGAATTAATTGAAGCATCCAAAATACTTCTCTTTTACATAAGTTGGTATATCTATCCCCCCCTCTTGCTGTCTGATATATAATCTCTAAAGCTAAAAGTTTTAGAGTTTCCGGATCACCATTATGTTTTTGACAGAAATGTCTCGAGACACTATGTTTCATATATTTTCTAAGTATATTTCTTTGATGTTCTAGAAACCGTATTTTTAGCGGTCTGGTAGTACGTCCTATGTATGGGAGATTGCAGCTACAGGTCAATAGGTAAACTACATATGAAGAGTTACAATTAATGAAGGATTTTATAATATGTATCTCCTTTTTGTATGGTATCCCTACCTGAGTCGTTCTTCTCCCCACATATTGGCAGGTGGTGCATTTTTTATGGCCTCATTGGAAAGAACCACATGGTTTTCCCATTAAGGTTAGACAATTTGTAATCTCAGCATCATCTGTTTTTTTTTTTTTTATACTCCTCAGGTGGCTTGGGGCTAACATTAGTTTCAAGGACTTGTTCTTCTTATAAATGATTTTAGGACTAGAGGGGATAATAGTTCCCAAAATATTATCATGTCTCAGTATTTTGTAGTTTTTCCTTATAATATTTTTAATTTCACCTGCGCATGTATTATATTTGCAGATAAATGATAGGTTTCTATCAATAGTGGAATCTTCATCTTTATCTAAATTATTCTTTTTGTTGATCTCTTTTTTATTTATCAGAAGAGTATTCCTATCTAAATTTCGGGTCTCTTTGAGTGCACTTTGTAACAAGCTGTCTGGGTATCCACGTCTCCTGAAGGACTCCATATGGGTATCTGCCTGGTGATCAAAAGTTTCGATCTCCGTGCAATTCCGACGTAATCTCATTAGTTGACTTTTAGGTATATTTTGTTTCCATGGTTTATAATGAGAACTATCATAGTGTAAAAATGAATTGGTATTGGTTTCTTTTGTATATGTGGAAGTGATAATTCTATTGTCAGCTACTTCGAGCACCACATCTTAAAATGTGATCATAGAGGGGTGAAAGTGTGAAGTGAAGGTTAAATTATAAGTGTTGTTGTTAAGAGACGAGATAAATGAAAGTGTTGTATCATAATCCCCATCCCAAATAATAAAAAGGTCATCTATATAACGGCCATAGAAGACCAGAGAATGCGCCCAGGGGCTCCCCCACACATGGGCCTCCTCAAAGTGGCCCATGTATAGGTTAGCGTAACTGGGCGCGAATCTGGTCCCCATGGCCTTCCCCATCACCTGCAAGTAAAAAGTGTTGAGAAATAAAAAATAATTGTGAGAAAGGATAAATTTTATGGAATCTACCAAAAATTATATTTGTTCCTCACCAAGGTCACCATCTTCGGTTAGTCTTTCAAAAATAATTCCACAACCCTTGTCATGTGGAATATGTGTATAAAGGGCAGAGACATCTAGTGTTAGGAAAGCATATGAATCTTTTCACTGAACATTAGTTAGGGAGTTAATTCCAGAAATTATAGGGCGACCGGGAGGTGAAGTGAGTGATTTGTGAATAATTTCTGGAATTAACTCCCTCACTTCTGATTTATCCTTTTATGTTGATTCCTTTTTACAGTCACGAGTGTCCTCACTAAGGTCACATATACGGGATACTACACATTTTCTTACTCAATTAACTAATGTTCAGTGGAAAGATTCATATGCTTTCCTAACACTAAATGTCTCTGCCCTTTATACACATATTCCACATGACAAGGGTTGTGGAATTATTTTTGAAAGACTAACCAAAGATGGTGACCTTGGTGAGGAACAAATATCATTTTTGGTAGATTCCATAAAATTTATCCTTTCTCAAAATTATTATTTTTTATTTCTCAAACTTTTTACTTGCAGGTGATGGGGACGGCCATGGGGACCAGATTCGCGCCCAGTTACGCTAACCTATACATGGGCCACTGTGAGGAGGCCCATGTGTGGGGGAGCCCATGTGTGGGGGAGCCCCTGGGCGCGTTCTCTGGTCTTCTATGGCCGTTATATAGATTACCTTTTTATTATTTGGGATGGGGATTATGATACAGCACTTTCATTTATCTCGTCTCTTAACAACAACAACACTTATAATTTAACCTTCACTTCACACTTTCACCCCTCTATGATCACATTTTTAGATGTGGTGCTCGAAGTAGCTGACAATAGGATTATCACTTCCACATATACAAAAGAAACCAATACCAATTCATTTTTACACTATGATAGTTCTCATTATAAACCATGGAAACGATGGTCTAAATGAAAGTATGGAGATTAATTCCATCATATAAATATCCCTTAGAGATATATATGTATTGAGATCTATGGTTTTTACTTATCTCTCCCCATGCTTTCTGCATATTGATTCTAACGATGTGTAGACAATAATAATATAAAAACTGTGTTAATGAAAAACTCTCCTTTCTGCCCTGTATATATGTATAGTGTCCTATATATGCCTCTCAGGATCCTTCATATCCACCCCAAATAACTCTCTATCAAAAAGTCTATAACAGATGTAGATATGAAAATCTTATAAAATTTCTCTTCTTTACTCTCTCTTTCCCTTTTTGTACTTATGTACATGTATGTATATGAGACTATTGAAATTACATGTACTATATAATTGTTCTTATGTGACATTGTATCGATACGTATAAGGCAAAACCCGTGTGTGTTATCTGTACCCAGGCAACACACTTACGGGAGGTGGGGCGGACCGCTACGTTGGTCCGATCACGTATCCACTCTGGGGCACGTGATGCTGTCCCAGAGAGCGTTGGGTGCGCTCCAACCATGCGTTCCACGGGCATCTTCTGGTCTTTGACCAGCGAGACGTGGTGACGCGTGATGGAGCGTGACACAGGTGCGCTCACCCAATACATGGGCGGGCGTCCCGACGGACCCTGGCGCACAATGGACCTACCAGCAGGCTCACCCCACACCTGACACCCATCAGTATATTGGTGAGTGACAGATTTGTCACATGACCCGCATATGTTTTTATATATTATGGTTTGTTACCAAATAAATACCTTTTTAAAATATGCATCATAAGTGGTTTAGGACTGCCTTCTTAAAATGTACACTAATGTTTGTTTTTAAAATAAGGATCAGTTAATTAGAGCTGCTACAGCTGTTGCACAACTAATCATTAGTGAGGTATAAAAATGGCTCCCATTGTCTCTGAGATTCACTTCTGAGGAAGCTGGACGACCTAGTCCAGGGAAACGCGTTAAGGCCTATGCTGAGGAACTTTTGCACTTCTTACCATTTAAAATCGATCTGGATAAGGACTTTTGCTACCCCATTGGAATACAAAAAAATGCAGATACCTCCCGTGTTGAGTACTTCCAGCAATCTATGGAAACCCCTTCAATCACCTAAACAGACGAATACTAAGAGTCATCTTTTCGTGGAACTGTGGATGAGGTATATTCAGGGTATTACCAGGTGACTGTGCTTTATACTGCTATCTGAGGAGGAGCGGATTTCCACTTAAGTCCGGGATCTTTTAAATCAATGGTATAGTTCCTATCAGCAAAATCTACTATTCTGACCACTCTAGAGCCATTCAGGATTAACTAATGTTTTCCTCATTATTTTTTATTTATATGCTGTTATCGACTATCTAGTCTCTATTATGGTTTTAGAAATGTTTTAATATTATTTTATGTTAAAAAAGTAAAATAAAGATACTGATTAACTGGTCCAACTGTTTCTTATCAATATTTTGGTTAAACGACTCTTAGCGCTGGTACTTTTGCTTTATCTATACTTAATCCCCTGGGGGTTTGACAAATCCCTTCCAGCAGCTGTGACTATTTAGTGGGTTTATATATTTTACTTTTTCAATACAGTAAAATCTTACCTGCATTGCCACCATCTGCATCTCTTGGCAGTGTTGGATGTGGCCTGGCTGTGCTGCTTCTCTTTCGTACTGTAGAAATATGAAGATTGTCCTCATGAACATACTATTTTGTTGAAATGTTTATGCAAATTCCTTATTGTGATGTAAACATATGGAGAGCGAAATGACAGGCATAGGAATGAAGAGAGTTAAACCTCCTGTGAGGGGTGAACCTAACTGTTATGAAAAGTACAGCCAATGGTAGAGAAGGGAGGGATTAGTATATATAAGGATGTATAGGCTAGCTAAGGCTCTCTTGCTGCTGGTTTGCCTTCTGGTGAGTGTTGCTGAATTGCATATTCACTAGTGTTTTAGCTAGGCTAGTTAGAGTGTTCAGGTGTTTGCACTGTATTATTATAGTTCACCCTCCTCTCTCATCTCACCACATACTTCTCTGGGATTATGGCCGCCTCTCGCCCCCTCTGTTCTGCCGGGACCCCAGCTCGTTACCGCTCTGCAGGCGGTGAAGCTGGGTCCGCGGATGGGCCTGCTGGCTCATCTGCCCATTCCCCGTCCGCCGACGCGGGTGCCCGCGCGGCGGTGGCTGGACGGACCCGGTCTTCCCTGCCCCAGGTTTCGGGTCCGGTGTTAACCTCCGGCCGTGAGCGGCAGGGGGGGCTGGGGGCACGGGGGAGACGACCGGAGGTGGCCGGGCATCGGCCTTCACCTCCACCTCTGGAGGGTGAGGCTCTGTTGCCGGGAGCAGGCACCCGCGGGCGCGCGCGTGCACGCCAGAGCGGGCGGCCTATGGGGGCTCCCATCCCATCTCCCCACCCGTCCCCCTTGTCAGTGATGCCGGGCAAGGGGGTCGGGGGGGGCGGAGAGCGGCGGCAGGTCGGACGAGGCCTGTCGCGGGGTCTCATCTGGCGGTGCTTTCTGGTGGCCAGGATGCTGGAAGGAGGGTGGTGGGAAGCGGCGGGCCGCGCGCACGGGGTTCGCGCACGCCTGCGCTCTCAGCCAGTGGCGCCGCCAGGTTCAACGTCTCCCCTGCTGCCTCCCTTACAGCCGGAGTCCGGCGGGGAGCGGCGGCGGGAGGGGGGGGGGCTTCCCAGGATAGGGCGCGGCAGCATTGAGCCCCGCAGAGGTGCCTTCCCTGCAGATGGAGAGAGCTCCGGCCTGCGGGGGGAGGGCACGCGCGGGGGGGGGGCGGTGGCAGGCACAGCAGTGATAGTGAGGGCCAGCAGGCGCAGGATAGGATAGATGACTGGTGGGGGGCCACGCCAATTGTGGTCAGGGGGGCCAGCAGATAACCAGAAGGCCAGGCGGAGCATTGGCCGTTGGGTCCCTTATCGGCGCCTGCCAGCCGACGGGCCAGGAGAGGTGCGCCGGCATCTGCGGGGGCTCCCGCCGGTGCTGGCCGCGATTTTTGGGGAAGTCAGGAGGCTTCCGGAGAGTTGGCGTCGGCCCTGTCGACGGTGGTGGTGGCTTTGGGCCCATTCGCCGCAGCCGCCTCCCCGGGGGCAGCAAGGCATTCCGGTGTGCACGCGGAAGCAAGGGCGTCCGGTATGCAGCCGGGGTCAGCAGCTCAGCGAATAGCGCTTGCTTGCCGTGACCTGGGGGCAGCCGCGGCGCAGTTGGGACACCGTCCAGTACGGACGGAGCGTGGACGCGAGGTGGGGACGTCTTTGCCCCGGAGTGCTAGGCATGCCCCGGGAGTGGTTTCCGGGGTCCCGTGCTTTGTCTTCTTTTTCAGGTGATCGTGGTGAGGTTGAGGTGAACGTGAGCGATGAGGAGGATTTCGAAGTTTCCACACCGGAGGACACCAAGTCCGAACAGTCGACAGCGTCAGGTGAGGTCAAGCAGTTGGCGTCGGGCTCCAGCGTGCGCTCCAGTTCTCTCAATTCCTCCTCTTCTTCATCCCTGTCGTCGCAAGCGTCCGAAGTTAGTAGCACGACTAGGGCAAAAAAGCGTGCGACGAAGTACGCTAAGAGGGCGGCAGGGAAGCAGGAGAAGCGGAAGAGACGCAAGCGGCTTAGCGAGGACGCTCGCAGGGCCAAGAAGCACCGCGATTTGCCGGGAGTAGTCCACTGTGATTATACGGCAGTGTTGAGGGGGTTGCGGGATAGCTGCCGTAGGAAGATCTGCAGAGGCGATTACGTGGATATGTTCGTGCTGACTAAGGACGCGAAGAAGGAGTATAAGGCAGCGACAACTAAGAAAGGCATCGGAGCTGAGGCTTTCCGTACTTTCGACAACTGGCTGGCCGGTTTCTGCGTCTTTGCGGCATGTTATCTGGAAGATAGGCTGGAGGAACACATGAACGTCATACGATACCTGCACTTGATACACGATATGCAGCGCACATCGTCAGTAATCGAAAGGCGGATGTATGATGAGAAGTTCCGAGAGAAGCAGGACTGCTTACAGATTATTGACTTTGGGTGCAAAGACGTGGAGGTCTGGCTCCAGGTCACCCGGGCTTCTCAACCTGCAAAGGAGCCCCGGAATCCGTGGGCGGACGGTCAACGCGCAGGGTCGTCCGCCCAGGGGAGTAGCGCGGAAGGGGGACCAGGTAGGAGAGGTAGGTTGGCTATCCGCGGGGGAGGACAGGCCGCCGCGAGGGGGAAGTGCTTCGCATTTAATAATGCGACCTGTTCCTTCGGCAAGCAGTGTCGGTTTCGACATTCGTGCTTGCAATGTGGCGGCTTCGACCCGGCCTCCAACTGTTTTAAAGGAAATCGGCAAGGCGCGAGGGGAAAGCAAAGCTACGCAAAACCCGGCGCGAGCGGGATCACTCAACAGGGCCCCAACGCCAATTAATTTGGACGCCATGTCCAAATGGTTGGATTGGTATCCAAATAGTACGGACGCCCATTTTTCGTTTCAGGGTTTTAAGTTTGGTTTCCGCTTGCCAGTTGCGGGCGAAGTATCGGTCAAGGCTCTCCGGAATCTTCAGTCCGCTCGCGCCTTGCCATCTGTTTTGCGTGAAAAAGTTGATAAAGAGGTGCGAATGGGTAGAATGGAGGGCCCGTTTAGCTCCAGTGGGGGTAGTCCCCAAGAAGACTCCGGGTGCCTTTCGGCTCATTCAACATCTTTCTTACCCGTCAGGGTCGTCGGTCAACGACGTGATACCGCCGGCACACTGCTCGGTGGTGTACCAGTCGTTTGACGAGGCGCTGGAGTTGGTTCGTAGTTACGGCCCAGGAGCTCTGATGGCTAAGATTGATGTTGAATCCGCGTTTTGGTTGCTCCCGTTGCATCCGTTTTATGGGTTTTCGGATCGGAGCGGAATATTTCATTGACAAATGTTTGCTGATGGGATGTTCCGTTTCCTGCTCGTTTTTTGAAAGGTTTAGCACATTCTTGCATTGGTGCGTGGAGTCTTCTTCAGGGGGTCATGGAGTTGCGCATTACCTCGATGATTTCCTGTGTGTGGGACCGGCGAATTCGCCGTGCTGCAGCGACTTGCTGTTCAGCATCCGAGCGTTGTTTTATCACTTTGGCGTTCCTGTGGCCGAAGATAAAACGGAGGGGCCGGTTTCCTGTTTGTCGTTCTCGGGGATTGAAATCAACACGGTGGCAGGCTCGTGTCGCCTTCCTCAGGCCAAGGTCGCAAAGCTCCGCGAGGTTATTTGCCAGTTCGTGAAGTCGCGCAAAGTCACGCTGAGGCAGGCGCAGTCCTTGCTGAGCCTCTTGAACTTTGCTTGCCGGGTGATCCGATGGGCAGGGTTTTCTGCCGAAAGCTGGAGAGGGCGACGGCGGGGTGTGCCAGGCCGCATCATTTCATTCGCTTGTCCTCCGAGATCAAGAGGGATTTGGCTGTCTGGGCCTCGTTCCTGGAGGACTTCAATGGGGTGCGTATCTGGCTGGCCCCAACGATCGACAATGCTAGGTTACAGCTGTTTACCGACGCGGCGGGTTCCTCTGGGTTCGGTTGATACCTAGAGGGATCTTGGTGCGTGGCCTCGTGGCCTGAGGAATGGCATCGCGAAGGTTTCACTAAGGACCTTTTGCTGCTGGAGCTTTTCCCCATTATGGTAGCTCTGGAGGTTTGGGGCGATCGTCTGGCTCATTGCAGCATTTTGTTTAGATGCGACAGTCTGGGCATGGTGCATGCGATCAATAACCAGAGGGCGAAGTCGCTGGTGGTTTTGAGGGTGCTTGCGCAATTGCTGCTGACATGCTTACATAGGAATGTATGGTTCCGCGCGCAGCATGTGCCAGGAATTGAGAACGGGATTGCCGACGCGTTGTCCCGTGGGCAGTGGGAGAGATTTCGTTTGTTGGCACCTGAGGCCTATGAGCGGGGGTTTCAATGTCCCGGTTATGTCTGGCAGGTGATCGGGCCGGACTGGAGTGCCTAGCGAAGCGGTCCGTGGCTCCGAACACGCTCAAGGCTTACGGGCAAGCTTGGAGCGAGTGGGAAGAGTTTGCCCGAGGACGGAGTCAGGAAGGTAAGAGCGGGCATCGGATGATGCTTTCTTTTATTTGGCAGCTCTTTGTCACAGGTAGGTCCAGAGCGGTGGTGTCCCAGTACTTAGCAGGGATTTCGTTTTTCAATAAAATCAAGGGTGTTCCTGACGTGACAAAGAGCGGGCTTCTGGTGAAGGCGATGAAAGGTTGGGCACGGGTGGCGCCAACGCCACCAGATAGGCGACGCCCCAGCGATGCGGCCTTGTTGCTAGCTGTCATCGATGCTGCGGGCTGTATCGCATCGTCACTTTTTGAGTTGCTTTTGTTCCAGTTGGCGTTCTCCATGGCTTATCACGGAGCCTTTCGGGTTTCGGAGCTAATAGCGCCATCTAAGCGGGCAGATTCGCGCATGCTTCTGGATGACGTGGTGGTGGGTGAGAGGTCTTTGCTTTGCAGACTGCGTCGCTCTCTGACGGACCAAGTAGGTAGAGGGCGATGGGTCACTTTGGTACCGTCGCTGGAAGGGAGCATTTGCCTGGTGAGATTGGCATCGAAATATGCAGCAGTGCAGCCAGGTGTGAAGGGGTCGTGGCTGTTGCATTATGACAGTTTACCTTTGACGAAGTATCAATTTCGTTGGATGCTGAGTCGCTGTCTGGCGAGCCTGGGCCTTTCACCCGCTGCTTTCGGCACGCATTCCTTCCGAATCGGGGCGGCGACGTCGGCTGCTTCAGCGGGTTTTTCCGTCACGGAAATTTAGGCGGTGGGGCGATGGAAGTCTTCAAGCGTTATATTCGCCCAGTTTCATGAGTTTTCATTTTTCTTAACTGTTCAGTTTTATTAACCGTTGACTAAGTTAATGTTGTAAGGTTAAGTACGTCCTTGTGCAGTTGTGTCTGTTTGTCACCCCTGTTCATCCTACTCAGGGATTAGCTACTTGCCGCTGCTGGCAGCGGGGGTCTGGAGTTCATTTGCGATTTTTTGCCTGACTCGACGGACTGAATTTCAATCTACAATTCGGCTGATTAGTACAACTCCAAGTCCCTCAGCAGGTTTTTACGCTTTCACCTCCAGCTGAGTTTCTTACATGTTTTTTCCCATCTTCAACCCCCCCCCCCCCCCATCCTTTTTATTTTCCTTATTTTAATTTGATTTTCCCCGTTGTGTGTATATGTTACGCTTCGATTGGCTGGAAGCTTTTTGTCAAAGTCGAAAAATATCGTTATTCTCATGCCTTGTACTAACCCCATGTGCTTGCCCGCTGCACGTGCACATTCTCTCCCGTGCGCGCGCATATTCGCAGTTGCGTGACGGCGCCTCCACGGACATGCGCTCAAGCGCGTGGTATGTGCATTTACGGTAGAGTTTGTGTGCGTCTGGCGGGCGACTCAATTGTCACATAGTTAATCCAAATAGTGCATTTTGTAGGTTATGGTCTCCTTAATAATATCAGTAAGTTTGTTTAGTGTAACTGGTTTATGGACAGAGAAATCCCTCTTTACATGATACGAAGGGTCAGACAGGTTTTGAGCAGTGGTGTTTGGTATGTAACGGTAGAGTATATTATTAGAAACATTCCGGTATTGGTTTGAGAGAAATTAATCGCTCCTGCGAATAGTTATGTTTATAAGAAGTTTATGGACATTTACTATATTTGCAGTTCATTATCCATGCGGCGGGAATCCTGAGATTCCCTCCCACCTGAGCAGTATGAAATAGTCACAGCCCACCTGTTTGAATCAACCTATGACCTTTTGTTATAATGTAAGGACAGATTCCTGCGTCCAATGAACAATGAGATTGTAGGCCCCTTTGTAGTGTACTGTATGCAGTGTATATAAGGCAGCCAGCTTGGGCCAGCTCAGTCTACTCTCCACAAAAGGTTTTCATCACTGAGTAACTTGAGAGCTGGTGACCAGGACTGCGCAGCGATCATTCCCCAGTGTGTAAGTGTTTCTCTGTAACCAACTTGTTCTCTGTTTGTATTTGCCATACTCTCTCTCTCTGTTATTGTTACGCTGTTGTATATTGTATATGTGTAGTTATTATGTTTAGATATTGATGTTAGCCTGTAGTGTATAAACTGTTAACTGTATTTTCCCTTTTTACATAACTAAATCTCGTTAGTAAAGGTTTTGGAACCTTAGCAAGGTATTGTGTGTTTATTACATTGCTGAGAGTATTCAGAGCGTCTCAATCGCTCAAGAGGCTTTTATATAATAGAGGTTAATTAGCATTGCATTGTGTTCAGATTACAAAACCAAGGTTTACAGTATAGGCTCAGCCTCTCATTGTGTTGCATACAAGGTTTACTGTGTGACATCCTGTGAGCGTCTGCGCCGCCCGTGTTCCTCTTGTGGGCACAGCGTCCGCTACGCTAGTAGCGTAGCATTATGGTACTCGGACCGCCTATAGCGTGCTCGATACCCAGCGTAAGCCGTGAGCGAACGTGTCGCTCGTGCGTCTCGACCAAGGCCTAGCGTCTGCTACGCTAAGTGCGTACCCTTACGGTACCCCGTACGCCCATTGCGTACTGAGTCTCTTACCAATATATAGTGAATGTTAAAAGATAAATATTTAGCTTTATCAGTTGGCGGCTTGTCCGTCCTCCACATATCCGCTCTAGCGAACACAAGCAGACTTTATCTGTCAGCAAAGGGCGGGAAGGCGTATCCCTTTGTATCCGTGTTGGTGGTGAGGGATACGGTAGTACTGACTAGATAAGCGTCTGCATCGCTACGTTGTAGGAGTGCTGGTGGAATCCGGAACCGGAAGGTAAGAACAGTACGCTATTGTCTTTTAAAACTGTTTTATTTCTGTTTGATACGCAACACACGCACACACCTGCATTTGTCATTTGTGTAATTTTCACATCTCGCCTTCCTGTTTTGCCATTTATCATTGATAACGTGCTGAGAAAGATTTGTTGCTATTGGTAGTTAAAAGTAAAATGAATACGTAAGGGAGTAATTTGTAAAACACGCGCACGGCTTGCCTAAGATACAAGGAAGTTCTGTGTGGTGCTTGGTAGATGATTACAGTTAAAGATCATTTACATTGATATAAACGTGTTACTTGTGTTACTGTGGACGTGTCTGGCCTGTGTACACATGTCCCTAACAAAGGGCGGGACAAGCGTACGCGACGCAAGGGCTGACTAAATTACGCAACGGAGCGTATGGATACGCCCACGTAATACAAATCACACGATAGTATTGTTTTAGTAGGCGATACGGAGGCAACGAGATAATAGCGCAAGTCAATCTCATTGTCCTAAATTTTAGCGTAAATAATCCTTCTCTAGTTGTAACTCCTTTCGGGACTAGACTGTGATACCGAATGAAAGGGATTTCTGCGCAGAAACAAAAGTAAAGAGTATATGAGGTGAAAGAGTGTGTATACATATATATAAGTTTCTCATTTTTGGGTGGAATCACAGGAAATCGAGTTCTCGTGAGGTACATACGTGCAAGTGACGGCACGGTGGCTTGGGAGGCATCCCTTGTTAACATATTAAAAAAAAGAGCATTAGAGATAACGGACCAGGAGGTCCAGAGACAGACCAGGAGGTCTAGGTACAGCGGACTAGGAAGTCCGCTACAGATAAGAGTCAAGAAGCACAACACCAGGAGGGTTGGTGCAATACCCATATAGGCCATTAAGCTCTGGCTGAAGGAATTCGCAGCCACAATTTTCGATTCCACTAGTCGTTCCGCACATAAGATTAGTTGCTTATGTGCAGAACGATTGTACCGCATGTAATTGTGTGCATTAGTTAGTAACTTGACCCAGTACCATTTGCGTATGCTAGAGGGGTCATAAACGCTATTTGTACATTCTAACGTGATTTGTGTAATTTTTTTTATTTTAAGGGAGGTTCGCTGGTCACTCAGGAATTCTCCAGCAACTGATGTTTACTGGGAAGGGTTAAGTGCTCTTCGGATCACACCCACATGTTCCAGTAAATATAGGTTCAGGTCGCAGGGGCCCTAGGTTGAGTACGCCAGCGCTAAGGCAGTGTGTGGGCGTATTGGTCGACGTGGGCGGAGTGAGTGGAGGTACTCGGTAAACTTTCACCGTCAGTCTACCCCGGACATCTTGGTTTTTGTAAGGGTTCGCTGAAGACCCTGATTTGAAGGTCAGAGGTAGCGAAAGCAACACCTGCAAAGATGGGGGCCAGTTGTTCAGGTAGGGGGCGATCAACCCTGGTCCAAGTTGATTCAGTAAACCGACCAATCGGGTCGGCAAGGTATATCATGTGTGAGAAATATGGTTCACACACACAGAGGTTTTGTGCGATGAATGGGAAAGAATGACTGTGCATGACGGGGAAAAGTTCCCACGGGTAGGCAGTTTTAGCCCCGAGGTGTTACAAAATTTAAGGAGAAGGATATGTCTCATTAAATCTGCAAAGAGACGGATCAAACATTATGATTATTTACAATTATGGCAACAGGAAGGTGAAATACAGAGAGGATTGGCTCAAGCGGCTGGATCTAACCCTATCAGAAAACTGATAGCCACCGCTCCACCACCACCATACATAACGGGAGAGAAGGTGGTTACAGAGAATGGCACACTGGTGTATGATAAACATGCACTTAGTAACTGTATAGATGTTAAGAATAATGTAACTAAGATTGTTGATTCTAATACTAACTCGTGCAAGCTGTACCCTGTTTTAAACTTTCCCCAGGATTGTGACCAAGAGGATGAACCCACAACAATATCGGCACTCTCTCTAGCAGCCACCATAGCAGAAACAACAGTGGGCACGTCCCAACCAGTAAGAGCAGTATCAAAGGCCACTAGTGGAGGGACAGGTGAGGTCGTATCAACTGGTAAGTACGGCACTGTACACTATGCTGAAACCATTACACCACATGTTGTAGAATCTACTCAGAATGATGTTATTGAACTTAATCCCGTTAGGGTAATTGCAATACCAAATGGGAAAACTGACACTTCAGGAGTCACTCCTGTCAGAAACATTGCCATGCACTGCCCCTTTTCCCGAACGGAATTAAGATCAATGGTGTCTGAATTCCCTGATCCTAGGAAAGATCTAGTTGCAAGCCAGAAGTACATTAGCGAGCTAGGACATACTGTAGAGCCCAATAACAAAGATTGGCGGACATTGCTGAGGGCATGTTTACCCTCCAATGTTGACTCAGCGAGTTTTATAACTGACTGTAGACTAGACGAAGAAGTACCCCTTACTGAGGAGTACAATCAAGATAATGTGAAAAGAATTAACTTGCAGCTGGGAGTATATTTCCCAGCTGTTGCTAAATGGAACAAAATTTTCTCCATCAAGCAAAAGGAGGGAGAAACAGCTGCTGATTATTTTCATCGGGCACTACAGGAAATGGCTAAGTATACAGGGATAGAAGACATTAAGACAAATGTGAATCATAGAGAAGTAGCAGTATCTGTGTTAATGGATGGTTTAAAGGAAGTATTGAGGACTAGGGTACAGACCACTCAACCATGTTGGCGAGGTTTGTCGGTGGCTACTTTGAGAGAGGCCGCTATTGATCATGATCTGAACATCACCAGACACAGGGAATCGCAGAGTGATAAGCTGATGGCTGTAAGTATACAGGCCCTTACCACAAGGCCAACTCAGCATAAGTCTCAGACCCCAGTGGGTAAGTCAAATGTGGTAACTTGTTATTACTGTCATAAAGAGGGACATTTTGCACGAGACTGTAGACTTAAAAGTACACAAAACTCATATCAACCCCCTAGACAACGACATGACACACGAAATTGGGATCAAGGACCGCAGAGACAGAGTTATGAGCCACACGCAGGGGAAACAAAAAGGTATCCCCCAAGAAGAGACTGGCAAGTCTCTGATAGTTCCCATTTACCCCCTTCACAGGTAATAGCTGCCAGCGCAATACAGGGAGGTCATCACATACAATAGGGGTGGGGCCACACCTGTAATCTGCAGCCAGTGAAATTAATTGCGAGCCTTGGAAGTGAACCCGAGGTCACAATTGATGTAGCTGGTAAATCTCTAAATTTCCTTGTAGATACGGGGGCGGCCAAGTCAGTGATAAATTCGACCGTGGGCATGAGAACCACTGGTAAAACAATTCCAGCCATGGGAGTAACAGGAGTAGTACAACACTACCCTTTAAGCAAACCTGCAGAGATTACGATAGGGCCTTTGCATACCAAGCATTCTTTTCTGCTGGCTGCATCGGCTCCGACTAATCTCCTAGGGAGAGATTTACTGTGCAAAATGGGATGTGTCATATATTGTACTCCTGAAGGTGTGTTCTTGGACATACCCGAAAACCACGCTCAGGAAGTGCAGGATATGCTAGACTCCCCAACAAGATTAATGTCACACACTGTTATTGTAAATAGGTGTCCGTCCAAGGTAGAGGAAATGATTTCCCAGATACCGGAATCACTTTGGACCTAGGATGGACAAGACACTGGATTGATGGCAAACGTAGCCCCAGTAGTTGTGCAAGTAAAAGATGGTAGGATAGCTCCAAAAATCCCACAATACCCTCTGAAGCCAGAGGTGGAGTTAGGAGTTTACCCTGTAATAGAGCGCTTGTTACAACAGGGCATTCTGGTAAGAACGTCCAGCACTGCCAATAGTCCCATCTTCCCTGTTAAAAAGAGTGGGGGGAGGGGTTACAGATTAGTGCAGGATCTAAGAGGGATCAACAAAATAGTTGAGAGTCAATTCCCCGTAGTGCCAAATCCAGCTGTCATCCTTATGCAAATCCCTCCCACTGCCAAATTTTTCACTGTGATTGACCTCTGCTCCGCCTTCTTCTCGGTACCTCTGCACCCTGACAGTCAATACTTTTTCGCATTTACATACAGAGGAGTTCAGTACACCTGGACTCGATTACCACAAGGTTTCATTGACAGTCCAAGTATTTTCTCACAGGCCTTGCATGATTGTTTACAGTCTTTTCAACCTGAGAGTGGATCAATATTAATACAGTACGTGGATGACCTACTGCTGTGTTCAGATTCACTGGAATCATCTGAGAGATACGAAACAACTCCTGTTTCATCTTTCAAACACCGGACACAAAGTTTCCAAAGACAAGTTACAATTATGCCAGACCAGGGTAAAATACTTGGGACACTGTCTGACACAAGGACTGAGACACCTCACCGCTGATAGAATTCAAGCAATTCGTGACATGACCCTGCCACAAACCCAGCAACAGATTAGAACGTTTTTAGGAATGTGTGGGTATTGCCGTAACTGGATCCCAGGTTTTTCCATACTGGCCTTGCCTTTACAGGAGATGGTCTCCTCAAACAAACCTGATCGGATTTCGCACACAGACGAGTCTGAGATGGCATTTGAGAGACTTAAACAGTGCCTAACGCAGGCACCAGCATTAGGCATGCCAGATTATGGAAAACCCTTTGAGCTGTACGGAACAGAGAGTGCTGGGTGCGCGGCAGGTGTCTTAACCCAGAAGCATGGTGATACCAGCAGGCCGGTAGCCTACTATAGCGCTCAGCTAGACACGGTAGCGCGATCCCTCCCCACATGCTTGCGAAGTGTTGCAGCAATAGCATTGCTAGTAAGTAAAAGCGAAGATGTAGTGCTAGGACACAACCTCACAATTCATACACCACATGCAGTGTCAGCTTTACTGAATTCGGCCCAAACCAGACACGTCTCATCAGCATGGTTTACAAGATGGGAATTGGCGTTGATGGCCCCCGTAAACATCACCATAAGGAGATGCAGCGCACTAAATCCTGCAACATATCTCCCAGGTGTGCCTGGACAGGCACAAAGGGTGGAGGATGAGAGTGATGGTGAAGGAGGATTTAGTAAGGAAAATGACACACATGATTGTATGGAATATTTGGCCCAAAATTTCACAGCAAGGCCTGACATCAGTGACAACCCACTGGAAGATGTAGATTTTACTTTCTACACTGACGGCAGTTGTCACAGACAGACGGACTCGGGAGACTTGTGTACTGGATACGCAGTCGTAGATGACCAAGGTACCATAGAAGCGGAACCCCTAGGCCCACCACACTCAGCACAAGTTGCTGAACTGGTTGTCCTAACCAGAGCATGCGAACTGGCTAAAGGCAAGTCAGCCAATATCTACACAGATTCTAGGTACGCCTTCGGAGTAGTCCATGATTTCGGGGCCCTATGGCGCCTCAGAAATTTCATGACGGAAGCTGGCACACCCGTAGCACATGCAGCCCACATCAAAAGACTTCTAACAGCGATACAGGAACCCGACAGAGTGGCTGTTATCAAGTGTAAAGCTCACACGTATAGCCAAGACCCGGTATCACTTGGTGACAGCCGAGCAGACGAAGCTGCTAAATCAGCAGCCAGTAATCCCATACAGACAGACAGCACACAACTGATGGTATTTAATACTGTAAACACACAGAAATTATATGAAATGCAATATTTGTGTTCACCACAAGAAAAGGCAGTTTGGAGGTCAAAAGGATATAGCCAGGAGTCCTCAGGACTCTGGACAGATGGACAGGGTAAGCCAGTGGCACCCAGAGCATACCTTCCAAGTCTAGCGGAAGCGGCACATGGACTGACTCATCTAGGCAAAGAAGGAATGTGTAAGTTGGTAAGAGCTTATTGGTGCGCCCCAGGATTTTCTTCCCATGCGGGTAAAAGAGCGATGACATGTCTCACCTGCTTGAGGAAGAATATCGGAAAGGCAATACCAACAGAGCCATCCCATATCCCTCCTACAGATGGTCCTTTCCAGGTAATACAAATTGATTTCATACAATTGCCACCTTGTAGAAATTTAAAATATGTATTGGTTTGTATTGACGTGTTCTCAAATTGGGTTGAAGCATTTCCCGCGGCCACAAATACCGCTGTGTTTACTGCAAAGAAAATTGTGCAGGAATTTGTGTGTAGGTACGGTATCCCTAGAATCATTGAGAATGATAGGGGTACCCATTTTACAGGTGAAGTTTTTCAAGCAATGTGTAAGTTGATGGGAATTAATAGTAAGCTGCTCACTCCGTACCGCCCCCAGGCAGGTGCGAAAGTGGAAAGAGTAAACAGCACTATTAAAAACAAATTAAGCAAGGTAATCGCTGAAACAGGATTGTTGTGGCCCGAAGCTTTGCCAATCGTATTATACAGCATCAGAACCACTCCCAGGTCCCCTCTTAATCTGTCTCCTTTTGAAATTCTATTTGGTCGACAACCCCATGTTATGATTAACCCCCAGGATGATTTGAAGTGTAACAATGAAGTCACTGTAAAATATTTGGTTAAAATGAGTAAGCAATTGAGGAATCAGAATGATAATCTAAAGTTGGTGATTTCTGATTTGCCAGACAGTAATTGTCATGACATTGAACCTGGGGATTATGTAATGATACGGAATTTTCTACGCTCAGGTTGTCTTATTGACAGATGGGAAGGACCATATCAAGTCTTATTGACCAGCACGACAGCATTGAAGGTTGCCGAGAGAGAGACTTGGGTCCATTCGTCTCATTGTAAAAAGGTTGCTGACCCAGAGAGGTCCCGTGATAAAGAACAGACGGTAGAGGTTGTATCACTAGAGTGTCTGTTCCGGGAAGGTTGAGACGACACCTGAGCGCTGAGAATAATAAGACCGGAGGCGTTTGTCGAGCCAGATTTCTTTTTCCCTTTTGTTATTTTCTCCAGTTCCCATCTCCCTCCTATTCTCCTTCCCCCTTCTTATTTGTCTCCTTTTCCTCCTATAAGATGGACTTGCCCCAAGAGACTGTGATCCGGATTTTCCTGTTGACCATGATGTTGACCAGAGCAGTCTGTTTTGGTGAGAGTACCATGGAGGTCGAGAAAGGATCTGGAATGGGTTCTGATGACCAGGATGGAGGCGTAGTTTTCCAAGAGCAACATAATCACAGAGTAAAGGCGAGTATCAGAAAACGATCTGGTAGCATTGACAATAGAAGGAATTGTGAAGGATTGTTAGCTGAAGAGAACTGCATCTGTAGGCATTGTGACAATATAGTTGAGGATGGTTGCATCAAGAAATGTCAGTCCAGTTTTAATGTCCACATGGATCGGCATCCATTGAGTGACTATCACTCCTTAGTGGGTAAGGTGTTAAATCAGACAGACTGTTGGGTATGCTCTCAAGTACCTCAAGGTCATAGCAAATCAGGACTAGTACCATTCCCTTTAACTGTAGGAGAGGTACTTGAGTTAAGTGGTGGGAGGCCGGTGGACAAGAGGTTTAATATCTCTAGTCCTCCTAGTTTGAAGCTCCACCAGTATCACGTGGATAAGTCCTTAGTATGCTTTAACATTTCCAATCCCCGAAAGCCGGGAAATTGGGAAGTGTCATGGAGTAATCAAACCATGACATTTTCATATAGAGCCGATAGAATGCCCATAGACACAGAGCTTATACGCCAGATCGCCAACAGTGGACAATATTTCTGGTATAGGTATACTCTAGGAAGTAGGACCATGCGAGTTGGAGAAGTATCACCAGGATACTGTGCACATATCGTACAACCTGATACGTGTACTAGACAGATGGGAGAGTTAGGGTTAGGAGATTTCACATGGAAAATTTGTAACATGGTAATGTCATACTCTGTCCCATATGTTCTCCCCGATGATGCATATTTCATATGCGGGAGAAAGGCATATAAGTGGCTTGCCCCAAACTCAGAGGGATTGTGCTACATTGGAAAAGTACTGCCTGAAGTAATGACTGTATCCCATAACAAAATGAAAGACATTCACCGCGGTGCCCAAGCTCCTTATACTCACACTCATTACGAGCACGTCGTTAAAAGGCACCTGATAGAGAGGACAGAGCACTCGGCCTCTGATCTGATCCATGAATCCACTGGGATTCAATTCCTACTCGCGTTAGATATCACTCGTACCGCCAGAGGAGTGATAAATTATAAGTATATATCTGCGCTAGCGAACTTGTTAGACAATATCACCGAAATGTATGACGACACGTTCAGGTACACTGGGAAAGAGTTACAAGCCTACAAATCAGAGCTGGTTCAGCATAGGATGATTCTCAATTATCTCACAGCAGTGACAGGCGGGTATTGTGTTACCCTAGCAACTCAGTATGGTGTAAAGTGCTGCACGTATATTACAAACAGCACTGAGGACCCGGCAGAGGTCATAGACCAAAAGATGGATGACATTTTGCAATTGAAGTGGGAGTTTCGAAGGAAACACAATCTCACACTCGCTGCTGTGGGTAATGAGCTGACCAGTTGGGTGTCATGGTTGAACCCACGAAATTGGTTCTCTGGTTTAGGAGAATGGACCCAAGGTATTATAATGGATGTAGGGAAATTTCTCTTGTGTATTCTGGGAGTCGTCATATTGGTTGGCCTGATATTTAGATGCGTTCGGACTTTAACGAAGTGTAAAGGTAGTACCAGAGTGATGAGTCTGAGGAGCGAGGACACTGTAATAACAACAACTAATTTGATTTATGACCCAACGATAGAGACAATGTTGTGATGAAAATGTGATTCCACGGTCCGTTTCTTTCAACCGTTTCTCCTTTGTTTTCCTCCAAGGTACAAAGACATCTGCTTGGAAGAAGAATTTGACAACCTCTTTTATACAGACCATTGATGAACTATGCTACAAGCCCCCAATATCCCTAGTGATTTTAACTTTTACGATAGCCCAATACTTTAGAGACTGTAACTTTATGGACAATGGAAAAGCTTTTGCTTGCTATTTATAGCAAAAGCACCGAGAGACATCAGACAACATGTACATCAAGACAAGACATCAGACAAGACCTCAATCGGCGACTGTTTATATAAACTCACATAGATTACGACTGCATTTATAACGATTGTTTCTTATCTTCATCTCTACAACCTCCAGGTAATGACACACATAGTCGACAGGGAATATAGACACATATATCAGCATTCACAGGTTCCCCCCTTCATGTATCATCAACTAAATGTGCTCCCCATTTGTTGCAACCAAAAGCCGAAAAGAGCTCGGTAGAGTTTGACAGCCCATCCACAGACCCTTGATAAGGGATTAGAAGGATTCAATATATACTTCGCAATACCTCGAAGCTTGATTTAAAACACGTACGGCACAATGATACATGACCCCTCAAACATGGATTTCATACACACATGCTTTTACTATCTCACTAGGTCATACTTTTCCTACCTTCTCCTCTCCTCCCCTTACCCAATCATAAAAAGGTGTTTACATGATGACATATATTTTTCTGTTTTGTTTAGGAAGTGGCAGTTATTGGTGACTGCCAAAGGGTGGACTGTCAAAGTCGAAAAATATCGTTATTCTCATGCCTTGTACTAACCCCATGCGCTTGCCCGCTGCACGTGCACATTCTCACCCGTGCGTGCGCATATTCGCAGTTGCGTGACGGCGCCTCCACGGACATGCGCTCAAGCGCGTGGTATGTGCATTTACGGTAGAGTTTGTGTGCGTCTGGCGGGCGACTCAATAGTCACATAGTTAATCCAAATAGTGCATTTTGTAGGTTATGGTCTCCTTAATAATATCAGTAAGTTTGTTTAGTGTAACTGGTTTATGGAGAGAGAAATCCCTCTTTACATGATACGAAGGGTCAGACAGGTTTTGAGCAGTGGTGTTTGGTATGCAACGGTAGAGTATATTATTAGAAACATTCCGGTATTGGTTTGAGAGAAATTAATCGCTCCTGCGAATAGTTATGTTTATAAGAAGTTTATGGACATTTACTATATTTGCAGTTCATTATCCATGCTGTGGGAATCCTGAGATTCCCTCCCACCTGAGCAGTATGAAATAGTCACAGCCCACCTGTTTGAATCAACCTATGACCTTTTGTTATAATGTAAGGACAGATTCCTGCGTCCAATGAACAATGAGATTGTAGGCCCCTTTGTAGTGTACTGTATGCAGTGTATATAAGGCAGCCAGCTTGGGCCAGCTCAGTCTACTCTCCACAAAAGGTTTTCATCACTGACTAACTTGAGAGCTGGTGACCAGGACTGCGCAGCGATCATTCCCCAGTGTGTAAGTGTTTCTCTGTAACCAACTTGTTCTCTGTTTGTATTTGCTATACTCTCTCTCTCTCTCTGTTATTGTTACGCTGTTGTATATTGTATATGTGTAGTTATTATGTTTAGATATTGATGTTAGCCTGTAGTGTATAAACTGTTAACTGTATTTTCCCTTTTTACATAACTAAATCTCGTTAGTAAAGGTTTTGGAACCTTAGCAAGGTATTGTGTGTTTATTACATTGCTGAGAGTATTCAGAGCGTCTCAATCGCTCAAGAGGCTTTTATATAATAAAGGTTAATTAGCATTGCATTGTGTTCACATTACAAAACCAAGGTTTACAGTATAGGCTCAGCCTCTCATTGTGTTGCATACAAGGTTTACTGTGTGTCATCCTGTGAGCGTCTGCGCCGCCCGTGTTCCTCTTGTGGGCACAGCGTCCACTACACTAGTAGCGTAGCATTACGGTACTCGGACCGCCTATAGCATGCTCGATACCCAGCGTAAGCCGTGAGCGAACGTGTCGCTCGTGAATCTCGACCAAGGCCTAGCGTCTGCTACGCTAAGTGCGTACCCTTACGGTACCCCGTACGCCCATTGCGTACTGAGTCTCTTACCAATATATAGTGAATGTTAAAAGATAAATATTTAGCTTTATCATTGTTTAGATCGGCTAGGCCGTGACTCATCAAGAACCGAAAACCTTTTTTCTTTTGGCAGATCCTTCAGGTTAATGCATGCAATAAGATCCTGTTAGGATATTTATTAACCAATTTTTACTCCTTTCCTTCACTTCAGGTTGGGTAGAAGACGATTTGGCAATCTGGGTAGTTGGCCACTCTTATGTTTACTGGGCAGCCAGGTTTTTGGCCTCGGATGGGGCGCAGTTTTTTCCTTGGGCTCATGGCGTTCGTTGGCTTGGTTGGCGTGGGATGATGTGGCAAGATCTGAAGAGTAGATTGGTCAGTCAGGTCAGTGAGCATGGAGTCCCTAGGGTGCTGGTTGTCCATTTGGGTGGCAATGATCTGGGGAAGAGGACATCTTTGGAGCTGCGATGGGCCATGATGGAGGATCTGGCCAGTGTGGCCGCAGCGTGGCCCAATTGTGTTTTGGTGTTCTCTATGATGGTGCCAAGGTTGCGTTGGCAAGGAGTGGCGGACGGTCGCCCGATTGATGAGGCCAGGCAAAAGGTGAATGCGGCGGTGGCGAAGTGGGTGTTGGCTCATGGAGGGAAAGTGGTTCGCCACCCTAGGATTCGGTTTCGTGACAGTCACCTTTTTCGGCCTGATGGTGTGCATCTGTCCAGGGAGGGGATGATGTTTTTCCTGGAGGATCTGTTTCTGGTGTTGCAGGAGTTAAGTTGAGGGTATGGTGGCGGTGCGAAGACTCTGGGGGAAGAGTCTTTCGCTGTTGGCGGAAAAGAACAGCAGGTTGTAGTTAGAGATGAGCGGGTTCGGTTCCTCTGAATCCGAACCCGCCCGAACTTCAGTTTTTTTTACACGGGGCCGAGCGACTCGGATCTTCCCGCCTTGCTCGGTTAACCCGAGCGCGCCCGAACGTCATCATCACGCTGTCGGATTCTCGCGAGGCTCGGATTCTATCGCGAGACTCGGATTCTATATAAGGAGCCGCGCGTCGCGGCCATTTTCACACGTGCATTGAGATTGATAGGGAGAGGACGTGGCTGGCGTCCTCTCCATTTAGAAATTAAAATAGATAGGAGAGTGAGAGTGAGACACTTCATTTACTTACTGGAGCTTAGGAGGAGTTATACTAGTGACTGATGACCAGTGACCTGACCACCAGTGCAGTTTTATAATTTATTATTATTTAATAATCCGTTCTGTTCTTGTTCTCTGCCTGAAAAAAACGATACACAGTGACTCAGTCACACTCACATACCATATCTGTGCTCAGCCCAGTGTGCTGCATCATCTATGTATAATATCTGACTGTGCTCACACAGCTTAATTGTGGGGGAGACTGGGGAGCAGTTATAGGTTATAGCAGGAGCCAGGAGTACATATTAAACAGTGCACACTTTTGCTGCCAGAGTGCCACTGCCAGTGTGACTGACCACTGACCACTGTGACCAGTGACCTGACCACACTGACCACCAGTATAGTATATTGTGATTGAATGTCTGCCTGAAAAAGTACACTCGTCATTAGAGATGAGCGGGTTCGGTTCCTCGGAATCCGAACCCGCCCGAACTTCATGTTTTTTTTCACGGGTCCGAGCGACTCGGATCTTCCCGCCTTGCTCGGTTAACCCGAGCGCGCCCGAACGTCATCATGACGCTGTCGGATTCTCGCGAGGCTCGGATTCTATCGCGAGACTCGGATTCTATATAAGGAGCCGCGCGTCGCCGCCATTTTCACTCGTGCATTGAGATTGATAGGGAGAGGACGTGTCTGGCGTCCTCTCCATTAGAATAGAGATAGATTAGATAGAGAGAGAGAGATTGTGCAGAGTCGCAGACAGAGTTAGTTTACCACAGTCAGTGACCAGTGCAGTTGCTAGTTAACTTTTATTTAATATAATATATCCGTTCACTTCTCTCTGCTATATCCGTTCTCTGCCTGAAAAAAAAAACGATACACAGCACAGTCAGTCACACAGTGTGACTCAGTCTGTGTGCACTCAGCTCAGCCCAGTGTGCTGCACAGTCATCAATGTATAAATTAAAAGCTTATAATTAATTGTGGGGGAGACTGGGGAGCACTGCAGGTTGTTAGCAGGAGCCAGGAGTACAATTATATTAATTAACAGTGCACACTTTTGCTGCAGGAGTGGTGACCAGTGCCTGACCACCAGTATAGTATTGTTGTATACTACTAATATCTCTTTAAATATCAACCAGTCTATATTAGCAGCAGACACAGTACAGTGCGGTAGTTCACGGCTGTGGCTACCTCTGTGTCGGCACACGGCAGGCAGTCCGTCCGACCAGAATTGTATTATTTATTATTATATACCTACCACCTAACCGTGGTTTTTTTTTCATTCTTTATACCGTCATAGTGTCATCCTAATTGTTACGAGTATACTACTATCTCTTTATCAACCAGTGTACAGTGCGGTAGTTCACGGCTGTGGCTACCTCTGTGTCGGCACACGGCAGGCAGTCCGTCCGACCAGAATTGTATTATTTATTATTATATACCTACCACCTAACCGTGGTTTTTTTTTCATTCTTTATACCGTCATAGTGTCATCCTAATTGTTACGAGTATACTACTATCTCTTTATCAACCAGTGTACAGTGCGGTAGTTCACGGCTGTGGCTACCTCTGTGTCGGCACACGGCAGGCAGTCCGTCCGACCAGAATTGTATTATTTATTATTATATACCTACCACCTAACCGTGGTTTTTTTTTTCATTCTTTATACCGTCATAGTGTCATCCTAATTGTTACGAGTATACTACTATCTCTTTATCAACCAGTGTACAGTGCGGTAGTTCACGGCTGTGGCTACCTCTGTGTCGGCACACGGCAGGCAGTCCGTCCGACCAGAATTGTATTATTTATTATTATATACCTACCACCTAACCGTGGTTTTTTTTTTCATTCTTTATACCGTCATAGTGTCATCCTAATTGTTACGAGTATACTACTATCTCTTTATCAACCAGTGTACAGTGCGGTAGTTCACGGCTGTGGCTACCTCTGTGTCGGCACACGGCAGGCAGTCCGTCCGACCAGAATTGTATTATTTATTATTATATACCTACCACCTAACCGTGGTTTTTTTTTCATTCTTTATACCGTCATAGTGTCATCCTAATTGTTACGAGTATACTACTATCTCTTTATCAACCAGTGTACAGTGCGGTAGTTCACGGCTGTGGCTACCTCTGTGTCGGCAGTCGGCAGGCAGTCCGTCCATCCATAATTGTATTATTATTATAATATATACCACCTAACCGTGGTTTTTTTATACCACCTAACCGTGGCAGTCCGTCCATAATTGTATACTAGTATCCAATCCATCCATCTCCATTGTTTACCTGAGGTGCCTTTTAGTTCTACCTATAAAATATGGAGAACAAAAAAGTTGAGGTTCCAAAATTAGGGAAAGATCAAGATCCACTTCCACCTCGTGCTGAAGCTGCTGCCACTAGTCATGGCCGAGACGATGAAATGCCAGCAACGTCGTCTGCCAAGGCCGATGCCCAATGTCATAGTACAGAGCATGTCAAATCCAAAACACCAAATATCAGAAAAAAAAGGACTCCAAAACCTAAAATAAAATTGTCGGAGGAGAAGCGTAAACTTGCCAATATGCCATTTACCACACGGAGTGGCAAGGAACGGCTGAGGCCCTGGCCTATGTTCATGGCTAGTGGTTCAGCTTCACATGAGGATGGAAGCACTCAGCCTCTCGCTAGAAAACTGAAAAGACTCAAGCTGGCAAAAGCACCGCAAAGAACTGTGCGTTCTTTGAAATCCCAAATCCACAAGGAGAGTCCAATTGTGTCGTTTGCGATGCCTGACCTTCCCAACACTGGACGTGAAGAGCATGCGCCTTCCACTATTTGCATGCCCCCTGCAAGTGCTGGAAGGAGCACCCGCAGTCCAGTTCCTGATAGTCAGATTGAAGATGTCAGTGTTGAAGTACACCAGGATGAGGAGGATATGGGTGTTGCTGGCGCTGGGGAGGAAATTGACCAGGAGGATTCTGATGGTGAGGTGGTTTGTTTAAGTCAGGCACCCGGGGAGACACCTGTTGTCCGTGGGAGGAATATGGCCGTTGACATGCCAGGTGAAAATACCAAAAAAATCAGCTCTTCGGTGTGGAGGTATTTCACCACAAATGCGGACAACAGGTGTCAAGCCGTGTGTTCCCTTTGTCAAGCTGTAATAAGTAGGGGTAAGGACGTTAACCACCTCGGAACATCCTCCCTTATACGTCACCTGCAGCGCATTCATAATAAGTCAGTGACAAGTTCAAAAACTTTGGGTGACAGCGGAAGCAGTCCACTGACCAGTAAATCCCTTCCTCTTGTAACCAAGCTCACGCAAACCACCCCACCAACTCCCTCAGTGTCAATTTCCTCCTTCCCCAGGAATGCCAATAGTCCTGCAGGCCATGTCACTGGCAAGTCTGACGAGTCCTCTCCTGCCTGGGATTCCTCCGATGCATCCTTGCGTGTAACGCCTACTGCTGCTGGCGCTGCTGTTGTTGCCGCTGGGAGTCGATGGTCATCCCAGAGGGGAAGTCGTAAGCCCACTTGTACTACTTCCAGTAAGCAATTGACTGTTCAACAGTCCTTTGCGAGGAAGATGAAATATCACAGCAGTCATCCTACTGCAAAGCGGATAACTGAGGCCTTGGCATCCTGGGTGGTGAGAAACGTGGTTCCGGTATCCATCATTACTGCAGAGCCAACTAGAGACTTGTTGGAGGTACTGTGTCCCCGGTACCAAATACCATCTAGGTTCCATTTCTCTAGGCAGGCGATACCGAAAATGTACACAGACCTCAGAAAAAGAGTCACCAGTGTCCTAAAAAATGCAGCTGTACCCAATGTCCACTTAACCACGGACATGTGGACAAGTGGAGCAGGGCAGGGTCAGGACTATATGACTGTGACAGCCCACTGGGTAGATGTATGGACTCCCGCCGCAAGAACAGCAGCGGCGGCACCAGTAGCAGCATCTCGCAAACGCCAACTCTTTCCTAGGCAGGCTACGCTTTGTATCACCGCTTTCCAGAATACGCACACAGCTGAAAACCTCTTACGGCAACTGAGGAAGATCATCGCGGAATGGCTTACCCCAATTGGACTCTCCTGTGGATTTGTGGCATCGGACAACGCCAGCAATATTGTGTGTGCATTAAATCTGGGCCAATTCCAGCACGTCCCATGTTTTGCACATACCTTGAATTTGGTGGTGCAGAATTTTTTAAAAAACGACAGGGCCGTGCAAGAGATGCTGTCGGTGGCCAGAAGAATTGCGGGACACTTTCGGCGTACAGGCACCACGTACAGAAAACTGGAGCACCACCAAAAACTACTGAACCTGCCCTGCCATCATCTGAAGCAAGAAGTGGTAACGAGGTGGAATTCAACCCTCTATATGCTTCAGAGGTTGGAGGAGCAGCAAAAGGCCATTCAAGCCTATACAATTGAGCACGATATAGTAGGTGGAATGCACCTGTCTCAAGTGCAGTGGAGAATGATTTCAACGTTGTGCAAGGTTCTGATGCCCTTTGAACTTGCCACACGTGAAGTCAGTTCAGACACTGCCAGCCTGAGTCAGGTCATTCCCCTCATCAGGCTTTTGCAGAAGAAGCTGGAGGCATTGAAGGAGGAGCTAACACGGAGCGATTCCGCTAGGCATGTGGGACTTGTGGATGCAGCCCTTAATTCGCTTAACAAGGATTCACGGGTGGTCAATCTGTTGAAATCAGAGCACTACATTTTGGCCACCGTGCTCGATCCTAGATTTAAAGCCTACCTTGGATCTCTCTTTCCGGCAGACACAGGTCTGCTGGGGTTGAAAGACCTGCTGGTGACAAAATTGTCAAGTCAAGCGGAACGCGACCTGTCAACATCTCCTCCTTCACATTCTCCCGCAACTGGGGGTGCGAGGAAAAGGCTCAGAATTCCGAGCCCACCCGCTGGCGGTGATGCAGGGCAGTCTGGAGCGACTGCTGATGCTGACATCAGGTCCGGACTGAAGGACCTGACAACGATTACGGACATGTCGTCTACTGTCACTGCATATGATTCTCTCAACATTGATAGAATGGTGGAGGATTATATGAGTGACCGCATCCAAGTAGGCACGTCACACAGTCCGTACTTATACTGGCAGGAAAAAGAGGCAATTTGGAGGCCCTTGCACAAACTGGCTTTATTCTACCTAAGTTGCCCTCCCACAAGTGTGTACTCCGAAAGAGTGTTTAGTGCCGCCGCTCACCTTGTCAGCAATCGGCGTACGAGGTTACATCCAGAAAATGTGGAGAAGATGATGTTCATTAAAATGAATTATAATCAATTCCTCCGCGGAGACATTGACCAGCAGCAATTGCCTCCACAAAGTACACAGGGAGCTGAGATGGTGGATTCCAGTGGGGACGAATTGATAATCTGTGAGGAGGGGGATGTACACGGTGATATATCGGAGGGTGAAGATGAGGTGGACATCTTGCCTCTGTAGAGCCAGTTTGTGCAAGGAGAGATTAATTGCTTCTTTTTTGGGGGGGGTCCAAACCAACCCGTCATATCAGTCACAGTCGTGTGGCAGACCCTGTCACTGAAATGATGGGTTGGTTAAAGTGTGCATGTCCTGTTTTGTTTATACAACATAAGGGTGGGTGGGAGGGCCCAAGGATAATTCCATCTTGCACCTCTTTTTTCTTTTCTTTTTCTTTGCATCATGTGCTGATTGGGGTGGGTTTTTTGGAAGGGACACCCTGCGTGACACTGCAGTGCCACTCCTAGATGGGCCCGGTGTTTGTGTCGGCCACTAAGGTCGCTAATCTTACTCACACAGCTACCTCATTGCGCCTCTTTTTTTCTTTGCGTCATGTGCTGTTTGGGGAGGGTTTTTTGGAAGGGACATCCTGCGTGACACTGCAGTGCCACTCCTAGATGTGCCCGGTGTTTGTGTCGGCCACTAGGGTCGCTAATCTTACTCACACAGTCAGCTACCTCATTGCGCCTCTTTTTTTCTTTGCGTCATGTGCTGTTTGGGGAGGGTTTTTTGGAAGGGCCATCCTGCGTGACACTGCAGTGCCACTCCTAGATGGGCCCGGTGTTTGTGTCGGCCACTAGGGTCGCTAATCTTACTCACACAGCTACCTCATTGCGCCTCTTTTTTTCTTTGCGTCATGTGCTGTTTGGGGAGGGTTTTTTGGAAGGGACATCCTGCGTGACACTGCAGTGCCACTCCTAGATGGGCCCGGTGTTTGTGTCGGCCACTAGGGTCGCTTATCTTACTCACACAGCGACCTCGGTGCAAATTTTAGGACTAAAAATAATATTGTGAGGTGTGAGGTATTCAGAATAGACTGAAAATGAGTGTAAATTATGGTTTTTGAGGTTAATAATACTTTGGGATCAAAATGACCCCCAAATTCTATGATTTAAGCTGTTTTTTAGTGTTTTTTGAAAAAAACACCCGAATCCAAAACACACCCGAATCCGACAAAAAAAATTCGGTGAGGTTTTGCCAAAACGCGTTCGAACCCAAAACACGGCCGCGGAACCGAACCCAAAACCAAAACACAAAACCCGAAAAATTTCAGGCGCTCATCTCTACTCGTCATGTGACTTGTGTGGTGTTTTTTTATTCTATAAAAATTAAAAAACTCATTCTGCTGACAGACAGTGTCCAGCAGGTCCGTCATTATATAATATATACCTGTCCGGCTGCAGTAGTGATATATATATATATTTTTTATATCATTATTTATCATCCAGTCTATACTAGCAGCAGACACAGTACGGTAGTTCACGGCTGTAGCTACCTCTGTGTCGGCACTCGGCAGTCCATCCATAATTGTATACCACCTACCCGTGTTTTTTTTTTCTTTCTTCTTTATACATACTACATCTCATTATCATCCAGTCTATATTAGCAGCAGACACAGTACAGTACGGTAGTCCACGGCTGTAGCTACCTCTGTGTCGGCACTCGGCAGTCCATCCATAATTGTATACCACCTACCCGTGGTTTTTTTTTTCTTTCTTCTTTATACATACTACATCTCATTATCATCCAGTCTATATTAGCAGCAGACACAGTACAGTACGGTAGTCCACGGCTGTAGCTATCTCTGTGTCGGCACTCGGCAGACCATCCATAATTGTATACCACCTACCCGTGGTTTTTTTTTCTTTCTTCTTTATACATACTACATCTCATTATCAACCAGTCTATATTAGCAGCAGACACAGTACAGTACGGTAGTCCACGGCTGTAGCTACCTCTGTGTCGGCACTCGGCAGTCCATCCATAATTGTATACCACCTACCCGTGGTTTTTTTTTTCTTTCTTCTTTATACATACTACATCTCATTATCAACCAGTCTATATTAGCAGCAGACACAGTACGGTAGTTCATGGCTGTAGCTACCTCTGTGTCGGCACTCGGCAGTCCATCCATAATTGTATACCACCTACCCGTGGTTTTTTTTTTCTTTCTTCTTTATACATACTACATCTCATTATCATCCAGTCTATATTAGCAGCAGACACAGTACAGTACGGTAGTTCACGGCTGTAGCTACCTCTGTGTCGGCACTCGGCAGTCCATCCATAATTGTATACCACCTACCCGTGGTTTTTTTTTTCTTTCTTCTTTATACATACTACATCTCATTATCATCCAGTCTATATCAGCAGCAGACACAGTACAGTACGGTAGTCCACGGCTGTAGCTACCTCTGTGTCGGCACTCGGCAGTCCATCCATAATTGTATACCACCTACCCGTGGTTTTTTTTTTCTTTCTTCTTTATACATACTACATCTCATTATCAACCAGTCTATATTAGCAGCAGACACAGTACAGTACGGTAGTCCACGGCTGTAGCTACCTCTGTGTCGGCACTCGGCAGTCCATCCATAATTGTATACCACCTACCCGTGGTTTTTTTTTTCTTTCTTCTTTATACATACTACATCTCATTATCATCCAGTCTATATTAGCAGCAGACACAGTACAGTACGGTAGTCCACGGCTGTAGCTACCTCTGTGTCGGCACTCGTCAGTCCATCCATAATTGTATACCACCTACCCGTGGTTTTTTTTCTTTCTTCTTTATACATACTACATCTCATTATCAACCAGTCTATATTAGCAGCAGACACAGTACAGTACGGTAGTCCACGGCTGTAGCTACCTCTGTGTCAGCACTCGGCAGTCCATCCATAATTGTTTACCACCTACCCGTGGTTTTTTTTTTCTTTCTTCTTTATACATACTACATCTCATTATCATCCAGTCTATATTAGCAGCAGACACAGTACAGTACGGTAGTCCACGGCTGTAGCTACCTCTGTGTCGGCACTCGGCAGTCCATCCATAATTGTATACTAGTATCCATCCATCTCCATTGTTTACCTGAGGTGCCTTTTAGTTGTGCCTATTAAAATATGGAGAACAAAAATGTTGAGGTTCCAAAATTAGGGAAAGATCAAGATCCACTTCCACCTCGTGCTGAAGCTGCTGCCACTAGTCATGGCCGAGACGATGAAATGCCAGCAACGTCGTCTGCCAAGGCCGATGCCCAATGTCATAGTACAGAGCATGTCAAATCCAAAACACCAAATATCAGTAAAAAAAGGACTCCAAAACCTAAAATAAAATTGTCGGAGGAGAAGCATAAACTTGCCAATATGCCATTTACCACACAGAGTGGCAAGGAACGGCTGAGGCCCTGGCCTATGTTCATGGCTAGTGGTTCAGCTTCACATGAGGATGGAAGCACTCAGCCTCTCGCTAGAAAACTGATAAGACTCAAGCTGGCAAAAGCACCGCAAAGAACTGTGCGTTCTTCGAAATCCCAAATCCACAAGGAGAGTCCAATTGTGTCGGTTGCGATGCCTGACCTTCCCAACACTGGACGTGAAGAGCATGCGCCTTCCACCATTTGCACGCCCCCTGCAAGTGCTGGAAGGAGCACCCGCAGTCCAGTTCCTGATAGTCAGATTGAAGATGTCAGTGTTGAAGTACACCAGGATGAGGAGGATATGGGTGTTGCTGGCGCTGGGGAGGAAATTGACCAGGAGGATTCTGATGGTGAGGTGGTTTGTTTAAGTCAGGCACCCGGGGAGACACCTGTTGTCCGTGGGAGGAATATGGCCACTGACATGCCTGGTGAAAATACCAAAAAAATCAGCTCTTCGGTGTGGAAGTATTTCAACAGAAATGCGGACAACAGGTGTCAAGCCGTGTGTTGCCTTTGTCAAGCTGTAATAAGTAGGGGTAAGGACGTTAACCACCTCGGAACATCCTCCCTTATACGTCACCTGCAGCGCATTCATAATAAGTCAGTGACAAGTTCAAAAACTTTGGGCGACAGCGGAAGCAGTCCACTGACCAGTAAATCCCTTCCTCTTGTAACCAAGCTCACGCAAACCACCCCACCAACTCCCTCAGTGTCAATTTCCTCCTTCCCCAGGAATGCCAATAGTCCTGCAGGCCATGTCACTGGCAATTCTGACGAGTCCTCTCCTGCCTGGGATTCCTCCGATGCATCCTTGCGTGTAACGCCTACTGCTGCTGGCGCTGCTGTTGTTGCTGCTGGGAGTCGATGGTCATCCCAGAGGGGAAGTCGTAAGCCCACTTGTACTACTTCCAGTAAGCAATTGACTGTTCAACAGTCCTTTGCGAGGAAGATGAAATATCACAGCAGTCATCCTGCTGCAAAGCGGATAACTGAGGCCTTGACAACTATGTTGGTGTTAGACGTGCGTCCGGTATCCGCCGTTAGTTCACAGGGAACTAGACAATTTATTGAGGCAGTGTGCCCCCGTTACCAAATACCATCTAGGTTCCACTTCTCTAGGCAGGCGATACCGAGAATGTACACGGACGTCAGAAAAAGACTCACCAGTGTCCTAAAAAATGCAGTTGTACCCAATGTCCACTTAACCACGGACATGTGGACAAGTGGAGCAGGGCAGGGTCAGGACTATAGGACTGTGACAGCCCACTGGGTAGATGTATGGACTCCCGCCGCAAAAACAGCAGCAGCGGCACCAGTAGCAGCATCTCGCAAACGCCAACTCTTTCCTAGGCAGGCTACGCTTTGTATCACCGGTTTCCAGAATACGCACACAGCTGAAAACCTCTTACGGCAACTGAGGAAGATCATCGCGGAATGGCTTACCCCAATTGGACTCTCCTGTGGATTTGTGGCATCGGACAACGCCAGCAATATTGTGTGTGCATTAAATATGGGCAAATTCCAGCACGTCCCATGTTTTGCACATACCTTGAATTTGGTGGTGCAGAATTTTTTAAAAAACGACAGGGGCGTGCAAGAGATGCTGTCGGTGGCCAGAAGAATTGCGGGACACTTTCGGCGTACAGGCACCACGTACAGAAGACTGGAGCACCACCAAAAACTACTGAACCTGCCCTGCCATCATCTGAAGCAAGAAGTGGTAACGAGGTGGAATTCAACCCTCTATATGCTTCAGAGGTTGGAGGAGCAGCAAAAGGCCATTCAAGCCTATACAAATGAGCACGATATAGGAGGTGGAATGCACCTGTCTCAAGCGCAGTGGAGAATGATTTCAACGTTGTGCAAGGTTCTGATGCCCTTTGAACTTGCCACACGTGAAGTCAGTTCAGACACTGCCAGTCTGAGTCAGGTCATTCCCCTCATCAGGCTTTTGCAGAAGAAGCTGGTGACATTGAAGGAGGAGCTAACACGGAGCGATTCCGCTAGGCATGTGGGACTTGTGGATGGAGCCCTTAATTCGCTTAACAAGGATTCACGGGTGGTCAATCTGTTGAAATCAGAGCACTACATTTTGGCCACCGTGCTCGATCCTAGATTTAAAGCCTACCTTGGATCTCTCTTTCCGGCAGACACAAGTCTGCTGGGGTTGAAAGACCTGCTGGTGAGAAAATTGTCAAGTCGAGCGGAACGCGACCTGTCAACATCTCCTCCTTCACATTCTCCCGCAACTGGGGGTGCGAGGAAAAGGCTCAGAATTCCGAGCCCACCCGCTGGCGGTGATGCAGGGCAGTCTGGAGCGACTGCTGATGCTGACATCTGGTCCGGACTGAAGGACCTGACAACGATTACGGACATGTCGTCTACTGTCACTGCATATGATTCTCTCAACATTGAAAGAATGGTGGAGGATTATATGAGTGACCGCATCCAAGTAGGCACGTCACACAGTCCGTACTTATACTGGCAGGAAAAAGAGGCAATTTGGAGGCCCTTGCACAAACTGGCTTTATTCTACCTAAGTTGCCCTCCCACAAGTGTGTACTCCGAAAGAGTGTTTAGTGCCGCCGCTCACCTTGTCAGCAATCGGCGTACGAGGTTACATCCAGAAAATGTGGAGAAGATGATGTTCATTAAAATGAATTATAATCAATTCCTCCGCGGAGACATTGACCAGCAGCAATTGCCTCCACAAAGTACACAGGGAGCTGAGATGGTGGATTCCAGTGGGGACGAATTGATAATCTGTGAGGAGGGGGATGTACACGGTGATATATCGGAGGATGATGATGAGGTGGACATCTTGCCTCTGTAGAGCCAGTTTGTGCAAGGAGAGATTAATTGCTTCTTTTTTGGGGGGGGTCCAAACCAACCCGTCATATCAGTCACAGTCGTGTGGCAGACCCTGTCACTGAAATGATGGGTTGGTTAAAGTGTGCATGTCCTGTTTATACAACATAAGGGTGGGTGGGAGGGCCCAAGGACAATTCCATCTTGCACCTCTTTTTTCTTTAATTTTTCTTTGCGTCATGTGCTGTTTGGGGAGGGTTTTTTGGAAGGGACATCCTGCGTGACACTGCAGTGCCACTCCTAGATGGGCCCGGTGTTTGTGTCGGCCACTAGGGTCGCTTATCTTACTCACACAGTCAGCTACCTCATTGCGCCTCTTTTTTTCTTTGCGTCATGTGCTGTTTGGGGAGGGTTTTTTGGAAGGGACATCCTGCGTGACACTGCAGTGCCACTCCTAGATGGGCCCGGTGTTTGTGTCGGCCTCTAGGGTCGCTTATCTTACTCACACAGTCAGCTACCTCATTGCGCCTCTTTTTTTCTTTGCGTCATGTGCTGTTTGGGGAGGGTTTTTTGGAAGGGACATCCTGCGTGACACTGCAGTGCCACTCCTAGATGGGCCCGGTGTTTGTGTCGGCCACTAGGGTCGCTTATCTTACTCACACAGTCAGCTACCTCATTGTGCCTCTTTTTTTCTTTGCGTCATGTGCTGTTTGGGGAGGGTTTTTTGGAAGGGACATCCTGCGTGACACTGCAGTGCCACTCCTAGATGGGCCCGGTGTTTGCGTCGGCCACTAGGGTCGCTTATCTTACTCACACAGTCAGCTACCTCATTGCGCCTCTTTTTTTCTTTGCGTCATGTGCTGTTTGGGGAGGGTTTTTTGGAAGGGACATCCTGCGTGACACTGCAGTGCCACTCCTAGATGGGCCCGGTGTTTGTGTCGGCCACTAGGGTCGCTTATCTTAATCACACAGTCAGCTACCTCATTGCGCCTCTTTTTTTCTTTGCGTCATGTGCTGTTTGGGGAGGGTTTTTTGGAAGGGACATCCTGCGTGACACTGCAGTGCCACTCCTAGATGGGCCCGGTGTTTGTGTCGGCCACTAAGGTCGCCCAGCTTAGTCATCCAGCGACCTAGGTGCAAATTTTAGGACTAAAAATAATATTGTGAGGTGTGAGGTATTCAGAATAGACTGAAAATGAGTGTAAATTATGGTTTTTGAGGTTAATAATACTTTGGGATCAAAATGACCCCCAAATTCTATGATTTAAGCTGTTTTTTAGTGTTTTTAAAAAAAAAACACCCGAATCCAAAACACACCCGAATCCGACAAAAAAAATTCGGTGAGGTTTTGCCAAAATGCGTTCGAACCCAAAACACGGCCGCGGAACCGAACCCAAAACCAAAACACAAAACCCGAAAAATTTCCGGCGCTCATCTCTAGTTGTAGTTTGACTTGTTAGTTACAGCTGTTTACAGTATTGGTGTGGTTTAGGCGCACTCACCTCCATTGACTTTTAAGGCCGCTAGATCACCCATCAGGGGGCAGCGTCATCACCCATCAGGGTGGGCAGTCAGCGTGGAGGTCTGAATCGGGCACCTATTACCTATGTATGGTTTGTGGTAAATTAGGATCGTTTGGGTTTTAATGTTTTTTGAGGTTATCGTCAGTGGAATATAGCCGTTCTTTTTTCTGCCACCATATGCCGGCTGAATCGGCATGTTAACTTAAATTTTACTTTACAGGTTTTTTCTAATGGTTAGGGTACAATAAATAGCTAACAATTTTCTCCCAAATTCAAGTCTCCGTGTCATTATTTCTTGGTATTAAAGGTATTGAATGCTTTTCTTTTGGAATAAGGGTCCACACATTATCATTAGGAGGTTTAGTGGAACCTGATGAGAAGTAAACTAAACGATGCTTATGCTTTTCTGCCTGACTTCATTGGGTGTGTATACTTTAAATAAGAAACAATTTCACCAAACAATACATACACAAAGGCGCATAATGCACAATATTATACTACTTAAAACCCAAACGTCGTAGCTTGACACAACCACAATATTGCACGCTAAGTTACCGATTTTTGATGCTAACAAGAAAACACTACCCACAAATATCTGCACAAAATTGTAATCATCAAATCCAAATATGCATGAAAAATCACATCAAGCACACAAAGGACAACCCAGAACAACACACAATAAACATAAATCCATTGAAATTGTTAAATAAAAAAACTTTGCCTAAAACATATTAATCACACTTCTTTAAAATACACCTACAAACATTTACTTTTGAAATAAAACACCAGAAAAAGGACAAGGCAACCAGAAAAATTGACAATACAAAGGATAAAAACATACATAATTGATATTAACACTACATCACCAACACATTAGAAGAATAAACCAACTTACAATCACAATTAGCTGGAAGACATTTCAGACAACTAAGGACAAAGCACAGATGTTTACATTTAAAAAAAAAAAAAAAATAACTCACCATCCTGCCTTGGCCGATCCGAATCCCGGACATGAGTCGCACCAACCACTTCTGGCGGAATCAGAGTACGCACAGGCTCCTCCCAATCCCGATAAGATGCTCGGAAGGGGTGTCCACCCCAGGTTTGGCGGGCTGATTTAGCCTCCTTCGACATCTTAGCCTTGACACGGTGCTTGATGTCGTAGAATCGCTTACGACACGTGTCCTCGGTCCGCCTCACCACACCCTCACTATTAACAGCCGCAACGACCTTCCCACACAGAACAGTCTTCCTGCGTGACGACACCTTTGCAGCATCATGGCCAAACAACTGTCGATGATGCCTCATCAGCTCCGGCACCAAAGCCATATTCTCAGCGTAGCTGAATTTAACATTGCGGCCCGTCTTTGTAGTGGTGCGTGGCTGCGGAGCCACAACACCATCACTATCACTATTACTGGAGGACGCAGCAGCAACCTCCCCCTCCTCCTTACTAACCTCCTCCACCTCACTCACCTCCTCCCTCTCACTCACCTACTCTACCTCACTCACCTCCTCCACCTCACTCACCTCCTCCCTCTCACTCACCTCCTCCACCACACTCACCTCTGACTGGGACATAATCAGGACAAACAACAAATAACACTGAGAAAAAAAAACAGTAAACACACTCCTCCACTACCACTACACACCACACACCAACACACACACACACACACACACACACACACACACACACACACACACACACACACACACACACTCACTCACAAACAATGACAATAGACGTTAAAAAAAAAAACAATGACAAAAAACTAGACAGACTTTTAAATAACTACACAACAAGTATGACAAGACTACTTACACACACAGTACAGCACTCAACAATCGAAAATAACCTCCTCAAATCCTCAACATACTCCAAAAAACTCACCAACTCCTAACACACCTTCCTCTCACCTCTCCACTAGCTAAACCCACGAGGTGCGGCCGGTTTGGGGCGTTTTTATAGTAATGAGCACAGACACTCCTCCATCACGAATCAAACCAATCACGGACGAGTGACAAAAACGAAACTTAGAAAAAAAAACGCTTCCGGGAACGGATAAACAATGCCGTAACAGAAATGTGACGCAGTCGTAAAAAAAAACTCATAACACGGCCGCAAAACCACTAAATCGGCCGCATTCTACCTTACAAAACCACGAATGACATCGACATCGGAAAACACGAAAAATACAAATACGACAGCTTAGTAAATGAGGCGTAACATTTTCAAAAAGTTGCAAATTCACACATTCGATGTCATTCGTGATGAATCTCCCTCCAAATCGGTACAAATACGAATTTTAGTAAATTTACCCCATAGTGGGAGGTTAGGGTTAGACTGTGTAAAGGGCGGGTTAGGGGGAAGGGGAGAGGGGAGAGGGGGGAACAGTCTTACTGTACCTCCCCCTGTCTGGATTTACACTATCAGGATGCCACCATCTGTATTCTGACTGCCGACATGCCGTCAGCCGAGATATCATACTGAATCCAAATAGATAGATAGAGATAGATAGATAGATAGATAGATAGATAGATAGATAGATAGATAGATAGATAGATAGATAGACTGTGAAGTATGAAAAGTAAAGAGCACCAACTAGTATAGTAGTTTAAAGTATTTCAAATACAATTATAAAACATACCAAAGAATATAAATAAACCAGATTATCTGATCAGTTTGTATTCTAAACTGCCCATTCCTTAGATATACTATGGGCCTAATTCAGACATGATCGCAAAAGCAAAATCTTTCTCTAATGGGCAAAACCATGGGGGTAATTCTGAGCTGATCGCAGCAGGAACTTTGTTAGCAGTTGGGCAAAACCATATGCACTGCTGGGGGCGCAGATATAACATGTGCAGAGAGTGTTAGATTTGGGTGGGTTATTTTGTTTCTGTGCAGGGTAAATACTGGCTGCTTTATTTTTACACTGCAATTTAGATTGCAGATTGAACACACCCCACCCAAATCTAACTCTCTCTGCACATGTTATATCTGCCTCCCCTGCAGTGCACATGGTTTTGCCCAACTGCTAACAAAGTTCCTGCTGTGATCAACTCAGAATTACCCCCCATGTGCAGTGCGGGTGGGGCAGATGTAACATGTGCAGAGAGAGATTTGGGTGGGGTGTGTTCAAACTGAAATCTAAATTGCAGTGTAAAAATAAAGCAGCCAGCACTTACTTTGCACAGAAACAATATAACCCACCCAAATCTAACTCTCTCTGCACATGTTACATCTGCCCACCTGCAGTGCACATGGTTTTGCCCATTAGAGAAAGATTTTGCTTTTGCGATCCATCTTGAATTAGGCCGTTTGTTCACTCACTTCATCCAAGGCAGAAGGAGGCAGAACCAGTGTTCACGATTTAGCAGCTGCAGGAACTTTTATTCAAACATATGCAGGGTGTACACATTCATATCAGCAAAATATTCATCAGGTTCCCAACAAAGTGTTTCAACTGCTATTAGTTTTCCTCAGGGGCCAAGATGTAGTATGGATATGTGAATAAAAGCAGAAATGATACTGCAATACAATGTATATACAAAGCAAACAAAGTGTTTATGCATTCTAATGAACACAAGTGATAAATTGCAAGCCTGCGTACCAAATAAAATAAAATTTTATGCTTTTGGGTTGTTTATTTTTTTCTTTGGGTCCCAGTTGGCCTCCCAATATATTTCTCTTTAATTCAGGACATATGACAATAAGAGAAAACAAGTATTAAAGTAGTGAAGTATAAAAAAAAAGTTTCACATAAAATAAATAATACATACAAAAAGTAGTGATGTGCACCGGACATTTTTTCGGGTTTTGTGTTTTGGTTTTGGATTCGGTTCCGCGGCCGTGTTTTGGATTCGGACGCGTTTTGGCAAAACCTCACCGAAATTTTTTTGTCTGATTCAGGTGTGTTTTGGATTTGGGTGTTTTTTACAAAAAACCCTAAAAAACAGCTTAAATCATAGAATTTTGGGGTCATTTTGATCCCATAGTTTTATTAACCTCAATAACCATAATTTACACTCATTTCCAGTCTATTCTGAACACCTCACACCTCACAATATTATTTTTAGTCCTAAAATTTGCACCGAGGTCGCTGGATGGCTAAGCTAAGCGACACAAGTGGCCGACACAAACACCTGGCCCATCTAGGAGTGGCACTGCAGTGTCAGGCAGGATGGCACTTCAAAAAAATAGTCCCCAAACAGCACACGATGCAAAGAAAAAAAGAGGCGCACCAAGGTCGCTGTGTGACTAAGCTAAGCGACACAAGTGGCCGACACAAACACCTGGCCCATCTAGGAGTGGCACTGCAGTGTCAGGCAGGATGGCACTTCAAAAAAATTGTCCCCAAACAGCACATGATGCAAAGAAAAAAAGAGGCGCACCAAGGTCGCTGTGTGACTAAGCTAAGCGACACAAGTGGCCGACACAAACACCTGGCCCATCTAGGAGTAGCACTGCAGTGTCAGGCAGGATGGCACTTCAAAAAAATTGTCCCCAAACAGCACATGATGCAAAGAAAAAAAGAGGTGCACCAAGGTCGCTGTGTGACTAAGCTAAGCGACACAAGTGGCCGACACAAACACCTGGCCCATCTAGGAGTGGCACTGCAGTGTCAGGCAGGATGGCACTTCAAAAAAATTGTCCCCAAACAGCACATGATGCAAAGAAAAATGAAAGAAAAAAGAGGTGCAAGATGGAATTGTCCTTGGGCCCTCCCACCCACCCTTATGTTGTATAAACAGGACATGCACACTTTAATGAACCCATAATTTCAGCGACAGGGTCTGCCACACGACTGTGACTGAAATGACTGGTTGGTTTGGGCCCCCACCAAAAAAAGAAGCAATCAATCTCTCCTTGCACAAACTGGCTCTACAGAGGCAAGATGTCCACCTCATCATCATCCTCCGATTCCTCACCCCTTTCACTGTGTACATCCCCCTCCTCACAGATTATTAATTCGTCCCCATTGGAATCCACCATCTCAGGTCCCTGTGTACTTTGTGGAGGCAATTGCTGCTGGTGAATGTCTCCACGGAGGAATTGATTATAATTCATTTTGATGAACATCATCTTCTCCACATTTTCTGGAAGTAACCTCGTACGCCGATTGCTGACAAGGTGAGCGGCTGCACTAAACACTCTTTCAGAGTACACACTGGAGGGAGGGCAACTTAGGTAGAATAAAGCCAGTTTGTGCAAGGGCCTCCAAATTGCCTCTTTTTCCTGCCATTATACGTACGGACTGTCTGACGTGCCTACTTGGATGCGGTCACTCATATAATCCTCCACCATTCTTTCAATGGTGAGAGAATCATATGAAGTGACAGTAGACGACATGTCAGTAATCGTTGGCAGTTCCTTCAGTCCGGACCAGATGTCAGCACTCACTCCAGACTGCCCTGCATCACCGCCAGCCGGTGGGCTCAGAATTCTTAGCCTTTTCCTCACACCCCCAGTTGCGGGAGAATGTGAAGGAGGAGATGTTGACGGGTCACGTTCCGCTTGACTTGACAATTTTCTCACCAGCAGGTCTTTGAACCTCTGCAGACTTGTTTCTGCCGGAAAGAGAGATACAACATAGGTTTTAAATCTAGGATCGAGCACGGTGGCCAAAATGTAGTGCTATGATTTCAACAGATTGACCACCCGTGAATCCTTGTTAAGCGAATTAAGGGCTCCATCCACAAGTCCCACATGCCTAGCGGAATCGCTCTGTTTTAGCTCCTCCTTCAATGTCTCCAGCTTCTTCTGCAGAAGCCTGATGAGGGGAATGACCTGACTCAGGCTGGCAGTGTCTGAACTGACTTCACGTGTGGCAAGTTCAAAGGGTTGCAGAACCTTGCACAACGTTGAAATCATTCTCCACTGCGCTTGAGTCAGGTGCATTCCCCCTCCTTTGCCTATATCGTGGGCAGATGTATAGGCTTGAATGGCCTTTTGCTGCTCCTCCATCCTCTGAAGCATATAGAGGGTTGAATTCCACCTCGTTACCACCTCTTGCTTCAGATGATGGCAGGGCAGGTTCAGGAATGTTTGGTGGTGCTCCAGTCTTCTGTACGCGGTGGCTGAATGCCGAAAGTGGCCCGCAATTCTTCGGGCCACCGACAGCATCTCTTTCACGCCCCTGTCGTTTTTTAAATAATTCTGCACCACCAAATTCAATGTATGTGCAAAACATGGGACGTGCTGGAATTTGCCCAGTTGTAATGCACGCACAATATTGCTGGCGTTGTCCGATGTCACAAATCCCCAGGAGAGTCCAATTGGGGTAAGCCATTCTGCGATTATCTTCCTCAGTTTCCGTAATAGGTTGTCAGCTGTGTGCGTATTCTGGAAAGCGGTGATACAAAGCGTAGCCTGCCTAGGAACGAGTTGGTGTTTGCGAGATGCTGCTACTGGTGCCGCCGCTGCTGTTCTTGCTGCGGGAGGCAATACATCTACCCAGTGGGCTGTCACAGTCATATAGTCCTGAGTCTGCCCTGCTCCACTTGTCCACATGTCCGTGGTTAAGTGGACATTGGGTACAACTGCATTTTTTAGGACACTGGTGAGTCTTTTTCTGAGGTCTGTGTACATTTTCGGTATCGCCTGCCTAGAAAAATGGAACCTAGATGGTATTTGGTACCGGGGACACAGTACCTCAATCAAGTCTCTAGTTGGCTCTGAATTAACGGTGGATACCGGAACCACGTTTCTCACCGCCCAGGCTGCCAAGGCCTGAGTTATCTGCTTTGCAGCAGGATGACTGCTGTGATATTTCATCTTCCTCGCAAAGGACTGTTGGACAGTCAATTGCTTACTGGAAGTAGTACAAGTGGTCTTCCGACTTCCCCTCTGGGATGACGATCGACTCCCAGCAGCTACAACAGCAGCGCCAGCAGCAGTAGGCGTTACACTCAAGGATGCATCGGAGGAATCCCAGGCAGGAGAGGACTCGTCAGACTTGCCAGTGACATGGCCTGCAGGACTATTGGCTTTCCTGGGTAAGGAGGAAATTGACACTGAGGGAGTTGGTGGTGTGGTTTGCAGGAGCTTGGTTACAAGAGGAAGGGATTTAGTGGTCAGTGGACTGTTTCCGCTGTCACCCAAAGTTTTTGAACTTGTCACTGACTTATAATGAATGCGCTGCAGGTGACGTATAAGGGAGGATGTTCCGAGGTGGTTAACGTCCTTACCCCTACTTATTACAGCTTGACAAAGGCAACACACGGCTTGACACATGTTGTCCGCATTTGTGTTGAAATAATTTCACACCGAAGAGCTGATTTTTTTTGTATTTTGACCAGGCATGTCAATGGCCATATTCGTCCCACGGACAACAGGTGTCTCCCCGGGTGCATGACTTAAACAAACCACCTCACCATCAGAATCCTCCTTGTCAATTTCCTCCCCAGCGCCAGCAACACCCATATCCTCATCCTGGTGTACTTCAACAGTGACATCTTCAATTTGACTATCAGGAACTGGACTGCGGGTGCTCCTTCCAGCACTTGCAGGGGGCGTGCAAATGGTGGAAGGCGCAAGCTCTTCCCGTCCAGTGTTGGGAAGGTCAGGCATCGCAACTAACACAATTGGACTCTCCTTGGGTATTTGTGATTTAGAAGAACGCACAGTTCTTTGCTGTGCTTTTGCCAGCTTAAGTCTTTTCATTTTTCTAGCGAGAGGATGAGTGCTTCCATCCTCATGTGAAGCTGAACCACTAGCCATGAACATAGGCCAGGGCCTCAGCCGTTCCTTGCCACTCCGTGTCGTAAATGGCATATAGGCAAGTTTACGCTTCTCCTCGGACGCTTTTAATTTTGATTTTCGGGTCATTTTACTGAACTTTTGTTTTTTGGATTTTACATGCTCTCTACTATGACATTGGGCATCGGCCTTGGCAGACGACGTTGATGGCATTTCATCGTCTCGGCCATGACTAGTGGCAGCAGCTTCAGCACGAGGTGGAAGTGGATCTTGATCTTTCCCTATTTTAACCTCCACATTTTTGCTCTCCATTTTTAAATGTGTTGAATTATATGCCAGTAACTATCAATAGCAATGGCCTACTACTATATATACTGCGCACAACTGAAATGCATCACAGGTATGGATGGATAGTATACTTGACGACACAGAGGTTGGTAGAGCAGTGGCCTTCCGTACCGTACTGCTATATATACTGGTGGTCTCTGTGTCAGCAAACTGCAAAACTAAAATGCACCACAGGTATAGAATGTAGATGGATAGTATACTTAATGACGACACAGAGGTAGGTACAGCAGTGGCCTTCCGTACCGTACTGCTATATATAGTATACTGGTGGTCTCTGTGTCAGCAAACTGCAAAACTAAAATGCACCACAGGTATAGAATGTAGATGGATAGTATACTTAACGACGACACAGAGGTAGGTACAGCAGTGGCCTTCCGTACTGCTATATATAGTATACTGGTGGTCACTGTGTCTGCAAACTGCAAAACTAAAATGCACCACAGGTATAGAATGTAGATGGATAGTATACTTAATGACGACACAGAGGTAGGTACAGCAGTGGCCTTCCGTACTGCTATATATAGTATACTGGTGGTCACTGTGTCAGCAAACTGCAAAACTAAAATGCACCACAGGTATAGAATGTAGATGGATAGTATACTTAATGATGACACAGAGGTAGGTACAGCAGTGGCCTTCCGTACCGTACTGCTATATATAGTATACTGGTGGTCACTGTGTCAGCAAACTGCAAAACTAAAATGCACCACAGGTTTAGAATGTAGATGGATAGTATACTTAATGACGATACAGAGGTAGGTACAGCAGTGGCCTTCCGTACTGCTATATATAGTATACTGGTGGTCACTGTGTCAGCAAACTGCAAAACTAAAATGCACCACAGGTATAGAATGTAGATTGATAGTATACTTAATGACGACACAGAGGTAGGTACAGCAGTGGCCTTCCGTACTGATATATATAGTATACTGGTGGTCACTGTGTCAGCAAACTGCAAAACTAAAATGCACCACAGGTATAGAATGTAGATGGATAGTATACTTAATGACGACACAGAGGTAGGTACAGCAGTGGCCTTCCGTACTGCTATATATAGTATACTGGTGGTCACTGTGTCAGCAAACTGCACAACTAAAATGCACCACAGGTATAGAATGTTAATGGATAGTATACTTAATGACGACACAGATGTAGGTACAGCAGTGGCCTTCCGTACTGCTATATATAGTATACTGGTGGTCACTGTGTCAGCAAACTGCAAAACTAAAATGCACCACAGGTATAGAATGTAGATGGATAGTATACTTAATGACGACACAGAGGTAGGTACAGCAGTAGCCTTCCGTACTGCTATATATAGTATACTGGTGGTCACTGTGTCAGCAAACTGCAAAACTAAAATGCACCACAGGTATAGAATGTACATGGATAGTATACTTAATGACGACACAGAGGTAGGTACAGCAGTGGCCTTCCGTACTGCTATATATAGTATACTGGTGGTCACTGTGTCAGCAAACTGCAAAACTAAAATGCACCACAGGTATAGAATGTAGATGGATAGTATACTTAATGACGACACAGAGGTAGGTACAGCAGTGGCCTACTGTTTTGTAATGCTATATATTATATACTGGTGGTCACTGGTCAGCAAAACTCTGCACTGTACTCCTCCTATATAATATTATACTGGTGGTCCCCAGTCCCCACAATAAAGCAGCACACTGAGCACAGATATGGAGTGTTTTTCAGGCAGACAACGTATACTGGTGGTCACTGTCAGCAAAACTCTGCACTGTACTCATGCTATATAATACAGCTGCTCCCCAGTCCCCACAATTAAGCAGTGTGAGCACAGCTATATGCAGCACACTGTGAGCACAGATATGGAGCGTTTGTTTCAGGCAGAGAACGGATAACTGGTGGTCACTGATCAGCAAAACTCTGCACTGTACTCCTCCTATATTATACAGCTGCTCCCCAGCCCTCCCCACAATTAAGCAATAGTGCACAGCACAATCAAGTTCAACAATAACGGAGAGGACGCCAGCCACGTCCTCTCCCTAACATTTCCAATGCACGAGTGAAAATGGTGGCGACGCGCGGCTGCTTATATAGAATCCGAATCTCGCGAGAATCCGACAGCGGGATGATGACGTTTGGGCGCGCTCGGGTTACCCGAGCCATACGGGAGAATCCGAGTATGGCTCGGACCCGTGTAAAAAGGGTGAAGTTCGGGGGGGTTCGGTTTCGAGAAACCGAACCCGCTCATCACTAACAAAAAGGAATTATTATGCAGATTATACATTGATATATATACAGTATACAGGTTGAGTATCCCTTATCCAAAATGCTTGGGCCAGAGGTATTTTGGATATCGGATTTTTCCGTATTTTGGAATAATTGCATACCATAATGAGATATCATGGCAATGGGACCTAAATCTAAGCACAGAATGTATTTATGTTTTATATGCACCTTATACACACAGCCTGAAGGTAATTTTAGCCAATATTTTTTATAACTTTGTGCATAAACAAAGTGTGTCTACATTCACACAATTCATTTGTTTCATATACACCTTATATACACAGTCTGAAGGTCATTTAATACAATATTTTTAATAACTGTGTGTATTAAACAAAGTTTGTGTACATTGAGCCATCAGAAAACAAAAGTTTCACTATCTCACTCTCGCTCAAAAAAGTCCGTATTTCGGAATATTCCGTATTTCGGATATTTGGATATGGGATACTCAACCTGTAATACATTATACATGACAGGCTCTTCATTCCAAAATAGTGATTCTTGTTATTTTTGTTATATATATTTAATATTATATAGTATACTAATACCCCTTTTCACACAGAAAATTAAATTAACGGGTGAAGAAGCTCTACCCAGTATTTTAATAAAAAACATGGGTCCTTTTTCTGTGTGAAAGGGTCAACCCCCGGGTTGAAATTGCTGGGGGGGAGGTCAGGCAGTGACGTGCGGTGGGGTGAGGCAGGTGAGGCAGAGCCTTTCCTGTCATACTCATGTTTAAACCAGAGTTTTGACTGAATAAAATATATGAAAAATACTGATAATTTTTATAGCCCAAACTCTGGAGTAAAAGGTGTATGGCAGGTGAGGCAGTGCCTCACCTGTGTATTCTTTCCACACATCTCTAATCAAAACTCACCAGATTTCCAGGAGTTTATAATGTTGCACCTGTGTATAATGCCCAGATGTACCCTTTAGCTCATATATTGCATGTAAATCTGGCTCTGGGGTTAGCCAGTGCCTCCAGAGCCATTTAGCTCACAGCACGTCCCTGAGTTCAGGCAGAGACCGGCAAAACGACCTGGGTAATTTCTGGGATTTCTATCTGAAAAGGGTATTAGTGGGAACTTCAAATACTGTAAGCACGGAGTTCGGTTGCAACCTCATGCAATGTGAGGATGTAGCATGTTACCATTGTGGAGAAACTGCTCCTCTTTAAATCTCACCTCCATGGAGTAAAAGTAAGAAGAAGTCAGGTTTTCCCGCTGGATAACCAGTGGTGCATTTACGTGTGAGGTGACCGACAGAACCTCACTGCTAATTGGTTCTCCCCCACAGATAGAATTTTGATAAGTCTGTCACTGAACCAATAATTCATTTTTTCTTTCATAGACATCATCGTGGAACTTCATAGTTACCTGGTAAACTTTTCTTTGTAAAGACATACAAATAAAAAAGACATAAAAGGAGTGATATCCATATGGCATGTGTAATATATTAGTTGCCAAACTGGCACAAATAAGATTTTCTGCTGTACTATGTGCCAGTCACTGATATGGTATATAGCCAATACACAATTTCTTTTACTGTCTTAATTGCTTCTTGCTGCCAAACCCATTTTCTTCATGCGTTTACACCTCTGATTAATTCACTCTTTTTCCCATCTTGGATCATGTCTTTTTAGCTACCTCTCAGAATTAATTGATTTGATCTTTAGGCAGTCATACATCAACCCTTCCCAGAAGATACCCAGGTAAGACAGTGTCAGATACTCGTTCCAATTAACACACAAGCAAAAACCACTTCACTGATTTCTCAGTGTGACTCAATGTAAAGAACATCAAACCATTGATCCTTAACCCTTTCCTGGAAGTTAGACAATCTGTCTGCAGCGTTTCTCTTCCATCGCTTACAGAATACATGGCATGTTTGTTTGTCAGTATCAGAGAACATTAATATTCATTTGTGACTCAGAAAGGGAAAAAAAAAAAAAAAAACATCTCTCTGGGTTGTGACTTTAAAGAGCGGTTTTTTTTTTACCCTGCAATGCAGCAAAAGTTAAATAAACTGAAAGGCAATCAATACAAAAAATGTGCAAGGTTTTAATACCTGGCTACGGAAATGTAACCTATCCTGCTTGTTTGTTTGTCAGAGGTTTTTTTTTTTTCCAGCTTGTTTAATTAATGGAGAGATTGAGCTAAAAATTAATGACATGTTTGTAATTAAAATATAATGCTTTGATCCAAAACTTAACACCAGGGCATAATTAATTGCATGATGCAAATGGTATCAGTGTGCTGTGACTAATACTCACTTTGATCATCTCACTAATGACATCAGAGGTCTGATTGGATGCGACGGGCTACACCACATTGTGACGTTTGCGTTGGGTTGCTAAATAAGCCTTTTTGGGTATCCAAGAAGCAGCCACACTGCAAGAAGGAGTTAAGAGAAAACGTTAACTTTACTTTCTTTTTTTTTATGCTGCTAAATCTGTGTTGTGTGGTAGCTTTATATGCTACAATGCAAGTCCATGAAGTGTTAGTAAGCATTGCAAGGAAGCAATCAGTCAGACTCCTACAACACCCATCTGCAGAAGGCAGTGAAAAACCCTTAAATAATACATACTATCAGACTTCAGTAGAGTACATTGAGACAAATGCCACGATGTGAAAGGTGTCGCTGGGATTACCAATGACGTGCTAATGGTTGTTCAAGCAATCTCAATGCCTCGTTTTCTCTGACTCACCAGCTCCCTTTGGGGCCTTGGCTAACGTCATTGAGGGACTTTGGGCTACCAGCAGATCACTAACTCTAGGCAAACCTTAGCTGCTCTTCATATGCATCCTTCTAGTCTTTAGAAAGGACTGAGGTCATTGACAAGTAACCTGACAGCTTTTTATCAATAGTCTTCCTGCAATAATAAGAAATTGCCTTTTCTTTTCTTCTTCTTCTTTTTTTTTTTTTTGCAGTTTCTGTGTAAATTAAGACTTTCTATCTTTGCAGTGTTGGCTTTCAGATTCTCCCACTCATGGCTGTACAGACAGCTGAAGTTGAAAAAAATATCTTTTTTTTCCTAGTGCAATTCTGAGATTCCTTAACTTCAAACAGAAAGAAATGACAACATTTTTATAAGTGAAAACATGTTGCTATTTTAAATCCTTCCAAGTGGGCATACGGTCCTAAGAAGGAAAAAAAAAATAGAAATGCTAGGCTTCAAAATAAAGTATTTCGTATTTGTTGTTATTTTTACTGTTTACATATTTGCCTGCTTATTTGCGACTGCAATTTCAGCGATGGGACCTGCGCTCGTCAGCGCAAGTCCCGTCCTGTGCATGTGCGCGCAGTTAACTGCAAACACCTCAGCCTGATTCACAGGCAGAGTGGTGGGCGGGGGGTCGCGACTCAGCATTTTTTAGGGCGGTGCTGGAGGAACAGAGGAATATCGGCGGCGTTTTCATGGTGACTGCGTGTCATCACATGCAGCCGCAACGATCAAAAGAATAGCAGCAGCTTCCATAGTTTCTGCGTTTCATGCTCTAATTGCGTTGCGATCTCAATTAGAGCGTGATGGCAGTGGATGGGCAGCTGGTAGCATGCTGGGCGATGCACAGCCTCCAGCATGCAATTGAAAGGATTGGAGATTCTGCTAAAAAGCATGAATAAGGTCCCTAGTCCAGTGGTGCCCAAAGTTTTTGAATTATGGCGCCCTAGAGTATCAGAATTTTTCTCACAGCACCTCTAAGCTAAAAGTTTCTTAATGAAAAATGTAAAAATAAATATTAAATTGAGTCAATTGTGTTTATATGTCATCCTTAGGGTCAGTTGTGTGGTGAGGGACAAGATTTGCTTCTGTTTGTCCACATATTTTATGACTGACAGCCACCAGCACTGGTTTTCCTATTATATTGACCATAAATTATTAGAATTGGTCCTGAACCACCAATCCAAGGCACCAGAGCCAGATTTAGGGGTCAGGCGGCCCCTAGGCACAATGATATTGGCCGCCCATGACACCCCTCCCAAGCACAATGATATTGGCAGCTAAACATCCACACACCCCCCCCCGCCATGTTTGCAGGGCTTGATAACTCACCAGCTGTACCTCTACAGTCATTCCTCCCGACCCGCCTGTCCATCCACCCTCCATCCACTGCCGCTGCTCTAAAACGGCAGCAGGTGGGGAGAATGCTGTGCTGCGCCGCTGCTCTGATGCGGGGGGGGGGGGGGGGGGGACTGCCATATACACATTGCACCAGGTAGAGATTATTATACACATTGCCCCTTGTAAAGCCTCATATGCACAGTGCGCCAGGTCGAGCCTGTTATACACTGCGCCAGGTTGAGCCCGTTATACGCATTGTGCCAAGTATCCCCTTATGCACAATGCACCAGGTAGCCCATTATACACGTTGCACCAGGTAGCCCATTATACCAGTTGCACCTGGTAGCCCCTTATACACATTGCACCAGGTAGCCCATTATACACATTGTACCACGTAGCCCATTATACACTTTGCACCAGGTAGTCCCTTATACACATTGCAGCAGGTAGCCCATTATACACATTGCACCATGTAGCCCATTATACAAATTACACCAGGTAGCCCATTATACACATTGCACCAGGTAGCCCATTATACACATTGCACCAGGTAGCCCATTATACACATTGCACCAGGTAGCCTATTATACACATTGCCCCATGTAGCCCATTATACAAATTGCACCAGGTAGCCCATTATACACATTGCACCAGGTAGCCCATTATACACATTGCACCAGGTAGCCCATTTTCCACATTTTACCAGGTAGCCTATTATACACATTGCACCAGGTAGCCCATTGTACACATTGCACCAGGTAGCCCATTATACACATTGCACCAGGTAGCCTATAATACACAGTGCACCAGGTAGCCCCTTATAGCATTGCACCAGGTGAGAGAGAGAGAGCATGAGAGTGTATGTGTGTCTGTCTCGCCACCATCCATGCTGGATCCTGATCCTCGGTTCCCGGCTCATCCTCCCCAGCATCAAGTAAGTAGCTGTGGGGGGGGGGGGGTTGCGGCCCGCAGGAAGTGGATGGACGGGTGGGAGGCTTGCGCCCAAGGCTGGCGGCTGACGGGGGGGTAAGGGAGGCAGCCGGATGGGGGAGAGTAGCTGGCAGCGGGAGGCAGCCACAGTTGTTGATGAACAGCTGTGGTCAGTAGACGGCCACTGATGGCTCTGTCGGGTTGACTGCCAGCCCTGCTAGCCCCACCATGAGAAGGTGGGAGGGGATTGCTGTGCTACTCCTCTGGTTTGGGCGGGAATGCTGTGCTGCCCCCAGCAGGTGCCACCCATAGGGGTGTGCCTCACTACAAGGCACCCCTGCAAGTGCACTGAAGAACCAGGGTGCCACGGCACACAGTTTGAGAACCACTGCCCTAGTCAATTATCCATGGGCCTCACTGTGTGGTTCAAGCTTCAAGCCTATTTCTTCCCAAATTAAACCCAAGGTTAACACATGTTAACCCATAGATGCCAGGTTAAGTACCTGCAGCTATAGGTTAATGCACTTTCGGCTCCAGTAAGGGCAAAGAGCCTTATTTGCTGCAGATTTCTGTTCATACTTCCGGTGGGTGCGAAGATAAATCCATCGTAAATGGAACTTCTAAATCCATTTAATCCCCCACCCCACGACACCCCTTTATTTTACAAATAACAGGACGCACAGTGTGTACAGAACCTCTGGCACACACCTACCAATGAATAATAATGCACTTGGTGGGAAGTATATAATTTGGCTAATAAAGATGTCATTTTTCATAAACAATTTATTTAGAAAGCCAAGCAAGGGTTCAATGATGTGGAGCATTTATGGTGAGGTGTTGTACTGATGGGAAAGCGGTTTTTGAACTTGTAGATGGGAGTTACAAGCAGGGAGCCACACCAACTGCCAGTGAGCCCCGGAAGGCGATGTTTGTCAGTGTTTGGAGTGGCAGTTGGTGTGGCTCTCCTATTGTAGATTTTGCCTGTGCTGCAGCCGCCACTGGCACTGGGCTGCAGCGCCGACCAGAGCCGGATTAAGGGGGGGGCTCCGGGGTTAAGTACCCCGGCCCCCCTGTCTGAAAGGGCCCCCCTTCGCGCGCCACAGATCGGATCTGTAATCCGATCTGATCTGCGGACCTGCACTCCGCTCCCCTCCCCACTATCAGCCCAGCAGCATCCGTTGCTCACAGAGCCGCCGGCGCCGCTGAGCGCTTCCTGGGCTGCTTGCTGAGTGACGACTCAGCTGCCCAATAGTGTATCACCCTGCATGCCTGCTGCTCAGCGACTGGCTGAGCACACAGGCTGCAGGAAAGAAGGAAGCTCCCTGCCAGCGCGTGTGTACTGGCCGGGTGAAGACTAGAGACAGGCTCCATCCTTGATGTAAGGTCAGGATGGGTTGTTTAATTTTTTTTAAAGTTATGCATTAAATTTAAACGTAGGCTCTGGGTTGTGTGTGTATATGCATGTATATATATATATATATATTAGAGATGAGCGGGTTCGGTTCCTCGGAAACCGAACCCGCCCGAACTTCATGTTTTTTTACACGGGTCCGAGCGACTCGAATCTTCCCGCCTTGCTCGGTTAACCCGAGCGCGCCCGAACGTCATCATCCCGCTGTCGGATTCTCGCGAGGCTCGGATTCTATCGCGAGACTCGGATTCTATATAAGGAGCCGCGCGTCGCCGCCATTTTCACACGTGCATTGAGATTCATAGGGAGAGGACGTGGCTGGCGTCCTCTCCGTTTATAGAGAAGAGAGTGAGACAGTAGAGAGAGACACAGTAGTAATTTTGGGGAGCATTAGGAGGAGTACTAGTTACTTGCTGAAGTGATAGATAGTGTGACTGTATATTATCTGACTTGTGGGGGAGACACTGACAGTGGGGAGCAGTTAGAGTCTGAGAGCAGGACTCAGGAGTACATATAACGTACAGTGCACACTTTTGCTGCCAGAGTGCCACACTGCCATTGTGACCACACTGACCACCAGTATAATATATATTGTGATTGCTTAGGAGTACTACTTGCAAGTTGCTGATAGTCTGACCAGTGACCTGACCACCAGTCACCACCAGTTTAATATATATATATATAATTGTATATAATATATATATAATATTGTATACCACCTACCCGTGTTTTTTTTTTTTTCTTTCTTCTTTATACATACTACTATAGTAGCTTACTGTAGCAGTCTGCGGTGCTGCTGAGCTGACAGTGTCCAGCAGGTCCGTCATCAGTCATTACATAATAAATATATATACCTGTCCGGCTGCAGTACTAGTGATATTATATATATATATATTGATTTCATCTCATTATCATCCAGTCTATATTAGCAGCAGACACAGTACGGTAGTCCACGGCTGTAGCTACCTCTGTGTCGGCAGTCGCTCGTCCATCCATAATTGTATACCACCTACCCGTGGTTTTTTTTTTTTTCTTTCTTCTTTATACATACTACTATAGTAGCTTACTGTAGCAGTCTGCGGTGCTGCTGAGATGACAGTGTCCAGCAGGTCCGTCATCAGTCATTACATAATAAATATATATACCTGTCCGGCTGCAGTACTAGTGATATTATATATATATATATATTGATTTCATCTCATTATCATCCAGTCTATATTAGCAGCAGACACAGTACGGTAGTCCACGGCTGTAGCTACCTCTGTGTCGGCAGTCGCTGGTCCATCCATAATTGTATACCACCTACCCGTGGTTTTTTTTTTTCTTTCTTCTTTATACATACTACTATAGTAGCTTACTGTAGCAGTCTGCGGTGCTGCTGAGCTGACAGTGTCCAGCAGGTCCGTCATCAGTCATTACATAATAAATATATATACCTGTCCGGCTGCAGTACTAGTGATATTATATATATATATATATTGATTTCATCTCATTATCATCCAGTCTATATTAGCAGCAGACACAGTACGGTAGTCCACGGCTGTAGCTACCTCTGTGTCGGCAGTCGCTGGTCCATCCATAATTGTATACCACCTACCCGTGGTTTTTTTTTTTTCTTTCTTCTTTATACATACTACTATAGTAGCTTACTGTAGCAGTCTGCGGTGCTGCTGAGCTGACAGTGTCCAGCAGGTCCATCATCAGTCATTACATAATAAATATATATACCTGTCCGGCTGCAGTACTAGTGATATTATATATATATATATTGATTTCATCTCATTATCATCCAGTCTATATTAGCAGCAGACACAGTACGGTAGTCCACGGCTGTAGCTACCTCTGTGTCGGCAGTCGCTGGTCCATCCATAATTGTATACCACCTACCCGTGGTTTTTTTTTTCTTTCTTCTTTATACATACTACTATAGTAGCTTACAGTAGCAGTCTGCGGTGCTGCTGAGCTGACAGTGTCCAGCAGGTCCGTCATCAGTCATTACATAATAAATATATATACCTGTCCGGCTGCAGTACTAGTGATATTATATATATATATATATTGATTTCATCTCATTATCATCCAGTCTATATTAGCAGCAGACACAGTACGGTAGTCCACGGCTGTAGCTACCTCTGTGTCGGCAGTCGCTCGTCCATCCATAATTGTATACCACCTACCCGTGGTTTTTTTTTTTCTTCTTTATACATACTACTATAGTAGCTTACTGTAGCAGTCTGCGGTGCTGCTGAGATGACAGTGTCCAGCAGGTCCGTCATCAGTCATTACATAATAAATATATATACCTGTCCGGCTGCAGTACTAGTGATATTATATATATATATATATTGATTTCATCTCATTATCATCCAGTCTATATTAGCAGCAGACACAGTACGGTAGTCCACGGCTGTAGCTACCTCTGTGTCGGCAGTCGCTGGTCCATCCATAATTGTATACCACCTACCCGTGGTTTTTTTTTTTCTTTCTTCTTTATACATACTACTATAGTAGCTTACTGTAGCAGTCTGCGGTGCTGCTGAGCTGACAGTGTCCAGCAGGTCCGTCATCAGTCATTACATAATAAATATATATACCTGTCCGGCTGCAGTACTAGTGATATTATATATATATATATTGATTTCATCTCATTATCATCCAGTCTATATTAGCAGCAGACACAGTATGGTAGTCCACAGCTGTAGCTACCTCTGTGTCGGCAGTCGCTGGTCCATCCATAATTGTATACCACCTACCCGTGGTTTTTTTTTTTTTTCTTTCTTCTTTATACATACTACTATAGTAGCTTACTGTAGCAGTCTGCGGTGCTGCTGAGCTGACAGTGTCCAGCAGGTCCGTCATCAGTCATTACATAATAAATATATATACCTGTCCGGCTGCAGTACTAGTGATATTATATATATATATATTGATTTCATCTCATTATCATCCAGTCTACATTAGCAGCAGACACAGTACGGTAGTCCACGGCTGTAGCTACCTCTGTGTCGGCAGTCGCTCGTCCATCCATAATTGTATACCACCTACCCGTGTTTTTTTTTTTTCTTTCTTCTTTATACATACTACTATAGTAGCTTACTGTAGCAGTCTGCGGTGCTGCTGAGCTGACAGTGTCCAGCAGGTCCGTCATCAGTCATTACATAATAAATATATATACCTGTCCGGCTGCAGTACTAGTGATATTATATATATATATATTGATTTCATCTCATTATCATCCAGTCTATATTAGCAGCAGACACAGTACGGTAGTCCACGGCTGTAGCTACCTCTGTGTCGGCAGTCGCTCGTCCATCCATAATTGTATACCACCTACCCGTGGGTTTTTTTTTCTTTCTTCTTTATACATACTACTATAGTAGCTTACTGTAGCAGTCTGCTGTGCTGCTGAGCTGACAGTGTCCAGCAGGTCCGTCATCAGTCATTACATAATAAATATATATACCTGTCCGGCTGCAGTACTAGTGATATTATATATATATATATATATATATATTGATTTCATCTCATTATCATCCAGTCTATATTAGCAGCAGACACAGTACGGTAGTCCACGGCTGTAGCTACCTCTGTGTCGGCAGTCGCTCGTCCATCCATAAGTATACTAGTATCCATCCATCTCCATTATTTACCTGAGGTGCCTTTTAGTTGTGCCTATTAAAATATGGAGAACAAAAATGTTGAGGTTCCAAAATTAGGGAAAGATCAAGATCCACTTCCACCTCGTGCTGAAGCTGCTGCCACTAGTCATGGCCGAGACAATGAAATGCCAGCAACGTCGTCTGCCAAGGCCGATGCCCAATGTCATAGTACAGAGCATGTAAAATCCAAAACACCAAATATCAGTAAAAAAAGGACTCCAAAATCTAAAATAAAATTGTCGGAGGAGAAGCGTAAACTTGCCAATATGCCATTTACCACACGGAGTGGCAAGGAACGGCTGAGGCCCTGGCCTATGTTCATGGCTAGTGGTTCAGCTTCACATGAGGATGGAAGCACTCAGCCTCTCGCTAGAAAACTGAAAAGACTCAAGCTGGCAAAAGCACCGCAAAGAACTGTGCGTTCTTCGAAATCCCAAATCCACAAGGAGAGTCCAATTGTGTCGGTTGCGATGCCTGACCTTCCCAACACTGGACGTGAAGAGCATGCGCCTTCCACCATTTGCACGCCCCCTGCAAGTGCTGGAAGGAGCACCCGCAGTCCAGTTCCTGATAGTCAGATTGAAGATGTCAGTGTTGAAGTACACCAGGATGAGGAGGATATGGGTGTTGCTGGCGCTGGGGAGGAAATTGACAAGGAGGATTCTGATGGTGAGGTGGTTTGTTTAAGTCAGGCACCCGGGGAGACACCTGTTGTCCGTGGGAGGACTAGGGCCGTTGACATGCCTGGTGAAAATACCAAAAAAATCAGCTCTTCGGTGTGGAAGTATTTCACCAGAAATGCGGACAACATTTGTCAAGCCGTGTGTTGCCTTTGTCAAGCTGTAATAAGTAGGGGTAAGGACGTTAACCACCTCGGAACATCCTCCCTTATACGTCACCTGCAGCGCATTCATAATAAGTCAGTGACAAGTTCAAAAACTTTGGCCGACAGCGGAAGCAGTCCACTGACCTGTAAATCCCTTCCTCTTGTAACCAAGCTCACGCAAACCACCCCACCAACTCCCTCAGTGTCAATTTCCTTCTTCCCCAGGAATGCCAATAGTCCTGCAGGCCATGTCACTGGCAATTCTGATGAGTCCTCTCCTGCCTGGGATTCCTCCGATGCATCCTTGCGTGTAACGCCTACTGCTGCTGGCGCTGCTGTTGTTGCTGCTGGGAGTCGATGGTCATCCCAGAGGGGAAGTCGTAAGCCCACTTTTACTACTTCCACCAAGCAATTGACTGTCCAACAGTCCTTTGCGAGGAAGATGAAATATCACAGCAGTCATCCTGTTGCAAAGCGGATAACTGAGGCCTTGACAACTATGTTGGTGTTAGACGTGCGTCCGGTATCCTCCGTTAGTTCACAGGGAACTAGACAATTTGTTGAGGTAGTGTGCCCCCGTTACCAAATACCATCTAGGTTCCACTTCTCTAGGCAGGCGATACCGAGAATGTACACGGACGTCAGAAAAAGAACCACCAGTGTCCTAAAAAATGCAGTTGTACCCAATGTCCACTTAACCACGGACATGTGGACAAGTGGAGCAGGGCAGGGTCAGGACTATATGACTGTGACAGCCCACTGGGTAGATGTATGGACGCCCGCCGCAAGAACAGCAGCGGCGGCACCAGTAGCAGCATCTCGCAAACGCCAACTCTTTCCTAGGCAGGCTACGCTTTGTATCACCAGTTTCCAGAATACGCACACAGCTGAAAACCTCTTACGGCAACTGAGGAAGATCATCGCGGAATGGCTTACCCCAATTGGACTCTCCTGTGGATTTGTGGCATCGGACAACGCCAGCAATATTGTGTGTGCATTAAATATGGGAAAATTCCAGCACGTCCCATGTTTTGCACATACCTTGAATTTGGTGGTGCAAAATTTTTTTAAAAACGACAGGGGCGTGCAAGAGATGCTGTCGGTGGCCAGAAGAATTGCGGGACACTTTCGGAGGACAGGCACCACGTACAGAAGACTGGAGCACCACCAAAAACGCCTGAACCTGCCCTGCCATCATCTGAAGCAAGAAGTGGTAACGAGGTGGAATTCAACCCTATATATGCTTCAGAGGTTGGAGGAGCAGCAAAAGGCCATTCAAGCCTATACAATTGAGCACGATATAGGAGGTGGAATGTACCTGTCTCAAGCGCAGTGGAGAATGATTTCAACGTTGTGCAAGGTTCTGCAACCTTTTGAACTTGCCACACGTGAAGTCAGTTCAGACACTGCCAGCCTGAGTCAGGTCATTCCCCTCATCAGGCTTTTGCAGAAGAAGCTGGAGGCATTGAAGGAGGAGCTAAAAGGGAGCGATTCCGCTAGGCATGTGGGACTTGTGGATGGAGCCCTTAATTCGCTTAACAAGGATTCACGGGTGGTCAATCTGTTGAAATCAGAGCACTACATTTTGGCCACCGTGCTCGATCCTAGATTTAAAACCTACCTTGGATCTCTCTTTCCGGCAGACACAAGTCTGCTGGGGTTCAAAGACCTGCTGGTGACAAAATTGTCAAGTCAAGCGGAACACGACCTGTCAACATCTCCTCCTTCACATTCTCCCGCAACTGAGGGTGCGAGGAAAAGGCTCAGAATTCCGAGCCCACCCGCTGGCGGTGATGCAGGGCAGTCTGGAGCGACTGCTGATGCTGACATCTGGTCCGGACTGAAGGACCTGACAACGATTACGGACATGTCGTCTACTGTCACTGCATATGATTCTCTCACCATTGAAAGAATGGTGGAGGATTATATGAGTGACCGCATCCAAGTAGGCACGTCAGACAGTCCGTACTTATACTGGCAGGAAAAAGAGGCAATTTGGAGGCCCTTGCACAAACTGGCTTTATTCTACCTAAGTTGCCCTTCCACAAGTGTGTACTCCGAAAGAGTGTTTAGTGCCGCCGCTCACCTTGTCAGCAATCGGCGTACGAGGTTACTTCCAGAAAATGTGGAGAAGATGATGTTCATTAAAATGAATTATAATCAATTCCTCCGTGGAGACATTGACCAGCAGCAATTGCCTCCACAAAGTACACAGGGAGCTGAGATGGTGGATTCCAGTGGGGACGAATTGATAATCTGTGAGGAGCGGGATGTACACGGTGATATATTGGAGGATGATGATGAGGTGGACATCTTGCCTCTGTAGAGCCAGTTTGTGCAAGGAGAGATTAATTGCTTCTTTTTTGGTGGGGGTCCAAACCAACCCGTCATTTCAGTCACAGTCGTGTGGCAGACCCTGTCACTGAAATGATGGGTTGGTTAAAGTGTGCATGTCCTGTTTATACAACATAAGGGTGGGTGGGAGGGCCCAAGGACAATTCCATCTTGCACCTCTTTTTTCTTTAATTTTTCTTTGCGTCATGTGCTGTTTGGGGAGTATTTTTTGGAAGGGCCATCCTGCGTGACACTGCAGTGCCACTCCTAGATGGGCCCGGTGTTTGTGTCGGCCACTAGGGTCGCTTATCTTACTCACACAGCTACCTCATTGCGCCTCTTTTTTTCTTTGCGTCATGTGCTGTTTGGGGAGTGTTTTTTTGAAGGGCCATCCTGCGTGACACTGCAGTGCCACTCCTAGATGGGCCCGGTGTTTGTGTCGGCCACTAGGGTCGCTTATCTTACTCACACAGCTACCTCATTGCGCCTCTTTTTTTCTTTGCGCCATGTGCTGTTTGGGGAGTGTTTTTTGGAAGGGCCATCCTGCGTGACACTGCAGTGCCACTCCTAGATGGGCCAGGTGTTTGTGTCGGCCACTAGGGTCGCTTATCTTACTCACACAGCTACCTCATTGCGCCTCTTTTTTTCTTTGCGTCATGTGCTGTTTGGGGAGTGTTTTTTGGAAGGGCCATCCTGCGTGACACTGCAGTGACACTCCTAGATGGGCCCGGTGTTTGTGTCGGCCACTAGGGTCGCTTATCTTACTCACACAGCTACCTCATTGCGCCTCTTTTTTTCTTTGCGTCATGTGCTGTTTGGGGAGTGTTTTTTGGAAGGGCCATCCTGCGTGACACTGCAGTGCCACTCCTAGATGGGCCAGGTGTTTGTGTCGGCCACTAGGGTCGCTTATCTTAAACAGCTACCTCATTGCGCCTCTTTTTTTCTTTGCGTCATGTGCTGTTTGGGGAGTGTTTTTTGGAAGGGCCATCCTGCGTGACACTGCAGTGACACTCCTATATGGGCCCGGTGTTTGTGTCGGCCACTAGGGTCGCTTATCTTACTCACACAGCTACCTCGGTGCAAATTTTAGGACTAAAAATAATATTGTGAGGTGTGAGGTATTCAGAATAGACTGAAAATGAGTGGAAATTATGGTTTTTGAGGTTAATAATACTTTGGGATCAAAATGACCCCCAAATTCTATGATTTAAGCTGTTTTTTAGGGTTTTTTGAAAAAAACACCCGAATCCAAAACACACCCGAATCCGACAAAAAAAATTCGGTGAGGTTTTGCCAAAACGCGGTCGAACTCAAAACACGGCCGCGGAACCGAACCCAAAACCAAAACACAAAACCCGAAAAATTTCAAGTGCACATCTCTAATATATATATACATACATACATACATACATACATACACACACACACACACACACACACAGGATATATATAATATATATATATATATATATACACACATTATATATATCTATATATCTATATATATATATATATCTATATATCTATCTATATATATATATATATATATATATATATATATACACACACACACAAACAGCAGAGGCGGTACTCCCGGACATTTAGTACTTGGTGAAAGATAAAGTGCTTTACTTCGACGTTTCGGGATACTTCCCCCCCCCCCCGTCATTAGGACAAGTGTGTCCTGATGACGGGGGGGGATTACCTCAAAATGTTGCAGTAAAGCACTTTATCTTTCACCAAGTACTAAATGTCCAGGAGTACCGCCTCTGTTGTTTGCATAATGGATGGGCTTTGCTGGTCCCTAGGAGGGCACACTGGCAGGTTATTTCTGTGGCATACGAGGGAGTGCCGGATTGTTTTAGAGATAGATATATATATATATATATATATATACAGTGGTCGAAGTGGGGCGGTATACGGCGGTATGGTATACCGCCACTTCTTCCACTGACCCGGAAATGAGGAACTAAAAGTGCAGCAGGAGACGAGGGAAGTGGCCATCCAGCTGCACATGGTGCTCCCCGTCCCTGCGCGGCGGCTGTGTAGAGCACTGTACTAGCTCACAGCCGCTCACTGCCGCCAGCCACCAGCCGCCCGCTGCTCACCGCCACCAGCAACAAATGAAGTAACGTTCCCCTGCTGTCATCTCTCTCCCTGTCGTTACCGTCCCCACTGTCACTCTCTCTCTCCCTGCTGTCACTATCGTTACTCTCTCTCCCTGTCGTTACTCTCTCTCCCTGTCGTCACTCTCTCTCCCTGTCGTCACTGTCGTCACTCTCTCTCCCTGTCATCACTCTCTCTCCCTGTCATCACTTTCTCTCCCTGTCGTCACTCTCTCACCCTGTCGTCACTCTCTCTCCCTTTCGTCACTGTCGTCAGTTTCTCTCATTGTCGTCACTCTCTCTCCCTGTCGTCACTATCGTCACTCTCTCACCCTGTCGTCACTCTCTCTCCCTGTCATCACTCTCTCTCCCTGTCATCACTCTCTCTCCCTGTCGTCACTGTCATCACTCTCTCTCACTGTCATCACTCTCTCTCCCTGTCGTCACTGTCGTCACTCTCTTCCTGTTGTCACTCTCTCTCCCTGTCGTCACTGTCGTCACTCTCTCTCCCTGTCTTCACTGTCATCACTCTCTCTCCCTGTTGTCAATGTCATCACTCTCTCTCTCCCTGTCGTCACTCTCTCTCTCCCTATTGTCACTCTGGCTGTCCCCGCTGTCACAATTTCAGCTCATTCAGTGTGCTACAATGTGAATTTCGGCTCATTCAGTGTGCTATAATGTGAATTTCGGCTCATTCAGTGTGCTATAATGTGAATTTCGGCTCATTCAGTGTGCTACAATGTGAATTTCGGCTCACACCGTGTGCTACAATGTGAATTTGGGCTCATTCAGTGTGCTACAATGTGAATTCCGGCTTATTCAGTGTGCTACAATGTGAATTTCGGCTCATTCAGTGTGCTACAATGTGAATTTCGGCTCATTCAGTGTGCTACAATGTGGGGTGGAGGTATATTACAGAATAAACAGTGGCACTCAGGGTCTTCTGTGTCCAAAAAAACTGTATTGAACAAGTCACATACAACCGACGTTTCGAGGCTCGCAGACCCTTTTTCAAGGTGTGAATAAGGGGAAAGAAGGTCTGCGAGCCTCGAAACGTCAGTTGTATGTGTCTTGTTCAATACAGTTTTTTTGGACACAGAAGACCCTGAGTGCCACTGTTTATTCTGTAATAAATATATATATATATATATATATATATGAGCAGGGTGGGGATCCTGGCAGTCGGGATCCCAGCATTCGAAATACAGACACCGGAATCACGACATGATAACCTGATGAAAATCTATTGATTGAAACGTTGTTGCAGACTTGGTTGTCGCTGGTTGTTTTCTTTCTCCAAGCCCTGAGTGCCGCGCCGTCGCCTGCCTGCATCCTGTAATTTGCGAGGGCACCGGGTGAAGGTAACCCACATTATAGGAGTGCTGGACACATTGTCGTTTTTTTATAAATATATATATATATATATATATATATATATATACATATATATATAATTTTAGACCTTAGGACCCCCCCATCTTAAGAACCCCGGGCCCGCCAATGCCTTAATCCAGCTCTGGCGCCGACCACACATTGCAGGAGGGAGACAGTCAGCACATATAAACAAACATGCAATGTTGTATGTAATATATGTGCTGGCTATCTTACCCAGGATCAGCAATGGAGCTGTGTTTCACTGAGCTGCCATAGCACGGGACACAGCGCTCAGCTTGTCTATTGTCTATAAGCCCATTCCCAAGCTCCCATTGGCTAGTTTCACGGGAGTCTGGGGTAGGCTTTTAGTAGATAGACAAGCTAAATGCTGGGTTATGTTTATATGTTTAGATTATGTTTATATGTGCTGACCGATTCCCCCCTGCATTGGTCAGCGCTGTAGTCCAGGGGCAGCTGCCGCCAGTTGTGGGGCTTCGGTGCAAACAATTACACCACTGCATCCAGCATCAACAATGCATGTACCTCTGAATCAGTATCAATGACTCAAAAGAAAGTGTATTAAAAGCCAAACAAATACTGTTATAAAGTCACATATGCATCATATGATATTATAACACCACCCTAAATATAATCTCAACCAGGTTGCCGTTTAGACTCCTCTGTCCACCACATGTTAGGTGATCTGACGAAACTTGTATCTTAGTTTTATCTGTTTTGGCTGTGTTTTGATTTTTAAGAATATGATGCTCTTCATTCTCTTATCCGTTCTCAAGGCCGGTTGGGAACAATGGGCCCTATTCAGATCTGATCGCTGTTGTGTGAAATAACACAGAGGTCGTTCATCGAATGACTGCGTATATGCACCGAGATGAGCATGCACGTCGCCAAACAGCAACAGGATGGTACGAAAATTACGATCACATGGGCGTTCGACAGTGCCGGATTTCTCAGCAGGCACTTGAGGAACATGCCTACGTACAGCACCTGCGGGGGGTGGCAAGTCAGTACCCCCCCTTGCATTGGAGCAGCGGCACTGCAGTCCCGTCCCCCCACATCAGAGCAGTCTTCCCCACAACAAAGGAGTGACTGCAGTCCCCGTTCTCCCCCTCCCCGCATTAGAGCAGCGGCACGGCAGTTCCCCCCTTCTGCCCCGCAACAGAGGAGTAGCACGGCAGTCCCCGTCCCCGGCATCAGAGCTGCAGCATGGCACAGCAGTGTGTCACACCACCACCACCCCTTCCGCATCAGTGCAGAGGTGGACAGACAAGCAGGTCGGGAGGAAAGGCGGTAAGTATTTAAGCCCTGTAAATGGGGCTGAGGGCAGCTAATTTCATTGTGCTGGGTGGGGATGGGGAGGATGCGGTCAATATCATTGAGCCTAGGGGCGGCCTGACCCCTAAATTCGGCTCTGGGGTTCGCAAGGTGATTGAAAGGAAGCGGGAGTTTGTGGGTGGTAACTGGATGTTTTCTGGTAGTGTCAGGAAAAACGCAGGCATTCCCAAGCGTTTTCAGGGAGGGTGTGTGACGTCAGCTCCGGACCCGAACAGCCTGTTTGTTTCGCACTAGAGAAGTAAGTTCTGAGCTATGGGGGCAGGGCCGGTTCTTGGGCGCTGGGCGCCCCGGGCGACAATAGGGGGCGTGGTCATTTACGCCCCCTGTACAGACTGAAATGATGTGCGGTGCACGATGACGTCATCGCGCACCGCACAGTAAAGGACCTCTCCACGAAGGGAAACTAGACGTGTACGCGTCTAGTTTCTCTTCACAGCGGCAGCGGGGGGCAACGGGCAGCGGGGGCACAGCAGCAGCGGATCTTGCCCTGGTGCGGCGCCCTCCGGAAGGCGGCGCCCCGGGCAAAAGTCCTGCTTGCCCGTGGCAAGATCCGCTACTGTATGGGGGTAATTCCAAGTTGATCGCAGCAGGAAATTTTTTAGCAGTTGGGCAAAACCATGTGCACTGCAGGGGAGGCAGATATAACATGTGCAGAGAGAGTTAGATTTTGGTGGGTTATTTTGTTTCTGTGCAGGGTAAATACTGGCTGCTTTATTTTTACACTGCAATTTAGATTGCAGATTGAACACACCACACCCAAATCTAACTCTCTCTGCAAATGTTATATTTGCCTCCCCTGCAGTGCACATGGTTTTGCCCAACTGCTAAAAAATTTCCTGCTGCGATCAACTTGGAATTACCCCCTATGTACAGACTAAACAGACTGGGAAAAAACATTTGAGGGTAAGTGAGTTTCGAACGGATTGCAGCTGTCCTCTGTCTGGCAGAATTTTTGCATGCCGTACACATGCATTTGCACACTTGCGCAGGGCAGGTTTTCACTCTCCCTGGGCGGCGACTATCTGATCGCAGACCTCTGCAAATTTGCAGCACAGCTATCAGGTCTGAATTAGGCCCTAAAATAGGCCCTGGACAAATTTCTAGATGTGGCCTCATGTGGGTGACACCAAATCAATGGTAGGCCGAACCAACACCAAAGTAGGTGGGATTAGTACACAGCAGAGCCGTAACTACGTGTGTGCCAGGTGTGCCTGGCACACAGTGCAGTCACCCTGAGGTCGCAACTGCCCGGATTCCAAATCAGCAGCTTGTAATTAGTCAAATTGACTCATTACAAGCCGCCAGTGTGTGCCGGAGGAGAGAACGAGGAGCAGATCCCCGCGCAGGTGAGAAGGAAGAGGAAGGAGGGGAAGGAGGGAGCCGCAGCAGCAGTATGTAATTAGTAGCGGCGCCGCTGCAGCTGTCCTTCTCCTTCCACATAGGCTGGCCGCCGCAGTGAATGCTGGGATGCACTTCCCTCATCCCAGCATTCACAGTGGCGGAGGCCAGCCAATGCGGAATGAGAGGGACAGCTGCATGCGGCACCGCTACCAATTATACTGCGATGCTGCGGCTCCGGAGTCCCCCTCCCTCCTCCTCCTTCTTCCCTGCCTCCGGAGCTGCCAGCACGAGGAGCCTGACTGCCTGAGCCAGCGGAAAGATGGTATCAACTATTGTGTCTGTCTGTCTGTCTATCTATCTATCTATCCTGCCGTAATGTGTAAAAAGGGGGACGCAGTCTGCCGTAATGTGTTAAAAGGGGGACGCTGTCTGCGGTAATGTGTAAAAAGGGGACGCTGTCTGCCGTAATGTTTAAAAAGGGGACGCTGTCTGCCGTAATGTTTAAAATTGGGGACGCTGTCTGCCGTAATGTGTAAAAAGGGAGACGCTGTCTGCCGTAATATGTAAAAAGGGGACGCTGTCTGCCGTAATGTGTAATAAGGGGGACGCTGTCTGCTGTAATGTGTAAACAGAGGGAATGGCTGCCGTAATGTGTAAAAAGTAGTGATGAGCGGGTTCGGTTCCTCGGGATCCGAACCCCCCCGAACTTCACCCATTTTTGCACGGTTCCGAGCAGACTCAGATCCTACCGCCTTGCTCGTTTAACCCAAGCGCGCCCGAACATCATCATCCCGCTGTCGGATACTCGCGAGATTCGTATTCTATATAAGGAGCCGCTCGTCGCCATTTTTCACTCGTGCATTGGAGATGATAGTGAGAGGACGTGGCTGGCGTTCTCTCAGTTTCTATGTTCAGTGTGCTGCAAGTATATCTGTGCTCAGTGTGCTGCAAATATCTGTGCTCAGTGTGCTGCAAATATCTGTGCTCAGTGTGCTGCAAATATCTACGTTCTCTGCCTGAAAAACGCTCCACATCTGTGCTTAGTGTGCTGCAAATATCTGTGCTCAGTGTGCTTTATTGTGGGGACTGGGGACCACGAGTATTATATAGTAGGAGGACAGTGCAGAGTTTTGCTGACCAGTGACCACCAGTATTATACGTTCTCTGCCTGAAAAACGCTCCATATCTGTGCTGCATTGTAGTATATAGTAGGACAGTGCAGAATTTTACTGACCAGTGACCACCAGAATTATATCAGTACGGTACAGTAGTCCACTGCTCTACCTACCTCTGTGTCGTCAAGTATACTATTCATCCATACCTGTGGTGCATTTAAGTTTTTGTGCGCAGTATATATATACAGTAGTAGGACAGTGCATAATTTTGCTGACCACCAGTATATAATATATAGCAGTACGGTACAGTAGGCCACTGCTCTACCTACCTCTGTGTCGTCAAGTATACTATCCATCCATACCTGTGGTGCATTTAAGTTTTTGTGCGCAGTATATATATACAGTAGTAGGACAGTGCATAATTTTGCTGACCACCAGTATATAATATATAGCAGTACGGTACAGTAGGCCACTGCTCTACCTACCTCTGTGTCGTATACTATCCATCCATACTTGTGGTGCATTTAAGTTTTTGTGCGCAGTATATATTTAAAGTAGTAGGACAGTGCATAATTTTGCTGACCACCAGTATATAATATGTAGCAGTACGGTACAGTTGGCCACTGCTCAACCTACCTCTGTGTCGTCAAATATACTATCCATCCATACCTGTGGTGCATTTAAGTTTTTGTGCGCAGTATATATATATACAGTAGTAGGACAGTGCATCATTTTGCTGACCACCAGTATATAATATATAGCAGTATAATACAGTAGGCCACTGCTCTACCTACCCCTGTGATGTCAAGTATACTATCCATCCATACCTGTGGTGCATTTAAATTTTTGTGCACAGTATATATAGGAGTAGGCCATTGCTATTGATATATTACTGGCATATAATTCCACACATTAAAAAATGGAGAACAAAAATGTGGAGGGTAAAATAGGGAAAGATCAAGATCCACTTCCACCTCGTGCTGAAGCTGCTGCCACTAGTCATGGCCGAGACGATGAAATGCCATCAACGTCGTCTGCCAAGGCCGATGCCCAATGTCATAGTAGAGAGCATGTAAAATCCAAAAAACTAAAGTTCAGTAAAATGACCCAAAAATCTAAATTAAAAGCGTCTGAGGAGAAGTGTAAACTTGCCAATATGCCATTTACGACACGGAGTGGCAAGGAACGGCTGAGGCCCTCTCCTATGTTCCTCATGAGAAGTGGGTCAGCTTCACATGAGGATGGAAGCACTCATCATCCCACTAGAAAAATGAAAAGACTTAAGCTGGCAAAAGCACAGCAAAGAACTGTGCTTTCTTCTAAATCACAGATCCCCAAGGAGAGTCCAATTGTGTCGGCTGCGATGCCTGACCTTCCCAACACTGGACGGGAACAGGTGGCGCCTTCCACCATTTGCGCTCCCCCTGCAAGTGCTGGAAGGAGCACCCGCAGTCCAGTTCCTGATAGTCAAATTGAAGATGTCACTGTTGAAGTACACCAGGAAGAGGATATGGGTGTTGCTGGCGCTGAGGAGGAAATTGACAAGGAGGATTCTGATGGTGAGGTGGTTTGTTTAAGTCAGGCACCCGGGGAGACACCTGTTGTCCGTGGGACGAATATGGCCATTGACATGCCTGGTCAAATTACAAAAAAATTCACCTCTTCGGTGTGGAATTATTTCAACAGAAATGCGGACAACTGGTGTCAAGCCGTGTGTTGCCTTTGTCAAGCTGTAATAAGTAGGGGTAAGGATGTTAACCACCTAGGAACATCCTCCCTTATACGTCACCTGGAGCGAATTCATCAGAAGTCATTGACAAGTTCAAAAACTTTGGGTGACAGCGGAAGCAGTCCACTGACCACTAAATCCCTTCCTCTTGTAACCAAGCTCCTGCAAACCACACCACCAACTCCCTCAGTGTCAATTTCCTCCTTACACAGGAAAGCCAATAGTCCTGCAGGCCATGTCACTGTCAAGTCTGACGAGTCCTTTCCTGCCTGGGATTCCTCCGATGCATCCTTGAGTGTAACGCCTACTGCTGCTGGCGCTGCTGTTGTTGCTGCTGGGAGTTGATCGTCATCCCAGAGGGGAAGTCGGAAGACCACTTGTACTACTTCCAGTAAGCAATTGACTGTCCAACAGTCCTTTGCGAGGAAGATGAAATATCACAGCAGTCATCCTGCTGCAAAGCGGATAACTCAGGCCTTGGCAGCCTGTGTGGTGAGAAGTGTGTTTCCGTTATCCACCGTTAATTCACAGGCAACTACAGACTTGATTGAGGTACTGTGTCCCCGGTACCAAATACCATCTAGGTTCCATTTCTCTAGGCAGGCGATACTGAAAATGTACACAGACCTCAAAAAGGAGTCACCAGTGTCCTAAAAAATGCAAATGTACCCAATGTCCACTTAACCACGGACATGTGGACAAGTGGAGCAGGGCAGACTCAGGACTATATGACTGTGACAGAGCACTGGGTAGATGTATTGCCTCCCGCAACAAGAACAGCAGCGGCGGCACCAGTAGCAGCATCTTGCAAACGCCAGCTCGTTCCTAGGCAGGCTACGCTTTGTATCACCGCTTTCCAGAAGAGGCACACAGCTGACAACTTCTTACAGAAACTGAGGAACATCATCGCAGAATGGCTTACCCCAAATGGACTCTCCTGGGGATTTGTGACATCGTACAACGCCAGCAATATTGTGCATGCATTACATCTGGGCAAATTCCAGCACGTCCCGTGTTTTGCACATACATTGAATTTGGTGGTGCAGAATTATTTAAAAAGCGACAGGGGCGTGCAAGAGATGCTGTCGGTGGCCTGAAGAATTGCGGGCCACTTTCGGTATTCAGCCACCGCGTGCCGAAGACTGGAGCACCAGCAAACAGTCCTGAACCTGCCATCATCTGAAGCAAGAGGTGGTAACGAGGTGGAATTCAACCCTCTATATGCTTCAGAGGATGGAGGAGCAGCAAAAGGCCATTCAACCCCAGGGGCGGATCCAGGAAAAAATTACAGGGGGGGCACCTTATGCACGCCTTCGGCATGCGGTCCCATGAAGGTGCGCGTGGCCTCACAACAAGGGCATTGAACTAGCAAAAAGGGTCATGGCCTCAAAGGAATGTCATATTCATAAGACGGGAAGAGGGTGGCACTTTGGAGAGGCAGAGGGTAACAGGAGATAGAAGGTGATGGGTTTATAGTGACGCAGGGGAGAGGAAGAGGGTGAGGCAGTGGGTGAAGGAGACATAGTGGGAGATAGAGAGGCAGTGGGTGACAGAGAGAGGGTGACAATGAGAGGCAGTGTGGGTAACACCGAGGAAAGGGTGACGAGGAAAAAGTGGGTGATGCCAGGGGGAGGTGGCAGTGGGTAACAAGGAGAGGGGGACAGGGAGAGGCAGTGGGTACCTAAGGTCTCTGTAGGAGTAGGAGGGAGTAGTGAGACATTTGTAGTGAAGTTTACAGAGACATGAAGGGAAAGTATCGCTGGGGAAACACAGAAGAAAACATGGAAGCTTAACACAATAACTGAGAGGAGAGGGAACGAGAAAGCGAGAGAGGGGGGGGGGGAGAGAGGGGGGGGGGGTTTGCAGGGGCTACTGAACCCAGCAAACAGCCTAATATATCCTATCTAAAATTCAATAAAGCACAAGTACATATATATATATATATATATATATATACACGCACACACACACACACACACAGTATGTGTGTATATACAGTATATATATATATATATACACACACACACACAAGCAGTATGTGTGTGAATGTGTGTGTGTGTGTGTGTGTGTGTGTGTGCGTGCGTGCGTGCGTGTGTGTGTGTGTGTGTGCGTGCGTGTGTGTGTGTGTGTATATATATATATACATATACACATACATATAAACATATATGAATCTATTTATGTGGCTGCACCAGAGAAGATAGTCAGTGCTGGCACTGCTGCCCACTTCCCTGTCCTGAAGCCCACTCACTGACCTTGTGCCCATGAGGGCTGCTGCTGCCCCACCAAGTCCGGGTGCTGCCGAGTCGCCTGCCTGATTCATGTGCGGCCTGATTCATGTGCAGCCCGCCAAGCACCAGCGGCTGCCGGTCAGTCGCATGTCGCTTGTGGCTGGACCATGGAGGAGGGGAGGAGAGAGAAGGGGAAAGCCTCCCCTCTCCTCAGAGACTTCCGGCTTTACTACAGCCGACTGCCTGCAGCTGCCACTGGGCCCTTCATCGCGGCGGGCGCCAGTGAACTGCGCCGCCGCTTTTTTTTTTAAGTGCCCGCGTGCCCCCCCCCCCCTGGATCCACCACTGTTCAAGCCTATACATCTACCTACGATATAGGCAAAGGAGGGGGAATGCACCTGACTCAAGCACAGTGGAGAATGATTTCAACGTTGTGCATGGTTCTGCAACCCTTTGAACTTGCCACACGTGAAGTCAGTTCAGACACTGCCAGCCTGAGTCAGGTCATTCCCCTCATCAGGCTTTTGCAGAAGAAGCTGGAGACATTGAAGGAGGAGCTAAAACAGAGCGATTCCGCTAGGCATGTGGGACTTGTGGATGGAGCCCTTAATTTACTTAACCAGGATTCACAGGTGGTCAATCTGTTGAAATCAGAGCACTACATTTTGGCCACCGTGCTCGATCCTAGATTTAAAACCTACATTGTATCTCTCTTTCCAGCAGACACAAGTCTGCAGAGGTTCAAAGACCTGCTGGTGAGAAAATTGTCAAGTCAAGCGGAACGTGACCCGTCAACAGCTCCTCCTTCACATTCTCCCGCAACTGGGGCTGCGAGGAAAAGGCTAAGAATTCCGAGCCCACCCGGTGGCAGTGATGCAGGGCAGTCTGGAGCGAGTGCTGACATCTGGTCCGGACTGAAGGACCTGCCAACGATTACTGACATGTCGTCTACTGTCACTGCATATGATTCTCTCACCATTGAAAGAATGGTGGAGGATTATATGAGTGACCGCATCCAAGTAGGCACGTCAGACAGTCCGTACGTATACTGGCAGGAAAAAGAGGCAATTTGGAGGCCCTTGCAGAAACTGGCTTTATTTTACCTAAATTGCCCCCCCTCCAGTGTGTACTCCGAAAGAGTGTTTAGTGCAGCCGCTCACCTTGTCAGCAATCAGCGTACGAGGTTACTTCCAGAAAATGTGGAGAAGATGATGTTCATCAAAATGAATTATAATCAATTCCTCCGTGGAGACATTCATCAGCAATTGCCTCCAGAAAGTACACAGGGACCTGAGATGGTGGATTCCAGTGGGGACGAATTAATAATCTGTGAGGAGGGGGATGTACACACTGAAAGGGGTGAGGAATCGGACGATGAGGAGGAGGTGGACATCTTGCCTCTGTAGAGCCAGTTTGTGCAAGGAGAGATTGATTGCTTCTTTTTTGGTGGGGGCCCAAACCAACCAGTCATTTCAGTCACAGTTGTGTGGCAGACCCTGTCGCTGAAATGATGGGTTTGTTAAAGTGTGCATGTCCTGTTTATACAACATAAGGGTGGGTGGGAGGGCCCAAGGACAATTCCATCTTGCACCTCTTTTTTCTTTAATTTTTATTTGCATCGTGTGCTGTTTGGGGACTATTTTTTTGAAGTGCCATCCTGCCTGACACTGCAGTGCCACTCCTAGATGGGCCAGGTGTTTGTGTCGGCCACTTGGGTCGCTTAGCTTAGCCATCCAGCGACCTTGGTGCACCTCTTTTTTTCTTTACATCATGTGCTGTTTGGGGACTATTTTTTTGAAGTGCCATCCTGTCTGACACTGCAGTGCCACTCCTAGATGGGCCAGGTGTTTGTGTCGGCCACTTGGGTCGCTTAGCTTAGTCACACAGCTACCTCATTGCGCCTCTTTTTTTCTTTGCATCATGTGCTGTTTGGGGACTATTTTTTTGAAGTGCCATCCTGTCTGACACTGCAGTGCCACTCCTAGACAGGCCAGGTGTTTGTGTCGGCCACTTGGGTCGCTTAGCTTAGTCATCCAGCGACCTTGGTGCAAATTTTAGGACTAAAAATAATATTATGAGGTGTGAGGTATTCAGAATAGACTGAAAATGAGTGGAAATTGTGGTTATTTAGGTTAATAATACTATGGGATCAAAATGACCCCCAAATTATATGATTTAAGCTGTTTTTGAGGGGGGTTTGTAAAAAATCACCCGAATCCAAAACACACCCAAATCCGACAAAAAATTTTCAGGGAGGTTTTGCCAAAACGCGTCCGAATCCAAAACACGGCCGCGGAACCGAATCCAAAACCAAAACACAAAACCCGAAAAATGTCCGGTGCACATCACTAATTGTGAGGTGTGAGGTGTTCAGAATAGACTGGAAATGAGTGGAAATTATGGTTATTGAGGTTAATAATACTATGGGATCAAAATGACCCCCAAATTCTATGATTTAAGCTGTTTTTGAGGGGGTTTTGTAAAAAATCACCCGAATCCAAAACACACCCAAATCCGCCAAAACATTTTCAGGGAGGTTTTGCCAAAACGCGTCCGAATCCAAAACACGGCCGCGGAACCGAATCCAAAACCAAAACACAAAACCCCGAAAAATGTCCGGTGCACATCATTAGTAAAAAGGGGACGCTGTCTACCATAATGTGAAAAAAGAGTACGATGTCTGCCGTAATGTGTAAAAGGGGCTCTACCTGGTGTAGTGACGCTAATGTTCGGCGTAATTTGAATAATGGAGACTACTGTGCACCGTAATATGAATTGGTATTATTTTGTGGTCACACCCCTTCCCCATGAAGCTATGCACCTATATATTTTTTGCGCGCCTATGACGCTCACTGCCCCTATTTTACACAGGGGGGGCGTCAATGACATTTCTTGCACACAGCACTAAAATGTCTAGTTACAGCACTGGTACACAGCAGTGATGTGCAGTGGGGTGAGGCAGGTGAGGTAGAGCCTTTCTATTCATACTAACGTTTGCGCCAGAGTTTTGACTGTATAAAGTAGAATAAAAAATACAAAGAATATGTTTGAAATATCTTCTTTTCAGTATTCTAATAATTTTTAAAGCCAAAACTCTGAAGTAAAAAGTCTATGGCAGGTGAGGCAGAGCCTATCTTTTACGCACATCTCTGATCAAAACTCACCAAATTTCCAGGAATTTATATTGCTGCACCAGTGTATAATGCCCACGTGAACTCTTTGGCTCATATATTGCTTGTTAATCTGGCTCTGGTGCTAGACTGTGTCTCCTGAGTAGAGATGAGCGGGTTCGGATCCCTGAGATCCGAACGCTACCGAACCTCCCCACCCGAGTCTGGATCCGAGTCAGGCTTAGGTTTTCCTGCCTGACTCGGAAACCAGAATGAGGCAAAACTTCATCATCCCACTGTCGGATTCCCGTGGGATCTGGATTTCATATAAGGAGCCGCGTGTCGCGGCTATTTTCACTACAGTCTCGGAGAGTGTAGTGAGAGGACGTGTCTCCGTCCTCAGTGTCTGTGTGGGGGCGGGAAAGAGGGGTGGCGAGTCTTGTGCTATCTTGTGCTGCTCAGTCCAGTCGCAGTGCTGGTGTCCTCTGCTGCTATATGTCCCCAGTGCTGCTGGCTGCTGTTTAAGTCTCTTGCAGTTTTGCTGTGTTGTCTTGCATCAGACCAGGGGTAGTGTCTTGTGCATCATCAGTCCAGTGACCAATCACAGTGGTGATGTCCTCTGCTGCTATATGTCCCCAGTGCTGCTGTCGGGGTGGTCTTCAGTTTGCCGGCGGCCGGACTCCCGACGACCAGCATACCGGCACCGGAATCCCGACCGTCGGCATACCGACAGCTTTTCTCCCTCTTGGGGGTCCATGACCCCCCTGGAGAGAGAATACTGGGCCCGCAGCGTGGTGAGTACAGCAAGCCTGCAAGGGGCTCATTTGTGATCGCCCATTTGCAATCGGTATGCCGTCCGCCGGGAGCCCGACCACCGGCATAACATACTATTCCCCTGCTGTATAAGTCCCTTGCAGTTTTGCAGTGTTGTCTTGCATCAGACCAGGGGTAGTGTCTCTGTTGTGCAGCATCAGTCCAGTGACCAGTCACAGAGGTGGTGGTGTCCTCTGCTGCCATATATCCAGTGTTACTGGCGTATAAAACTAGTGATATTGCCATATAATTCCCGTGATATTGCTGTATAATTCCCGTGATACTGGCGTATAATTACAGTGATATTGCAGTATAATTCTCAGGATACTGGCGTATAATTCCTGTGATATTGCCGTATAATTCCTGTGATATTGCCGTATAATTCTCGGAATACTGGCGTATAATTCCTGTGATATTGCCGTATAATTCCTGTGATATTGCCGTATAATTCTCGGAATACTGGCGTGTAATTCCTGTGATATTGCCATATAATTCCCGTGATACTGGCGTATAATTCCTGTGATATTGCCGTATAATTCCTGTGATAGTGCTGTATAATTCCCGTGATACTGGCGAATAATTACAGTGATATTGCAGTATAATTCTCAGGATACTGGCGTATAATTCCTGTGATATTGCCGTATAATTCCTGTGATATTGCCGTATAATTCTCGGAATACTGACGTATAATTCCTGTGATATTGCCGTATAATTCCTGTGATATTGCCGTATAATTCTCAGAATACTGGCGTATAATTCCTGTGATATTGCTGTATAATTCTCAGAATACTGGCGTATAATTCCTGTTATATTGCCGAATAATTCCTGTGATGTTGCCCTATAATACTCGGAATACTGGCGTATAAATCCTGTGAAATTGCCGTATAATTCTCGGAATACTGGCGTATAATTCCTGTGATATTGCCGTATATTTCTCGGAATACTGGCGCATAATTCCTGTGATATTGCTGTATAATTCCTGTGATATTGCCGTATAATTCTCGGAATACTGGCGTATAATTCCTGTGATATTGCCGTATAATTCCTGTAATATTGCCATATAATTCCCGTGATACTGGCGTATAATTCCTATGATATTGCCCTTTAATTCTCGGAATACTGGCATATTATTCCTGTGACATTGCTGTATAATTACTGTAATATTGCCATATAATTCCCGTGATACTGGTGTATAATTCCTGTGATATTGCCATATAATTCCTTTGATAGTGCTATATAATTCCCGTGATACTTGCGTATCATTCCTGTGATATTGCCGTATAATTCTCGGAATACTGGCATATAATTCCTATGATATTGCCGTATAATTCCTGTGATATTGCCGTATAATTCTCGGAATACTGGCGTATAATTCCTGTGACATTGCGTATAATTCCTGTGATATTGCCATATAATTCACGGAATACTGCCATAGAATTCCCTTGATACTGCCATATAATTCCCGTGATACTGGCGTATTATTCCTGTGATATTGCCGTATACTTCCAGTGATATTGCCATATAATTCCTGTGATACTGCCGTATAATTCCAGCTGTCCTGCTGTATAATTCCATATAAATCCATATAATTCCATATAAATCCAGTCCAGTGGTGCTGCCATATAAGTTCAGTGGTGCTGTCCTCTGCTGTATATTATTTACTCCAAATAAAGGGGTTATTAATATTTAATCCAAATAATTTTTACAGGGTTTGCCCTGTGAGGTGTAGAGGTACGCTAGTAGTATAGTGAACCGCCTTTCATCAAACTTTTGACAGGTGCCCCGCCCCCTTTAAAGCCCCGCCCCCTTTTAATTGTGTTTAATATAAAACTGATATCAAATTATATAAAACTGATATCAAATGATTATTGATTGGCTATTAAGAACAGAATCTGACCCTTAGACAAGCCGCATTTATATTAAATGGCTAACCAAAAAAAGCTTATGAAAAAGGCGTATTATATGGTATTAAAGCCGGGCAGTTATTGCGGTGTCGATAAATATTATAAGGCTAATAAAGGCAAGTTCAAAAGAGCGGAAATTAAAAAATGGTTTCAAGTACAAGACGCTTACACATTACATAAGCCGGCATGAAAAACCTATAAAAGGAACATGATTTGCGTATCGGATATAAATCAACAATGGCAATGTGATCTGGTTTCGCTCATAGACATTGCAAAGTACAATGATGGTTTTAAATATATATTAACCATCATCGATATATTCAGTAAGAAAGCGTGGGCGGCTGGTCTAGCATCCAAGAATGCAACAACAGTTGCTAATGCTTTTGAAAAAATATTCCAACAGGGTTGCGTGCCAAAGAAGTTGCAAAACGATAATGGTAAAGAGTTTCTAAACAAAATCTTTAAAAAAGTGTTAGAAAAATACGGCATACATCAATTCACAACCAATAATGAAGTGAAAGCGGCCATTATAGAATGCTTCAATAGGACTTTAAAAACAAGGATGTGGCGTTATTTCACAGCGCGGAACACGTACAGATATATAGATGTCTTACAAGATTTCATAAACAGCTATAATAACACATACCATAGAACGATTAAGTGTACACCGTGTGATGTGGGGCCCTCTAACGCTTTGAGAATTTTCAAGACGACGTACGGCGATTACTTTAGAACTAAGAAAATTACACCACGTTTTTACATCGGTGAACATGTACGCATATCCAAATATAAGGATATATTTCAGAAAGGGTATGAACAGAATTTTTCTGAGGAAATATTTGTCAAACAGAATGTGAACACTAAAGGTGTTAAGCCGCTTTATAAGTTGACGGATCTCTACGGTGAAGAAATTACCGGCTGTTTTTACCCCGATGAGTTACAAAGCGTGCCAAAAAACTATAATAGAATATACAAAGTGGAAAAGATTTTAAAACATAAGACGGTCACCGGTCGGAAATACGCGTTAGTCAAGTGGCGCGGGTACCCCGCAGAATTTAACAGTTGGGTTGACGCATCAGAGATAAAAGATATATAAAACGTGCCGCGCTCTAAACAAGATGAGCGATGGATGACAAATCGTTTTACATAACCTTACCCAGCAATGCCTCAGCGGATACTTTTCCGCAAAATAAGATTTCTAACTATACAACAAAACTTGCAAAGTCAATACACTTAAGCGGTGAGTGGGAAGTCGCTCTTACAGAAATACAATATCCACACACGTGGAATACCTTGGATATACAAGATTGTAAGTTACAAATAACACAGGATGTTATGTTTTCCAATCCAGTTGTGGAATTTGCAGCCGTGTGCGTTAAACCCGGATTTTATAAAACAATCGACGCGCTACTGGACGTAATCAATGCGGAAATAGGGCGACATAAACTGGATGGCGGATTAAGACTAGTGTACGATCCGCTTGAACGCGTTGTAACATGCGATAGTAAGCGGCTGTATCATCTTACAGCCGGTGATAAACTGACGACGATCCTTGGTTTACAACCTAAAACTAAGATTTCTAAACCATGCGCCGACATCAAAGGCGGCCAGTATACGCTGTATGTGTATACTGACATTATCGAGCACCAGAGGGTCGGTGATAGCTACGTACCGCTACTACACACAGTTGAAATTAAGGGATATAACAACGAGGTGATCACAATACGATATGAGAAACCCCAATACGTACCATTGTGCAAAGCGCATTTTGACACTGTAGCCATAGAGATAAAGAACGACCAGAACAAGAACATCTCATTTAAGTTTGGTAAAGTGATCGTGAAACTACACTTTAGATGTCGCAAACACGATATTTATTAACTAAACAGGATGGTCGCTGTTAAAAATTATGGCAATCCAGATCTCTACGTGCAATATTATAAAACGCAGGCCGGTAATGGATTACCAGGTTTTCACGGCAGCGCGTACATGTACGGCTGCGGTTTAGGCAGTATTTTTCGAAGTCTTTTCAGAAAAGCTGTTCCTCTTTTCCGGAGAGGTTTAGAGTTAGCTAAACCGCATATGAAGACCGCGGCACGTAATATAGCGAAAGACGTTATCGGACAAGCCACAATGGCCGTGATGAATAAGATACACGATGCGAACCAAGCAAAACAAGACGGTTCAGGACTAATATATACAAGAAAAGGCGTGTCTAAAAGAAAACGGAAGCTTCCGCCTTGGGACATACCCTTTTTAAATAAAAACCAGAGACGACGCAACTCAAAGAAGAAGAGAAAGCCGAAGCGCTCCGTTGGTGATATTTTTTAAACATGTCTTTCATACACCATGAGTCCGTTGAATGCGCAAAAACAGAGCTGGATCTTTTTGACGTGCCCCCGACACAAACACAAAAGTCTATACGTCGAAGTTCAACCTTTAGCGGCATTATCCGACACAGCGCCGCTTGAATTTTATATAGCGGCCAGCGGCGAACACTACTACGATCTGAACAACACGCTGCTGTACGTGACGTGCAAGATCGTACGAACCGATAACACACCGATACCGCAAGGCGCACGGGTCGTACTTATTAATTACCCCATAGCGACTTTATTCAACCAAGTGGATGTAACTTTGGGCAACAGGCTCATATCACAATCCAACAATCTATACGCATACCGCGCGTACATTGAGACTATATTGAATTACAGCTCAGACGCTTTGTCAACAAAGCACACAACAGGATTATTTTACAAAGATTCGGCTGGAGAATTTAACAACACGGTGCTGGACGGACCGAATACGGGGTTCAAATACGAGCAGGAGCGACAGAGCAGAGTCGCACGGTTGAATTGCTAGGACCGCTTCACTGCGACCTTTTTCATCAACATAAACTAATTTTAAATGCCGTTGACCTGAAGATTAAACTAACCAGAAACAAAGACGCATTCTTTTTAATGTCGGCTGACGCGGATGCCTTTAAAATACAGATCACAGCGGCGTCCCTGTTTGTGAAAAGAGTGCAGGTCTCACCGGCCGTGCGGATTGGGAACGCGCAGACCCTGCTAAACGGCAACGCGAAATACGCGATTGACCGCGTTGGGATGAAAATCTACAGCGTACCAGCGGGCAGTAGAGTATTTAATCTAGAAAATCTATTTTTAGGTCAAGTGCCGAAAACCGTTATAGTCGGCTTTGTGGATAACGAAGCATTTTCGGGAATCCATAACCAGAATCCCCTTTGCTTTGAACATAAAAATGTAAGTTTTGCTTCCCTTTATCTGGATGGAACACCGCACCCTGCAAAACCATTTCAACCAGACTTTGAACACGGTAATGCTGTAAGAGAGTATATGTCACTCATACAGATCACAAATAAGCAGAAATCTGACAATGGTATACTGATTGACCGCGAAGAGTACCTCAGAGGTTACACACTATTTGCTTTTGATCTGTCACCTGAGCAGGAATGTAGAGAACACCTCTCCCTGATAAGAACGGGCAATCTACGTGCTGAATATCGCTTCGCAGAAGCGTTGGACAGGACAGTCAATGTGATAATATACGCTCTATTTGATAACATCATCGAGATTAATCAAAGACGCGATGTGCTGTACGATTATCTATAAATGAAATAAACTAACACTGCGCTGCAGAAAAATGAACACATTACAGATAAACTGTATTCTGTACGCTGCGCAAAGCACACAGCATATTTTTAAAGGAACGTATCCGTGTGATCTGTTGCCTGCCGATAAACTGACGCATTACCCCTGCGCATTTGTAATCAACACGCATAGCAGTGGGCAGCCTGGCGAACACTGGTTGGCTGTTTATTTTAATGAAGATGGCATTTGTTATTTCTTTGATTCCTACGGTCTCTCGCCGGACAGTGATATTTTCCCAAAGAATATCATAAAGTTTTTACATTTTAATTCAAAAAGTATTTGTCACCAAAACCGTCGGTTACAAGATTTTTCAAGCGATGTATGTGGTCAATACTGTATTTACTTTATATTTTTTATGTGTAAAAACTACAAATATGATTATTTCTTGACAGTTTAGTAATGATACAAAACGTAATGACCGTTTAGTTTCAAACTTTGTAAGGAGTATGCCAAGAAGCCATTGTTTGAGTCATTATACAGATATATATATTCAGAATTGTGTAACTTGTTGTAATAACCAATGTTTTTGATGCATTTTATGTACAATGTGTCATAACTATGATTATTTTAAAATAAACATCAATGTTTTTAATCTTTATGCTGTTGTGTGTTTGTAAGTTTCTTTCAAAGACAACTGATTAGAATAGAGAAAAAACGGGGTCTTTCTAAATCATGAATATATTTTATTAGATCATAAAGTTTATTTACAGATACATTGCCGATGCATTGTTATAATATGTCATTTATTACAGTTCTATGCGTAAAAACTACAAATATGGTGATTTCTTGACATAATTTAGTAAAAATACAAAACATACATTGTGGTACAAAATAAGCACACAAATTTACAAAAATAAATAAATAAACAAACAAACATTAGTTATACATTAGAATGTCAACCACGGTGATTCCTGAAACAGATCTACGGCTCTTTTCCTAGGTAGTAGGTAGCCGTGAGGCGTTGTTAGGCCGGGTGAACTTAAAATATTTATACGTCTTTTCTTAAGGTTTTGCGGTGGCGCGGGCGATGATACAGCAACATCAGAGTCATCGTTCGACTCTGCTTTTAAACGGTCTAGGTACATTCTAGTTGACGCATTACTAACAAATGTGGATGGCACATTTAATTCAGACAAAGCACGCATAAATTCAGGCCAGCCGGTCGGCATCTTACGACTCGTCACGCTATGGTTTTGTGTGATGCTTCTTATTAAATATAGCATGTTGGAACCCTGTACAGCTGTGCCTTTATACAGAAACTCACCTTTAGCATTCCAGTTTGTGATGTGCTTAGAACGTGTAATTTTATTCAATAGTATTTCACAGTTTTTTTTATACCTCGCATTAACACCGGGAAAGAAGGATCAGATCAAAGAAAATCACAGCGCTGTTTCTAATAGGCCAAATCTCACAGGAAAGATATACAGTCCAAATTTCTTCACGTATATAAAGGACACTGTACCACATCGGTGTAGATAAAAGATAATCCTTACTTTATTTCAAACATCCATTTAAAAGTCTTTGTGCAGACACAGGGCAATCTTGGCAAGAGAAGCGGTACAAGCGTTGGATTTCAGATATACTTAATGGAGCTCACCAGACCCTCAGGACGCAGTTGATAATCGCGGTGCTATCTGTTACAGGTTTTGCTCACCCGCAGTTGTTATCCGTACACCGCTAGCCGTCCTTCGGTCACGGACCCTCCAGGCGCTGCAGCCGCCTCCACAATCCTCTGCTCTCCCCCGTTAGATGCTCCCTGCTGCACGCGGTTAAATGACCAGGTTCACCTACGGCTGCCGACGCGTTTATACCCTCTGCGGGTCTTTGTCGAGGCACAGGTGAAACTGGTCAGTTTGCAGATTTTATACCATCCCCCAAGAGTCTGGTGTGCTCGTTCCTAGGTACTTTAATACAGATTACAGGGCTTACTTAAAGTCACAACGACTCTCTCTATGAAATCCTTCTAAAAACACAAGCAAATATAAAAACATAGGGAGGTTTTCTTACAGGAACCATTTTATTTCAAAACTCCCGTTAAGGCCCCTCGGCTGTAGTGTCTTTAATTCTTGTATCCACCACATCTCCTTTCTAGCTAAGGCTGCAGCTACATCGTTTCTCCTCCAATTCCCTTTCACGTGGTCAATTATTTTACAGCCTATTATACTATCAACAGAACATTCACGTACTTCCCTACAATGTGCTGATAAACAATGATTTTCCAATCCTTTTTTAATGTTCTTAACGTGTTCACCCATCCTTATCTTGAATGGGCGACTAGTTCTTCCCACATACTGTTTCATACATTTACACTGTATCACGTAATCCACGTTGCTACTGCTGCATGTTACAAAGTGTTCAATTTTGTACTCTTTTTTTGTAGTATTGGATACAAAGGTTTCTATTTTACCACCTTCCTTGCTCTTAAAGTGCCTACATCCTACAAATAAACTGCATCTATAAAAACCCAACAAGAACAAAAGAATTGAGACAGCGCTATTCACTTTGTATAAAATCTTTTTAGTTTACTTTTCCATATGAATAATAAAGAATATAACATACAATTATACAATACAAGCATTAAACTATAGTGCCGGCCGGTACTAATAATATTTTAACAATATATTTAAAAACTATACCATATCAACACTGAATGTTTCCACTCTAAATCAACCTTTCCAACCACCTGTGTTACCACACTCTTGGTCCCTGTGATGGGAGTTCTCAATCCCAGAGTCAATATCACACAGTGGTTAGAAAACTAATCTATTTGGACAAAATACAATCTCAACCAAACACAGTATATAAATCATAAGAATAATTATTATAATCTATAAATAGCATCCATTTATCATAACAAATTAATTTATTAAAACACTGAATGTATAATGAATGATGCAGCTGATAATTAATAATCAGCTACTATTGAACAGAGTCCATATATTCCAATCCAGATATTTGCCATAGGTTAGTATAATTAATACCACAGATGGAACTCCTTTAATTATCGTCCATATATGTCAATCAATCTGTTTGTTAGTATTTATAGGGTGATTAATAATTCAGCTGTTAATAAAGCAGTTAATTAGTGTAGAATTGAAGATTAGTTGATTGTAATTAATATTTCAGCTGTGGTTAGAACCACAGATTAACTAATTATATTCCAAGAGTCCCAGTTTCCACCCAGAGTACCGTGCACAATATACTCAGTATTTACCTCTCCTTAGATTGTTGTAGGCATGGCAGCCGCTCCAACAAAATATGATAGTGTTCAGAAGATGTGCAACAATTTCCAAAAAGAGGTTCTCTCTCCTGGGTACAGCTTCGAACAAGTGCTTCAATCAGCCACCGCAACTGCTGTATGGTATGATGTCTGTCCCGGCAAATACCTCTATTATCCGCTCTCCTTAGCACAGCATATACTGGTCAAATGCTTCAACAAGCCACAATGCCGTGGCGTAGTGAGGTGCAGGGTATCCTAGATCAGCCGCAGCAGCCGCTGTGTGATATAGTATTTGTCCCGGCAATTACCTCCACTTTCCGCTCTCCTTTACACAGCGTGCGCTGGTGAGAGTGCTTCAGCAAGCCATGAGACAGTGGCGCAATGAGGTAAAGAGTATCCACAGTGATCTCCCGAGTCTCCAAACGCGTTTCTCCGTCTACCCTCCGGCCTCGGCGGCTTCCTCAGTGTAATATATTCTCTCTATCCGTTTATCCTTAAATACCTGATTTTCAGATTAACACATGCGCAATAGTATATGTGGTTCAAGCCTCATTTTCATCCATACTGGCTAAACGTATAATAACCTCCAAAGCTCCCTCTATTATAATATACTAACCAAAACATATCATTAACTTTAATGTTCTGAATATATTTCTCTAATAATTTAGCATCTATCCGCAACATATATAATTATTATTTATTAGAATAAAAATTAAATAAAAATAAAAACAAATATAAATATAAAAACAATGTTAATAATAATAAATACAAACAAAAATCACTCCTGATCTAAACCATGAGTTTTAATTTTTTTATATTTTATCAATAACCTTATGACCCTTACTGTCAAAGTTAACTATGGCACAACTAGACATATAGTACATTATATATCCGTATCTATTCAGTATAGCGCATCAGACATATTTAGCACATTAGCCAGTCTTCAAACTTAAACTTTGTTAACCCCTCAGAGCCTTTATTCACCTATATTCCTCTATATTTTACACTAGCCATTCGAACAATTTTCTTTAAGAAAATAAATTAGTTAAATTGATGTTTTCTATCTATTTTTTATATCTATTTTTATTTTCATTATTATTGTTATTATTATTAATATCTTTATCTCCATGATTTTTATTATCTTTATTATTATCATTTACATTATCTTCACTGTCACGTCTACTTCAATTAATTTGTTTAATTTAGATTCCGTTAAGTTCGACTGTATCATTCAATCCATTTGGCACAAGTGTGTCCATTTTATATATCCAGTAAGCTTCTCTCCTACATAGTCGATTAAATCGATCCCCTCCTCTGACAGTATTTTTAATTTGTTCTATTGCTATCATAGTGCATTCATCAAAATTATAAGACTGACAATGTGTAACATGACTGGACAATGGACATAACGGACTTAACGAAATCTAAATTAAATAAATTAATTGAAGTAGACGTGACAGTGAAGATAATGTAAATGATAATAATAAAGATAATAAAAATCATGGATAACAATAATAATGAAAATAAAAATAGATATAAAAAATAGATAGAAAACATCAATTTAACTAATTTATTTTCTTAAAGAAAATTGTTTGAATGGCTAGTGTAAAATATAGAGGAATATAGGTGAATAAAGGCTCTGAGGGGTTAACAAAGTTTAAGTTTGAAGACTGGCTAATGTGCTAAATATGTCTGATGCGCTATACTGAATAGATACGGATATATAATGTACTATATGTCTAGTTGTGCCATAGTTAACTTTGACAGTAAGGGTCATAAGGTTATTGATAAAATATAAAAAAATTAAAACTCATGGTTTAGATCAGGAGTGATTTTTGTTTGTATTTATTATTATTAACATTGTTTTTATATTTATATTTGTTTTTGTTTTTATTTAATTTTTATTCTAATAAATAATAATTATATATGTTGCGGATAGATGCTAAATTATTAGAGAAATATATTCAGAACATTAAAGTTAATGATATGTTTTGGTTAGTATATTATAATAGAGGGAGCTTTGGAGGTTATTATACGTTTAGCCAGTATGGATGAAAATGAGGCTTGAACCACATATACTATTGCGCATGTGTTAATCTGAAAATCAGGTATTTAAGGATAAACGGATAGAGAGAATATATTACACTGAGGAAGCCGCCGAGGCCGGAGGGTAGGCGGAGAAACGCGTTTGGAGACTCGGGAGATCACTGTGGATACTCTTTACCTCATTGCGCCACTGTCTCGTGGCTTGCTGAAGCACTCTCACCAGCGCACGCTGTGTAAAGGAGAGCGGAAAGTGGAGGTAATTGCCGGGACAAATACTATATCACACAGCGGCTGCTGCGGCTGATCTAGGATACCCTGCACCTCACTACGCCACGGCATTGTGGCTTGTTGAAGCATTTGACCAGTATATGCTGTGCTAAGGAGAGCGGATAATAGAGGTATTTGCCGGGACAGACATCATACCATACAGCAGTTGCGGTGGCTGATTGAAGCACTTGTTCGAAGCTGTACCCAGGAGAGAGAACCTCTTTTTGGAAATTGTTGCACATCTTCTGAACACTATCATATTTTGTTGGAGCGGCTGCCATGCCTACAACAATCTAAGGAGAGGTAAAATACTGAGTATATTGTGCACGGTACTCTGGGTGGAAACTGGGACTCTTGGAATATAATTAGTTAATATGTGGTTCTAACCACAGCTGAAATATTAATTACAATCAACTAATCTTCAATTCTACACTAATTAACTGCTTTATTAACAGCTGAATTATTAATCACCCTATAAATACTAACAAACAGATTGATTGACATATATGGACGATAATTAAAGGAGTTCCGTCTGCGGTATTAATTATACTAACCTATGGCAAATATCTGGATTGGAATATATGGACTCTGTTCAATAGTAGCTGATTATTAATTATCAGCTGCATCATTCATTATACGTTCAGTGTTTTAATAAATTAATTTGTTATGATAAATGGATGCTATTTATAGATTATAATAATTATTCTTATGATTTATATACTGTGTTTGGTTGAGATTGTATTTTGTCCAAATAGATTAGTTTTCTAACCACTGTGTGATATTGACTCTGGGATTGAGAACTCCCATCAAAGGGACCAAGAGTGTGGTAACACAGGTGGTTGGAAAGGTTGATTTAGAGTGGAAACATTCAGTGTTGATATGGTATAGTTTTTAAATATATTGTTAATATATTATTAGTACCGGCCGGCACTATAGTTTAATGCTTGTATTGTATAATTGTATGTTATATTCTTTATTATTCATATGGAAAAGTAAACTAAAAAGATTTTATACAAAGTGAATAGCTCTGTCTCAATTCTTTTGTTCTTGTTGGGTATATTCTTGGGTGAACTGGGATCAGTCCCCTGAGACTAGCTGCTTTCACCTTGTAAGGTGACAGCGCCAGGTGTATTTTCTTTTTAGTATCTATAAAAACCTTTTGATTTAATCCTAGTAATCATGGTAGGTTTTGGTGCAATTGCACTTTTCACAAGGCATGATTTTAAATTCGGGGCCCATTTATATATAACTCGCGGTTCATTAGGGAGTATTTTTTCTAGAGTGGGATCTGTTTTTAACATACCCCAGTGTTTCTTCAAAATCATTTCAATGTCCCTGTACTCACTATTAAATGTGGTTATATACGACACATTGTAATCTTCCCTTTTCTTCTTTGAAGTCTTACATAATAAGGTATCCCTCTCTATTTTTTCTACATCATTTAATGCATTATCCAAACTCTCCCGACTATACCCTTTAGTTAAAAACTGTTCCTTCATTTGCAATGATTGTTCTTTATATACCATATTCTCGGAACAGTTCCGCCTCAGGCGTCGGAATTTGCTCCCCGGAACCCCCCATAACCAGCTTGGGTGATGGTTACTCATCCTATTAATAAAAGAGTTACTATCGGTCGGTTTATTATAATTCTTTTAAGAGGCACACCGCTGACAACCTCTTACGGAAACTGAGGGACATCATTGCACATTTCTTGCCCCAATTAGACTCTCCTGGGTATTTGTGATATCAGACAATGCCACCAATATTGTGCATGCATTACATCTGGGCAAATTCCAAAACGCCCCATGTTTTGCACATACAATTAATTTGGTGGTGCAGAATTTTTTGAAAAATGACAGGGGCATGCAGGATAAGCTGTCGGTGGCCCGAAAACTGGGTCTGCGAGGAAACTATTTCCTAGCCCACCCACTGGCGGTGATGCAGGGCAGTCAGGAGCGAGTGCTGACATCTGGTCCAGACTGAAGGACCTGCCAACGATTACGGACTACTTTCACTGTATATGATTCTGTCACCATTGAAAGAATGGTGGACGATTATATGAGCGACAGCATCCAAGTAGGCATGTCAGACAGTCTGTACATATACTGGCAAGAAAAAGAGTCAATTTGGATGCCCTTGCACAAACTGACTTTATTTTACCTAAATTGCACCCCCTCCAGTGTGTACTCTGAAAGAGTGTTTAGTGTAACCTTGTCAGCGATCGGCACAGGAGGTTACTTCCACAAAATGTGGAAAAGATGATGTTCATCAAAATTAATTATAAATTTCTCCTGGAAGACCTTGACCAGCAATTGCCTCCAGAAAGTACACAGGGACCTGTGATGGTGGATTCCAGTGGGGACAAATGAATACTTTGTGAGTAGGAGAAGTATGTACACAGTGAAAGGGGTGAGAAATTGGAGGATAATGATGAGGTCGATATTTTGCCTCTGTAGAGGCAGTTTGTGCAAGGAGACATTGCTTCTTTTTTGGTGGGGGCCCAAACAAACCAGTCATTTCAGCCATAGTCGTGTGACAGACCCTGTCGCTGAAATTATTGGTTTGTTAAAGTGTGCATGTCCTGTTTATACAACATAAGGGTGGGTGGGAGACAATTCCATATTGCACCTCTTTTTCTTCTTTGCATCATGTGCTGTTTGGGGACTAGTTTTTTTAAGTGCCATCCTGTCTGCCGCTGTAGTGCCACTCCTAGATAGGCCAGGTGTTTTTGCCACACACTTGTGTCGCTTAACTTAGCCATCCAGCTACCTCATTGCACCTCTTTTTCTTCTTTGCATCATGTGCTGTTTGGGGCCTATTTTTTAAATCTGCCATCCTGTCTGTCACTGCAGTGCCACTCCTAGATGGGCCAGGTGTTTGTGCCGCACACTTGTGTCGCTTAGCTTAGTCATCCAGCCACATCTGTGCAACCTTTTGGCCTAAAAACAATATTGTGAGGTGTTCAGAATAGACTGTAAATGAGTGGAAATTAATGTTATTGAGGTTAATAATACCGTAGGAGCAAAATTACCCCCAAGTCCTGTGATTTTAGCTGTTTTTATGGGTTTTTTCAAAAATCATCCAGATCCAAAACCAAAACACGAAAGGGTGGTTTTGGAAAAGCCAAGCCAAAACCAAAACATGAGCGGGGAATTAGAACCAATACCAAAACACAAAACACGAATAGTGCCCGCCACACATCTCTAATTATTATACGTATGCTATATTAAGACTGGTTATGCATACTCTATATTATAGTAGATGTATGAACAGGCTACTGCATATATGCTACAGTATGTATATAATTGAATACTTATACTGTATATACATAGATAATTAATGAGTAGTGATACTGAGCACTGATGAGGATACTAGAACTGACACTGGGCAGCGAGAACAGCACTGGACTATTGTACTGTAGTATACTGTAGTATACTGGTCACCACAATGCAGCACAAGACAATGAGTAGTGATACTGAGCACTGATGAGGATACTAGAACTGACACTGGGCAGCGAGAACAGCACTGGACTATTGTACTGCAGTATACTGGTCACCACAATGCAGCACAAGACAATGAGTAGTGATACTGAGCACTGATGAGAATACTAGAATTGACACTGGGCAGCGAGAACAGCACTGGACTATTGTACTGTAGCACTGATGAGGATGATGAGCACTGATGAGGATACTAGAACTGACACTGGGCAGCGAGAACAGCACTGGACTATTGTACTGTAGTATACTGTAGTATACTGGTCACCACAATGCAGCAGCAAGACAATGAGCACTGATCCTGAGCACTGATGAGGATACTAGAACTGACACTGGGCAGCGAGAACAGCACTGGACTATTGTACTGTAGTATACTGTAGTATACTGGTCACCACAATGCAGCACAAGACAATGAGTAGTGATACTGAGCACTGATGAGGATACTAGAACTAGAACTGGGCAGCAAGAACAGCACTGGACTATTGTACTGAAGTATACTGGTCACCACAATGCTGCACAAGACAATGAGTAGTGATACTGAGCACTGATGAGGATACTAGAACTAGAACTGGGCAGCAAGAACAGCACTGGACTATTGTACTGTAGTAAACTGGTCACCACAATGCAGCACAAGACAATGAGTAGTGATACTGAGCACTGATGAGGATACTAGAACTGACACTGGGCAGCGAGAACAGCACTGGACTATTGTACTGTAGTATACTGGTCACCACAATGCAGCAGCAAGACAATGAGCACTGATCCTGAGCACTGATGAGGATACTAGAACTGACACTGGGCAGCGAGAACAGCACAGGACTATTGTACTGTAGTATACTGGTCACCACAATGCAGCACAAGACAATGAGTAGTGATACTGAGCACTGATGAGGATACTAGAATTGACACTGGGCAGCGAGAACAGCACTGGACTATTGTACTGTAGTATACTGGTCACCACAATGCAGCACAAGACAATGAGTAGTGATACTGAGCACTAATGAGAATACTAGAACTGACAATGGGCAGCGAGAACAGCACTGGACTATTGTACTGTAGTATACTGGTCACCACAATGCAGCACAAGACAATGAGTAGTGATACTGAGCACTGATGAGGATAATAGAACTGACACTGGGCAACGAGATGCAGCACTGGACAATTGTACTGTAGTACTGGTCACCACAATGCAGCACAAGACAATGAGTAGTGATACTGAGCACTGATGAGGATACTAGAACTGACACTGGGCAGCGAAAACAGCACTGGACGATTGTACAGTAGTATAGTGGTCACCACAATGCAGCACAAGACAATGAGTAGTGATACTGAGCACGGATGAGGATACTAGAACTGACACTGGGCAGCGAGAACAGCACTGGACTATTGTACTGTAGTATAGTGGTCACCACAATGCAGCACAAGACAATGAGTAGTGATACTGAGCACTGATAAGGATACTAGAACTGACACTGGGCAGTGAGAACAGCACTGGACTATTTTACTGTAGTATACTGGTCACCACAATGCAGCACAAGACAATGAGTAGTGATACTGAGCACTGATGAGGATACTAGAACTGACACTTGGCAGCGAGAACAGCACTGGACTATTGTACTGTAGTATACTGGTCACCACAATGCAGCACAAGACAATGAGTAGTGATACTGAGCACTGATGAGGATACTAGAACTGGCACTGGGCAGCGAGAACAGCACTGGACTATTGTACTGTAGTATACTGGTCACCACAATGCAGCACAAGACAATGAGCAGTGATACTGAGCACTGATGAGGATACTAGAACTGACACTGGGCAGCGAGAACAGCACTGGACTATTGTACTGTAGTATACTGGTCACCACAATGCAGCACAAGACAATGAGTAGTGATACTGAGCACTGATGAGGATACTAGAACTGACACTGGGCAGCGAGAACAGCACTGGACTATTGTACTGTAGTATAGTGGTCACCACAATGCAGCACAAGACAATGAGTAGTGATACTGAGCACTGATGAGGATAATAGAACTGACACTGGGCAACGAGATGCAGCACTGGACTATTGTACTGTAGTACTGGTCAGCACAATGCAGCACAAGACAATGAGCACTGATCCTGAGCACTGATGAGGATACTAGAACTGACACTGAGCAGCGAGATGCAGCACTGGACTATTGTACTGTAGTATACTGGTCACCACAATGCAGCACAGATACTGAGCACTGATATTGAGCTGATATTGTTTAAACAACAAAAGGGTGGGTCGGAGGGCCCAAGGACAATTCCATCTTGCACCTCTTTTTTGTACTTTGCATTATGTGCTCTTTGTGGCCTAGTTTTTAAAATTGCCATCCCGTCTGCCACTGCAGTGCCACTCCTAGATGGGCCACGTGTTTGTGCTGCCCACTTGTGTCGCTTAGCTTAGTCATCCAGCTACCTTGGTGCAACTTTTTGGCCTAAAAACAATATTGTTAGGTGTGAGGTGTTCAGAATAGATTAGAAATTAGTGGAAATGAATGTTATTGAGGTTAATAACACTGTAGGTTTAAAAATACCCCCAAATTCTGGGATTTTAACTGTTTTTATGTTGTTGTTTTTCAAAATATCCAGATCCAAAACCAAAACCCAAAAGGGTGGTTTTGGCAAAACCTATCCAGATCCAAAACACGAGCGAGGATCCAGATCCAAAACCAAAACACAAAACCCGAAAAGTGTCCACCGCACATCTCTAACACATCTCTTGTTCTGCCTAACGGCCCCATCTGTGGTTATATTTCTGGATTGCCCTTCTGCCTCCAGCTAGAATGATCCATTCCTGCAGCAGCTTTGTGACATAGACAATGAGTTATTTAGTAGTGTTAGAAAAGTGTCATATTTTTTTATGACCACAATTCTTTCCTCTCACTGACAACCATAATTGAAATATAATGTGAACATAGCAGTGGAGGAACAGAGAGGTATCAGCTGGAAAGCGGTGAAGCAACTGCCCAATTTTCCTGCTACATATAATAAGGAGCAGTAAGAAGCTGTCCTATGATGGAAACAGGCACATTTCATGCAGATGTTTAATAAACACGGTGATGAGTAAGAAGACACAGTTTCCAAGAAACATAAGGAGAGGTCAATAACGTAGGAGCAGGTGGATTCTCAATGCATGTTTATACATATTAAACACCAGTAATCTTGATGTTAAGTAAAAGCAGGTATCTGAAACTGAATTGGAAAGTGCTAAAGTTATAATGACCTCTAATCCAAAACAAAAGGGTGTGGGGGAGTATATATCGTCATGAATAATGTGGATATATATATAAAAAAAAAAAAATTAAAACAAATTCAAAACAGCCCCGGAGAGAGACACTTGAATAAATAAAAAAATAGAAAACTGGCTTAATAAAAACATTATTTCAAAACAAATCCAAAATATTCTAAACAAATAATACTGCAAAAATAAAAATTAGTAACATCATTTCATATGAATGGCAGGATGTACTAAAGGGGAAAGACAAGCAACTAAAATGGTGCATGGCCTACATCACAAAACATACCCAGAAAGACAAAAGAATCTCAATATGTATTGGTTGGAGCACAGAAGGGAAAGGGGAGACATGATAAAAAACGTTCAAATATATCAAGGGTTTTAACAAAGTCTAGGAGGGAAGCAGTCTTCAAATGAAAAGAAGTATTAGGACATGAGGACATGTACTGAGACTGGAGGGGGGTAGGTTCAGGGAAAATTTGAGTAAAAATTACTTCACAGAAAGAGTAGTGGAAAGTGGAATAGCCTCTCATCAGAGGTTGTAGAGGCTAAGACAGTAGAGCAATTTAAACATGCATGGGATAGATATAAGGATATCCTTACAAAGAAATAAGGCTCAAATAAGGTTTGAGGTAAAAATATGGTAAAGCAGGAGCAGACTAGATAGGCCAAGTGGTTCTTATCTGCCATCATCACATTCTATGTTTCTATGAAAGTTCGAGCAGAAACCCGAAAACATCCGTTTTTGGACGGGATCAGTATGAAATACGTACAATCAAAATACTGACGGTGAAAATCACGACTAGGTCAAAATACTGACAAGGGCAAAATACCGACATTTACAATGTCGACGGGTCAAAAAGTCAACACAAGTTTTTTATTGTTTTTTTTGGTGTGTATGTCGACGTAGGTTGACATGGACACCATGTAAGTGCATGGCTCGCGGCGCTCGGCACACTATTATATTCCCCCTCCAGGTCCACTGGGATGGTAAAGTACTGTATTTATTTATTTATTTATTAACAGTTTCTTATATAGTGCAGCAAATTCCGTTGCGCTTTACAATTTCAAATAACAATAACAAACTGGGTGATAACAAACAGTCATAGAAGTAGGAAGGCCCTGCTCGCAAGCTTACAATCTACAGGGAAATAGGCATGTGTACACAAGGAAAGGTGCTATCTATTGCATAGTTGTTCGCCAGATTGCAAAGGTTCTTGGAGGTCTGTATGATATGGTCATACAGCAATGATGAACCGGGTTTGAGAGGAAGGGAAAGTGAAGAATGAGAAGACATGAGGATATGTGTGGACTGTACAGAGTGGATGCAATTTGAAAAGAAGGTTTATGAAAGTTATGTGGGCGGTTCTGGAATTTGATATGCTTGCCTAAAGAGGTGAGTTTTCAGGGAACGCTTGAAGGTTTGGAGACCAGAGGAGAGTCTTATTGTGTGTGGTAGGGCATTCCACAGAGTGGGTGCAGCCCGATGAAAGTCCTGCAATCGTGAGTGGGAGCGAGTAATGAGTGTGGATGAGAGACGCAGGTCTTGTGAAGAGCGAAGAGGTCGGGTTGGGAGATATTTTGAGATAAGCGAAGTGATGTACGTTGGTGTAGTTTGGTTAATGGCATTGTGTGTGAGTAAAAGTATTTTATATTGAATGTACAGGTAACCAATGGAGGGACTGACAGAGTGGATCTGCAGACGATGAACGTCTAGTGAGGAAGATAAGCCTCGCCGCTGCATTCAGAATGGATTGTAGTGGTGAGAGTCTCGTTTTGGGAAGACCAGTTAGGAGACTATTGCAATAATCAATGTGGGAGATAATGAGAGTGTGGATTAGAGTTTTAGCAGTGTCTTGTGTAAGGTATGGTCGTATTTTGGATATGTTTTTTAGATGCATGTAACATGATCTTGAGACAGATTGAATGTGGGTAATGAAGGACAGATCAGAGTCAAGGATGACACCTAGGCAGTGAGCTTGTGGGGTAGGGTAGATAGTCGAGTTTTCAACAGTGATAGAGATATCAGGTTGGTACCTACTATTGGCCGGTGGAAATATAATTAACTCTGTCTTTGAAATATTTAGTTTGAGGTGGCGAGATGTCATCCAGGATGAAATGGCAGAAAGGCATTCAGTGACACGGTCCAGTACAGATAGGGACAAGTCAGGGGAGGATAGGTAGATTTGAGTATCATCTGCCTACAGATGATACTGAAAACCAAAAGAGCTGATTAGTTTACCAAGAGATGAGGTATAGATAGAGAAAAGCAGAGGACCCAAGACTGAGCCTTGTGGTTCTCCAACTGAAAGAGGTAGCGAAGAGGAGGTAGATTCAGAGAAGCGAACACTGAAGGAGCGATTAGATAGATAGGATAGGAACCAAGAAAGGGCTGTGTCTTTAAGACCTAGGGATTGTAGTGTCAGTATGAGAAGAGTGTGGTCTACAGTGTCAAATGCAGCAGATAGATCTAGAAGAATAAGTAGTGAGTAGTGGCCTTTAGACTTCGTAGTGACCAAATCATTAACCACTTTAGTCAGTGTACTGTATGAACAAGTCAGTTTCCAAAAAATAATTCTGAAAACCTCATGTCGACTTTTTGACCTGTCGACATTTTAAATGTCAGTATTATGACATTGACAGTATTAAAAATGTCGGTATTTTGACCATGTCGGGATTTTGACCTTGTTGGGATTTTGACCATCGGTCAATGGTTGTAGAGATTTTGACCGTAGAGACTTTGATTGTAGGTAAATTGACCACATCCCTTTTGGACATTGGCCACATTTCCCATGTGTAACAAGCTCCGGAATGCTATTCATATTGGCGGGGTTTGGGGTATGGAAACCACTCATTGTTATAGCTAGTTTTTTAGTCTTTCAATGGTAATAAATGAAGACAGTGGTTTGTGATCTAAATGCTGCTTTGGCAGCAGCTTTACAGCATGACCATGGGGGTGGGACCCAGCCGAAGGTGAGTGATACAGAGCGGCTGCGGGGTGAACGACAGAGGACTAGAGATGAGCGCCTGAAATTTTTCGGGTTTTGTGTTTTGGTTTTGGGTTCGGTTCCGCGGCCGTGTTTTGGGTTCGAACGCGTTTTGGCAAAACCTCACCGAATTTTTTTTGTCGGATTCGGGTGTGTTTTGGATTCGGGTGTTTTTTTCAAAAAACACTAAAAAACAGCTTAAATCATAGAATTTGGGGGTCATTTTGATCCCAAAGTATTATTAACCTCAAAAACCATAATTTACACTCATTTTCAGTCTATTCTGAATACCTCACACCTCACAATATTATTTTTAGTCCTAAAATTTGCACCGAGGTCGCTGTGTGAGTAAGATAAGCGACCCTAGTGGCCGACACAAACACCGGGCCCATCTAGGAGTGGCACTGCAGTGTCACGCAGGATGTCCCTTCCAAAAAACCCTCCCCAAACAGCACATGACGCAAAGAAAAAAAGAGGCGCAATGAGGTAGCTGTGTGAGTAAGATTAGCGACCCTAGTGGCCGACACAAACACCGGGCCCATCTAGGAGTGGCACTGCAGTGTCACGCAGGATGGCCCTTCCAAAAAACCCTCCCCAAACAGCACATGACGCAAAGAAAAAAAGAGGCGCAATGAGGTAGCTGTGTGAGTAAGATTAGCGACCCTAGTGGCCGACACAAGCACCGGGCCCATCTAGGAGTGGCACTGCAGTGTCACGCAGGATGTCCCTTCCAAAAAACCCTCCCCAAACAGCACATGACGCAAAGAAAAAAAGAGGCGCAATGAGGTAGCTGACTGTGTGAGTAAGATTAGCGACCCTAGTGGCCGACACAAACACCGGGCCCATCTAGGAGTGGCACTGCAGTGTCACGCAGGATGTCCCTTCCAAAAAACCCTCCCCAATCAGCACATGATGCAAAGAAAAAGAAAAGAAAAAAGAGGTGCAAGATGGAATTGTCCTTGGGCCCTCCCACCCACCCTTATGTTGTATAAACAAAACAGGACATGCACACTTTAACCAACCCATCATTTCAGTGACAGGGTCTGCCACACGACTGTGACTGATATGACGGGTTGGTTTGGACCCCCCCCAAAAAAGAAGCAATTAATCTCTCCTTGCACAAACTGGCTCTACAGAGGCAAGATGTCCACCTCATCTTCACCCTCCGATATATCACCGTGTACATCCCCCTCCTCACAGATTATCAATTCGTCCCCACTGGAATCCACCATCTCAGCTCCCTGTGTACTTTGTGGAGGCAATTGCTGCTGGTCAATGTCTCCGCGGAGGAATTGATTATAATTCATTTTAATGAACATCATCTTCTCCACATTTTCTGGATGTAACCTCGTACGCCGATTGCTGACAAGGTGAGCGGCGGCACTAAACACTCTTTCGGAGTACACACTTGTGGGAGGGCAACTTAGGTAGAATAAAGCCAGTTTGTGCAAGGGCCTCCAAATTGCCTCTTTTTCCTGCCAGTATAAGTACGGACTGTGTGACGTGCCTACTTGGATGCGGTCACTCATATAATCCTCCACCATTCTATCAATGTTGAGAGAATCATATGCAGTGACAGTAGACGACATGTCCGTAATCGTTGTCAGGTCCTTCAGTCCGGACCAGATGTCAGCATCAGCAGTCGCTCCAGACTGCCCTGCATCACCGCCAGCGGGTGGGCTCGGAATTCTGAGCCTTTTCCTCGCACCCCCAGTTGCGGGAGAATGTGAAGGAGGAGATGTTGACAGGTCGCGTTCCGCTTGACTTGACAATTTTGTCACCAGCAGGTCTTTCAACCCCAGCAGACTTGTGTCTGCCGGAAAGAGAGATCCAAGGTAGGCTTTAAATCTAGGATCGAGCACGGTGGCCAAAATGTAGTGCTCTGATTTCAACAGATTGACCACCCGTGAATCCTTGTTAAGCGAATTAAGGGCTGCATCCACAAGTCCCACATGCCTAGCGGAATCGCTCCCTTTTAGCTCCTTCTTCAATGCCTCCAGCTTCTTCTGCAAAAGCCTGATGAGGGGAATGACCTGACTCAGGCTGGCAGTGTCTGAACTGACTTCACGTGTGGCAAGTTCAAAGGGCATCAGAACCTTGCACAACGTTGAAATCATTCTCCACTGCACTTGAGACAGGTGCATTCCACCTCCTATATCGTGCTCAATTGTATAGGCTTGAATGGCCTTTTGCTGCTCCTCCAACCTCTGAAGCATATAGAGGGTTGAATTCCACCTCGTTACCACTTCTTGCTTCAGATGATGGCAGGGCAGGTTCAGTAGTTTTTGGTGGTGCTCCAGTCTTCTGTACGTGGTGCCTGTACGCCGAAAGTGTCCCGCAATTTTTCTGGCCACCGACAGCATCTCTTGCACGCCCCTGTCGTTTTTTAAAAAATTCTGCACCACCAAATTCAAGGTATGTGCAAAACATGGGACGTGCTGGAATTTGCCCATATTTAATGCACACACAATATTGCTGGCGTTGTCCGATGCCACAAATCCACAGGAGAGTCCAATTGGGGTAAGCCATTCCGCGATGATCTTCCTCAGTTGCCGTAAGAGGTTTTCAGCTGTGTGCGTATTCTGGAAACCGGTGATACAAAGCGTAGCCTGCCTAGGAAAGAGTTGGCGTTTGCGAGATGCTGCTACTGGTGCCGCCGCTGCTGTTCTTGCGGCGGGAGTCCATACATCTACCCAGTGGGCTGTCACAGTCATATAGTCCTGACCCTGCCCTGCTCCACTTGTCCACATGTCCGTGGTTAAGTGGACATTGGGTACAGCTGCATTTTTTAGGACACTGGTGACTCTTTTTCTGAGGTCTGTGTACATTTTCGGTATCGCCTGCCTAGAGAAATGGAACCTAGATGGTATTTGGTACCGGGGACACAGTACCTCCAACAAGTCTCTAGTTGGCTCTGCAGTAATGATGGATACCGGAACCACGTTTCTCACCACCCAGGATGCCAAGGCCTCAGTTATCCGCTTTGCAGTAGGATGACTGCTGTGATATTTCATCTTCCTCGCAAAGGACTGTTGAACAGTCAATTGCTTACTGGAAGTAGTACAAGTGGGCTTACGACTTCCCCTCTGGGATGACCATCGACTCCCAGCGGCAACAACAGCAGCGCCAGCAGCAGTAGGCGTTACACGCAAGGATGCATCGGAGGAATCCCAGGCAGGAGAGGACTCGTCAGAATTGCCAGTGACATGGCCTGCAGGACTATTGGCATTCCTGGGGAAGGAGGAAATTGACACTGAGGGAGTTGGTGGGGTGGTTTGCGTGAGCTTGGTTACAAGAGGAAGGGATTTACTGGTCAGTGGACTGCTTCCGCTGTCACCCAAAGTTTTTGAACTTGTCACTGACTTATTATGAATGCGCTGCAGGTGACGTATAAAGGAGGATGTTCCGAGGTGGTTAACGTCCTTACCCCTACTTATTACAGCTTGACAAAGGGAACACACGGCTTGACACCTGTTGTCCGCATTTCTGGTGAAATACCTCCACACCGAAGAGCTGATTTTTTTGGTATTTTCACCTGGCATGTCAACGGCCATATTCCTCCCACGGACAACAGGTGTCTCCCCGGGTGCCTGACTTAAACAAACCACCTCACCATCAGAATCCTCCTGGTCAATTTCCTCCCCAGCGCCAGCAACACCCATATCCTCCTCATCCTGGTGTACTTCAACACTGACATCTTCAATCTGACTATCAGGAACTGGACTGCGGGTGCTCCTTCCAGCACTTGCAGGGGGCGTGCAAATGGTGGAAGGCGCATGCTCTTCACGTCCAGTGTTGGGAAGGTCAGGCATCGCAACCGACACAATTGGACTCTCCTTGTGGATTTGGGATTTCGAAGAATGCACAGTTCTTTGCTGTGCTGCTTTTGCCAGCTTGAGTCTTTTCATTTTTCTAGCGAGAGGCTGAGTGCTTCCATCCTCATGTGAAGCTGAACCACTAGCCATGAACATAGGCCAGGGCCTCAGCCGTTCCTTGCCACTCCGTGTGGTAAATGGCATATTGGCAAGTTTACGCTTCTCCTCCGACAATTTTATTTTAGGTTTTGGAGTCCTTTTTTTTCTGATATTTGGTGTTTTGGATTTGACATGCTCTGTACTATGACATTGGGCATCGGCCTTGGCAGACGACGTTGCTGGCATTTCATCGTCTCGGCCATGACTAGTGGCAGCAGCTTCAGCACGAGGTGGAAGTGGATCTTGATCTTTCCCTAATTTTGGAACCTCAACATTTTTGTTCTCCATATTTTAATAGGCACAACTAAAAGGCACCTCAGGTAAACAATGGAGATGGATACTAGTATACAATTATGGACTGCCTGCCGACTGCAGACACAGAGGTAGCCACAGCCGTGAACTACCGTACTGTACTGTGTCTGCAGCTAATATAGACTGGTTGATAAAGAGAAGATGTCTATGTAACTATGTATGTATAAAGAAGACTGAAAAAAATCCACGGTTAGGTGGTATACAATTATGGACGGACTGCCTGCCGAGTGCAGACACAGAGGTAGCCACAGCCGTGAACTACCGTACTGTACTGTGTCTGCAGCTAATATAGACTGGTTGATAAAGAGAAGATGTCTATGTAACTATGTATGTATAAAGAAGAATGAAAAAAAACCACGGTTAGGTGGTATACAATTATGGACGGACTGCCTGCCGAGTGCAGACACAGAGGTAGCCACAGCCGTGAACTACCGTACTGTACTGTGTCTGCAGCTAATATAGACTGGTTGATAAAGAGAAGATGTCTATGTAACTATGTATGTATAAAGAAGAATGAAAAAAATCCACGGTTAGGTGGTATTACAATTATGGACGGACTGCCTGCCGAGTGCAGAGACACAGAGGTAGCCACAGCCGTGAACTACCGTACTGTGTCTGCTGCGACTGGATGATAAATGATATAAAAAATATATATATATCACTACTGCAGCCGGACAGGTATATATTATATATTATATAATGACGGACCTGCTGGACACTGTCTGTCAGCAGAATGAGTTTTATTTTTATAGAATAAAAAAAAAAAAACCACACGTCACACGACGAGTGTTTAACTTTTTCAGGCAATCACAATATAAGTATACTACTAACTATACTGGTGGTCAGTGTGGTCAGGTCACTGGTCAGTCACACTGGCAGTGGCACTCCTGCAGCAAAAGTGTGCACTGTTTAATTTTAATATAATATGTACTCCTGGCTCCTGCTATAACCTATAACTGGCACTGCAGTAGTGCTCCCCAGTCTCCCCCACAATTATAAGCTGTGTGAGCTGAGCAGTCAGACAGATATATAATATATATAGATGATGCAGCACACTGGCCTGAGCCTGAGCAGTGCACACATATATGGTATGTGACTGACTGAGTCACTGTGTGTATCGCTTTTTTCAGGCAGAGAACGGATATATTAAATAAACTGCACTGTGTGTCTGGTGGTCACTCACTATATAATATATTATGTACTCCTGGCTCCTGCTATAACCTATAACTGGCACTGCAGTAGTGCTCCCCAGTCTCCCCCACAATTATAAGCTGTGTGAGCTGAGCAGTCAGACAGATATATATAATATTATATGTAGATAATAGATGATGCAGCACACTGGCCTGAGCCTGAGCAGTGCACACAGATATGGTATGTGACTGACTGAGTCACTGTGTGTATCGCTTTTTTCAGGCAGAGAACGGATATATTAAATAAACTGCACTGTGTGTCTGGTGGTCACTCACTATATAATATATTATGTACTCCTGGCTCCTGCTATAACCTATAACTGGCACTGCAGTAGTGCTCCCCAGTCTCCCCCACAATTATAAGCTGTGTGAGCTGAGCAGTCAGACAGATATATATAATATTATATATAGATAATAGATGATGCAGCACACTGGCCTGAGCCTGAGCAGTGCACACAGATATGGTATGTGACTGAGTCACTGTGTGCTGTGTATCGCTTTTTTCAGGCAGAGAACGGATTATAAAGTAAACTGCACTGTCCTCACTAGTAAACTCTCTCCACTCAGTCTCTACACTTCTACAGTAACAGTACTCCTCCTAGTGTCAGCTCCAGTAAATCTCTCTCAGTCTCTTATAATCTAAATGGAGAGGACGCCAGCCACGTCCTCTCCCTATCAATCTCAATGCACGTGTGAAAATGGCGGCGACGCGCGGCTCCTTATATAGAATCCGAGTCTCGCGATAGAATCCGAGCCTCGCGAGAATCCGACAGCGTCATGATGACGTTCGGGCGCGCTCGGGTTAACCGAGCAAGGCGGGAAGATCCGAGTCGCTCGGACCCGTGAAAAAAAACATGAAGTTCTGGCGGGTTCGGATTCAGAGAAACTCATCTCTACAGAGGACTGACTGGGGGATGGGCAGTGGGTAGGTATTATAGTGCAGGGGGGCCGGGTAGGAGTAGGGGGAGGGGGGCAGAGCAGGTAGCGGAGTGGGACAGAGTAGGGTGAGGGGCTGATCAAAGTAGAAATTTCCATGGTGAAATACATTGGGAATGGTATTGTGACCTCATTGCACTGTACTTCGTTATATTGCACAATGTTAAAGGCTGGTCTGGATGCAAAAGAGGAAAGGCTGACATTGCTCCATTATGTAGAAGACAATTTTTTATGACCCGGGAATGCTGAAAATTACTCTAGTCTAGACAGAGCAAAACAGTTCTTTGAAACATCTAGAATAGTTCAGGATAAAATGGGTTGAGCAATAATCTATGTTCAGAGTGCAAAAAAGTTCAAATATTTGCAAAAATCGCTACAACCACAGTGCTCTGATAAATTAAAGCAGTAATAAAATGGTAAATGAAGATTGTGATTTAATTTTGAATTTAGAGGGTAATTCAGAGTTGATCGCAGCAGCAAATTTGTTAGCAGTTGGGCAAAACCATGTGCACTGCAAGGGGGCAGATATAAAATTTTCAGAGAGAGTTAGATTTGGGTAGGTTATTTTGTTTCTGTGCAGGGTAAATACTGGCTGCTTTATTTTTACACTGCAATTTAGATTTCAGTTTGAACACACCCCACCCAAATCTAACTCTCTCTGCACATGTTATATCGGCCCCCTCCTCCCTGCAGTGCACATGGTTTTGCCCAAATGCTAACAAATTTGCTGCTGTGATCAACTCTGAATTAGTCCCTTAATCAGTTGTCAGTTTTACCAACATTTATCCGAATGGCCATAATGAATTAAATTATTTGATCATAACTACAGTAGTTGCATGTCGTCTTCAGTGCAATTTTTATTGAAGGATTGTATGATATAGTGTATTTAGAAGGCAGCTTAATCTAAATTACTACAGTCAGGCACTCCAGGTATTTTAAAGGATTGATGGAGCTTGGAATTTGCTTGTTACGCACTTAGCGCTCCCTAACCCATGTCGCCCTGCAGCCAACAATGGATCAGTAATTTAACACAGCAAAACGAAGCCAAACATGCAAGAAGCAGGCAGTTCTCTAATGAGTCGGAGTCTGCAGATTCCCCCGAAGCAGGCTAATACTACTTGCAGTGCATTCTCTCAATTTCTATTTACTTGTTTACCACTTCTTTTGTTGCTATAGTAAAACCAGATGATAAATTATACATTTTACTGCAGTCTTCTACGCTGAATGGGGGTAATTCAGACCTGATCGTAGCAGCAAATTTGTTAGCAGTTGGGCAAAACCATGTGCACTGCTGGGGGGCAGATATAACATGTGTAGAGAGAGTTAGATTTGGGTGGGGTGTGTTCAAAGTTCAAACTGAAATCTAAATTGCAGTGTAAAATTAAAGCAGCCAGTATTTACTCTGCACAAAAACAATAACCCACTCAAATCTAACTCTCTCTGCACATGTTATATCTGCCACACCTGCAGTGCACATTGGGGGTCATTCCGAGTTGATCGCTCGCTAGCTACTTTTAGCAGCCGTGCAAACGCATAGTCGCCGCCCACAGGGGTGTGTATTTTCGCTTTGCAAGTGTGAAAATGCCTGTGCAGCTGAGCGGGTATAAACACATTTTGTGCAGAACAAGACCAGCCTTTTAGTTACTTATTCTGTGCGATGATTGCAGCGACGATGGTCCCGGAATTGACGTCAGATACTCGCCCTGCAAACGCCTGGACACGCCTGCGTTTTTCCAAACACTCCCATAAAAAAGGTTAGTTGACTTCCTGTCAATCTCCTTGCGATCGGCTGTGCGAATGGAATCGTCGCTAGAAGCAGTGCAATACAACAATGCTCTTTGTACCCGCACAACGCGCGTGCGCATTGCGCCCCATACGCATGCGTAGTTTTGCCTTTTTTTTAACTGATCGCTACGCAGCGAACATCGGCAGCTAGTGATCAACTCGGAATGACCCCCATGGTTTTCCCAACTGCTAACAAATTTGCTGCTACGATCAGGTCTGAATTAGCCCCAGTATTCCTACAACTTCACTCAAACCCAGTGAATGATTTACATTGGAAATAGGTTATTTAGAAAAAAGTCACAATCGACACCCATACAAAAGCCTCAAATCTATATTTGAGCCACTAGGGGAAGGCAGGTTTAGTTTGGATTGCGAGCTATTTCCATTCAAAATAAATTACTAAATGAACATATTAATATTAGAGATGAGCGGGTTCGGTTCCTCAGGATCCGAACCCCCCCAAACTTCACCTATTTTACACGGTTCCGAGGCAGCCTCGGATCTTCCCGCCTTGCTCGGTTAACCAGAACGCGCCCGAATGTCATCATCCCGCTGTCGGATTCTCGCGAGATTCATATTCTATATAAGGAGCCGCGCGTCACCGCCATTTTCACTTGTGCATTGGAGATTGAACGGAGAGGACGTGGCAGCGTTCTCTCCCTGAAAAGCTCCGTAATCTGTGCTCATTGTGCTGCAAATATCTGTGCTCAGTGTGCTGAAAATAATCTGTGCTCAGTGTGCTGAAAATATCTACGTTCTCTGCCTGAAAACGCTCCATATCTGTGCTCAGTGTGCTGAAAATATCTACGTTCTCTGCCTGAAAACGCTCCATATCTGTGCTCAGTGTGCTGAAAATATCTACGTTCTCTGCCTGAAAACGCTCCATATCTGTGCTCAGTGTGCTGCAAATATCTGATTAGTGTGCTGCATTGTGGGGACTGGGGACCACCAGTATATAATAATTATAGTAGTACAGTACAGTAGGCCATTGCTGTATCTTGCAGCTCTGTGTCACTGCAAGTATCCATTCCATATCTGTGCGGCATTTTTGTGAGCAGTATATATAGTATTACAGTGCAGCATTTTGGTGACTAACAGTATATAGTTGTACAGAAGGCCATTGCTGTATCTTGCAGTTCTGTGTCACTGCATGTATCCATTCCATATCTGTGCGTCATTTTTGTGAGTAGTATATATAGTATTATAGGAGGTCATTCCGAGTTGTTCGCTCGCAAGGCGATTTTAGCAGAGTTGCTCACGCTAAGCCGCCGCCTACTGGGAGTGAATCTTAGCATCTTAAAATTGCGAACGACGTATTCGCAATTTTGCGATTACAAACTTCTTAGCAGTTTCAGAGTAGCTTCAGACTTACTCGGCATCTGCGATCAGTCAGTGCTTGTCGTTCCTGGTTTGACGTCACAAACACACCCAGCGTTCGCCCAGACACTCCCCCGTTTCTCCAGCCACTCCTGCGTTTTTTCCGGAAACGGTAGCGTTTTTTCCCCCACACGCCCATAAAACGGCCTGTTTCCGCCCAGAAACACCCATTTCCTATCAATCACATTACGATCGCCTGAGCGAAGAAAAAGCCGTAAGTAAAAATCCTAACTTCATAGCAAATTTACTTGGCGCAGTCGCAGTGTGGACATTGCGCATGCGCACTAAGCGGAAAATCGCTGCGATGCGATGAAATTTACCGAGCGAACAACTCGGAATGAGGGCCCTAGTGCAGCATTTTGGTGACTAACTGTATATAGTTGTACAGTAGGCCATTGCTGTATCTTGCAGCTCTGTGTCACTGCAAGTATCCATTCCATATCTGTGCGGCATTTTTGTGAGCAGTATATATAGTATTACAGTGCAGCATTTTGGTGACTAACAGTATATAGTTGTACAGAAGGCCATTGCTGTATCTTGCAGTTCTGTGTCACTGCATGTATCCATTCCATATCTGTGCGGCATTTTTGTGAGCAGTATATATAGTATTATAGTGCAGCATTTTGGTGACTAACAGTATATAGTTGTACAGTAGGCCATTGCTGTATCTTGCAGCTCTGTGTCACTGCATGTATCCATTCCATATCTGTGCGGCATTTTTGTGAGCAGTATATATATATATAGTATTATAGTGCAGCATTTTGGTGACTAACAGTATATAGTTGTACAGTAGGCCATTGCTGTATCTTGCAGCTCTGTGTCACTGCAAGTATCCATTCCATATCTGTGCGGCATTTTTGTGAGCAGTATATATAGTATTACAGTGCAGCATTTTGGTGACTAACAGTATATAGTTGTACAGAAGGCCATTGCTGTATCTTGCAGTTCTGTGTCACTGCAAGTATCCATTCCATATCTGTGCAGCATTTTTGTGAGCAGTATATATAGTATTACAGTGCAGCATTTTGGTGACTAACAGTATATAGTTGTAGTGTAGGCCATTGCTGTATCTTGCAGCTCTGTGTCACTGCAAGTATCCATTCCATATCTCTGCGGCATTTTTGTGAGCAGTATATATAGTATTACAGTGCAGCATTTTGGTGACTAACAGTATATAGTTGTACAGAAGGCCATTGCTGTATCTTGCAGTTCTGTGTCACTGCATGTATCCATTCCATATCTGTGCGGCATTTTTGTGAGCAGTATATATAGTATTATAGTGCAGCATTTTGGTGACTAACAGTATATAGTTGTACAGTAGGCCATTGCTGTATCTTGCAGCTCTGTGTCACTGCATGTATCCATTCCATATCTGTGCGGCATTTTTGTGAGCAGTATATATAGTATTATAGTGCAGCATTTTGGTGACTAACAGTATATAGTTGTACAGTAGGCCATTGCTGTATCTTGCAGCTCTGTGTCACTGCAAGTATCCATTCCATATCTGTGCAGCATTTTTGTGAGCAGTATATATAGTATTACAGTGTAGCATTTTGGTGACTAACAGTATATAGTTGTACTGTAGGCCATTGCTGTATCTTGCAGCTCTGTGTCACTGCAAGTATCCATTCCATATCTCTGCGGCATTTTTGTGAGCAGTATATATAGTATTACAGTGCAGCATTTTGGTGACCAACAGTATATAAGCACATGAGGGAAGAGGGCCCTGCTCGTGAGAGATTACAATCTAAAGGGGAGGGGTAGACAGACATGGGTGACACAGATGGGGTACATAGAGAATGTGGAACAGAGGGTTAGGAATCTGGATGATATTTGGCTGGGTTTGGTGAAGAAGTGGACCCCCAGAAGGCACAAGTCAGTACTTAACATTGCAACCTTTTACTGGGCTATGCAGGAGAAAATTAAAAAGGGAGGGGGGGGGGGGGGGGGCGATAACTTCCACCGCTTTCAAAAAGGTCAATGGAAGCTAAAATAATGGGCAACTACCTCATGGAAGCCAGATACAGTATACCAAACAGTACTTAGCAGAGTTAGGAATGAGTGCATACGAAATACAGAAACATTTTGTCATAATATTTCAGAAACTGCATGGCACTCTTTTGCTCTAATACACCACCTGCTTTAGGATTTATATTCAAAAACATTGTCTCCATAATTCCAAAAACGTCAGTATCCTTCTAGTGATTTGGACCAATAATACCATTGATTAGAACGAATAATTCCTGTGATTTTGTCATTTTCTTCCAGTGATTTGGACCAATAATACCATTGATTAGAATGAATAATTCCTGTGATTTTGTCATTTTCTTCCAGTGATTTGGACCAATAATACCATTGATTACAACGAATAATTCCTGTGATTTTGTCATTTTCTTCCAGTGATTTGGACCAATAATATCATTGATTAGAACGAATAATTCCAGTGATTTTGTCATTTTCTTCTAGTGATTTGGACCAATAATACCATTGATTAGAAAGAATAATTCCAGTGATTTTGTCATTTTCTTTCAGTGATTTGGACCAATAATACCATTGATTGGAACAAATAATTCCAGTGATTTTGTCATTTTCTTCCAGTGATTTGGACCAATAATACCATTGATTAGAACAAATAATTCCTATGATTTTGTCATTTTCTTCCAGTGATTTGGACCAATAATACCATTGATTAGAACGAATAATTCCAGTGATTTTGTCATTTTCTACCAGTGATTTGGACCAATAATACCATTGATTAGAACGAATAATTCCAGTGATTTTGTCATTTTCTTCCAGTGATTTGGACCAATAATACCATTGATTAGAACGAATAATTCCTGTGATTTTGTCATTTTCTTTCAGTGATTTGGACCAATAATACCATTGATTAGAACGAATAATTCCTGTGATTTTGTCATTTTCTTTCAGTGATTTGGACCAATAATACCATTGATTAGAATGAATAATTCCTGTGATTTTGTCATTTTCTTCCAGTGATTTGGACCAATAATACCATTGATTAGAACAAATAATTCCTATGATATTGTCATTTTCTTCCAGTGATTTGGACCAATAATACCATTGATTAGAACGAATAATTCTAGTGATTTTGTCATTTTCTTCCAGTGATTTGGACCAATAATACCATTGATTAGAACGAATAATTCCAGTGATTTTGTCATTTTCTTCCAGTGATTTGGACCAATAATACCATTGATTAGAACGAATAATTACAGTGATTTTGTCATTTTCTTTCAGTGATTTGGACCAATAATACCATTGATTAGAACGAATAATTCCTGTGAATTTCTCTCTTCTTCCAGGGATTTGGACCAATAATACCATTGATTAGAACGAATAATTCCTATGATATTATCATTTTCTTCCAGTGATTTGGACCAATAATACCATTGATTAGAACAAATAATTCCAGTGATTTTGTCATTTTCTTCCAGTGATTTGGACCAATAATACCATTGATTAGAACGAATAATTCCTATGATTTTGTCCTTTTCTTCCAGTGATTTGGACCAATAATACCATTGATTAGAACGAATAATTCCTATGATTTTGCCATTTTCTTCCAGTGATTTGGACCAATAATACCATTGATTAGAACGAATAATTCCAATGATTTTGTCATTTTCTTCCAGTGATTTGGACCAATAATACCATTGATTACAACGAATAATTCCTGTGATTTTGTCATTTTCTTCCAGTGATTTGGACCAATAATACCATTGATTAGAACGAATAATTACAGTGATTTTGTCATTTTCTTTCAGTGATTTGGACCAATAATACCATTGATTAGAACGAATAATTCCTGTGATTTTGTCATTTTCTTCCAGTGATTTGGACCAATAATACCATTGATTAGAATGAATAATTCCTATGATATTGTCATTTTCTTCCAGTGATTTGGACCAATAATACCATTGATTAGAAAGAATAATTCCAGTGATTTTGTCATTTTCTTCCAGTGATTTGGACCAATAATACCATTGATTAGAACGAATAATTCCAGTGATTTTGTCATTTTCTTCCAGTGATTTGGACCAATAATACCGTTGATTAGATCGAATAATTCCTGTGATATTGAGGTGTTTGTGTTGCTTAGCTTAGCCGTCCAGCGACCACAGTGCACCTCTTTTTCTCTTTTCTTTGCATCATGTGCTGTTTGGGGCCAATTTTTTTAAGTGCCATCCTGTCTGACACTGCAGTGCCACTCCTAGATGGGCCAGGTGTTTGTGCCGCCCTCTTGGGTCGCTTAGCTTAGTCATCCAGCGACCTTGGGGCAAATTTTAGGACTAAAAATAGTATTGTGAGGTGTGAGGTGTTCAGAATAGACTGGAAATTAGTGGAAATTGTGGTTATTGAGGTTAATAATACTATAGGATCAAAATTACCCCCAAATTATATGCTTTAAACTGTTTTTGAGGGGTTCTTGAAAAAAACACCAGAATCCGACAAAATATTTTCAGGGAGGTTTTGCCAAAACGCGTCCGAATCCAAAACACGGCCGCGGAACCGAATCCAAAACCAAAACACAAAACTGGAAAAATGTCTAGTGCACATCTCTAATTAACCCTTATGTTGTATAAACAGGACATGCACACTTTAACAAACCCATCATTTCAACCACAGGGTCTGCCACATGACTGTGGCTGAAATGACTGTTTGGTTTGGGCCCCCACCAAAAAAGAAGCAATCAATCTCTCACAACTGGCTCTACAGAGGCAAGATGTCCACCTCCTCCTCATCGTCCGATTCATCACCCCTTTCACTGTGTACATCCCCCTCCTCACAGAGTATTAATTTGTCCCCACTGGAATCCACCATCTCAGGTCCCTGTGTACTTTCTGGAGGCAATTGCTGGTGAGTGTCTCCATGGAGGAATTGATTATAATTCATTTTGATGAACATCATCTTCTCCACATTTTCTGGAAGTAACCTCGTACGCCGATTGCTGACAAGGTGACCGGCTGCACTAAACACTCTTTCGGAGTACACACTGGAGGGGGGGCAACTTAGGTAAAATAAAGCCAGTTTGTGCAAGGGCTTCCAAATTGCCTCCTTTTCCTGCCAGTATACGTACGGACTGTCTGACGTGCCTACTTGGATGCGGTCACTCATATAATCCTCCACCATTCTTTTAATGGTGACAGAATCATATGCAGTGACAGTAGACAACATGTCAGTAATCGTTGGCAGGTCCTTCAGTCTGGACCAGATGTCAGCACTTGCTCCAGAATGCCCTGCATCACCGCCAGCAGGTGGGCTCGGAACTCTTAGCCTTTTCCTCACAGCCCCAGTTGCAGGAGAATATGAAGGAGGAGCTGTTGACGGGTCACGTTCCGCTTGACTTGACAAGTGTCTCACCAGCAGGTCTTTGAACATGTGCAGACTTGTGTCTGCCAGAAAGAGAGATACAATGTAGGCTTTAAACCTAGGATCGAGCACGGTGGCCAAAATGTACTGCTCTGATTTCAACAGATTGACCACCTGTGAATCCTTGTTAAGCGAACTAAGGGCTCAATCCACAAGTCCCACATGCCTAGCGGAATCGCTCCGTTTTAGCTCCTCCTTCAATCTCTCCAGCTGCTTCTGCAAAAGCCTGATGAGGGGAATGACCTGACTCAGGCTGGCAGTGTCTGAACTGACTTCACGTGTGGCAAGTTCAAAGAGTTGCAGAACCTTGCACAACACTGAAATCATTCTCCACTGCGCTTGAGTCAGGTGCATTCCCCGTCCTTTGCCTATATCGTAGGCAGATGTATAGGCTTGAATGGCCTTTTGCTGCTCCTCCATCCTCTGAAGCATATAGAGGGTTGAATTCCACCTCGTTACCACCTCTTGCTTTAGATGATGGCGGCGCAGGTTCAGGATTGTTTGCTGGTGCTCCAGTCTTTGGCACGTGGTGGCTGAATGCCGAAAGTGGCCCGCAATTCTTCAGGCCACCGACAGCATCTCTTGCATGCCCCTGTCGTTTTTTACAAAATTCTGCACCACCAAATTCAATGTATGTGCAAAACATGGGACGTGCTGGAATTTGCTCACATGTAATGCACACACAATATTGTCCGGTGTCACAAATCCCCAGGAGAGTCCAATTGGTGTAAAGCCATTCGGCGATGATGTTCCTCAGTTACCGTAAGAGGTTGTCAGCTGTGTGCCTCTTATGGAAAGCGGTGATACAAAATGTATCCTGCCTAGGAACGAGTTGGTGTTTGCGAGATGATGCTACTGGTGCCACCGCCGCTGCTGTTCTTGCTGCGGGAGGCAATACATCTACCCAGTGGGCTGTCACAGTCATATAGTCCTGAGTCTGCCCTGCTCCACTTGTCCACATGTCCGTGGTTAAGTGGACATTGGTTAAATTGCATTTTTTAGGACACTGGTGAGTCTTTTTCTGACGTCTGTGTACATTCTCGGTATTGCCTGCCTAGAAAAATGGAACCTAGATGGTATTTGGTACCAGGGATACAGTACCTCAAGCAATTCTCTAATTCCCTGTGAATTAACGGTGGATACCGTACACATGTTTAAAACCAACACAGCTGCCAAGACCTGAGTTATCCGCTTTGCAGCAGGATGACTACTGTGATATTTCATCTTCCTCGCAAAGGACTGTTGGACAGTCAATTGCTTACTGGAAGTAGTACAAGAGGTCTTCCGACTTCCCCTCTGGGATGATGATCGACTCCCAGCAGCAACAACAGCAGCACCAGCAGCAGTAGGCGTTACACTCAAGGATCCATGAGAGGAATACCAGTTAGGAGAGGACTCGTCAGACTTGCCAGAGACATGGCCTGCAGGACTATTGGCGTTCCTATCTAAGGAGGAAATTGACACTGAGGGAGTTGGTGGTGTGGTTTGCAGGAGCTTGGGCACAGATGGAAGAATGGATTTAGTTGTCACTGTCAGTGGACTGCTTCCGCTGTCACCCAAAGTGTTTGAACTTGTCAATGACGTCTGAGGAATGCGCTCCAGGTGACGTATAAGGGAGGATGTTCCTAGGTGGTTAACGTCCTTACCCCTACTTATTACAGCTTGACGAAGGCAACACACGGCTTGACACATGTTGTCTGCATTTCTGTTAAAATAATTCCACACCGAGGAGGTGATTTTTTTTTTGTCATTTGACCAGGCATGTCAATGGCCATATTCATCCCACGGACAACAGGTGTCTCCCCGGGTGCCTGACTTAAACAAACCACCTCACCATCAGAATCCTCCTTGTCAATTTCCTCCCCAGCGCCAGCAACACCCATATCCTCATCCTGGTGTACTTCAACAGTGACATCTTCAATTTGACTATCAGGAACTGGACTGCGGGTGCTCCTTCCAGCACTTGCAGGGGGCATGCAAATGGTGGAAGGCGCCACCTGTTCCATTCCAGTGTTGGGAAGGTCAGGCATCGCAACCGACACAATTGGACTCTCCTTGGGGATTTGTGATTTAGAAGAACGCACAGTTCTTTGCTGTGCTTTTGCCAGCTTAAGTCTTTTCATTTTTCTAGTGGGATGATGAGTGCTTCCATCCTCATGTGAAGCTGACCCACTAATCATGAGGAACATAGGAGAGGGCCTCAGCCGTTCCTTGCCACTCCGTGTCGTAAATGGCATATTGGAAAGTTTACGCTTCTCCTCAAACGCTTTTAATTTAGATTTTTGGGTCATTTTACTGAACTTTAGTTTTTTGGATTTTACATGCTCTCTACTATGACATTGGGCATCGGCCTTGGCAGACGACGTTGATGGCATTTCATCATCTCGGCTATGACTAGTGGCAGCAGCTTCAGCACGAGGTGGAAGTGGATCTTGATCTTTCCCTATTTTACCCTCCACATTTTTGTTCTCCATTTTTTAATGTGTGGAATTATATGCCAGTAATATATCAATAGCAATGGCCTACTACTATATATACTGTGCACAAAAACTTAAATGCACCACAGGTATGGATGGATAGTATACTTGACGACACAGAGGTAGGTAGAGCAGTGGCCTACTGTACCATACTGCTATATATTATATACTGGTGGTCAGCAAAATTATGCACTGTCCTACTACTGTATATATATACTGCGCACAAATGACGTCTGAGGAATGCGCTCCAGGTGACGTATAAGGGAGGATGTTCCTAGGTGGTTAACGTCCTTACCCCTACTTATTACAGCTGACAAAGGCAACACACGGCTTGACACCTGTTGTCTGCATTTCTGTTAAAATAATTCCACACCGAGGAGGTGATTGTTTTTTTGTAATTTGACCAGGCATGTCAATGGCCATATTCATCCCACGGACAACAGGTGTCTCCCCGGGTGCCTGACTTAAACAAACCACCTCACCATCAGAATCCTCCTTGTCAATTTTCTCCTCAGCGCCAGCAACACCCATATCCTCATCCTGGTGTACTTCAACAGTGACATCTTCAATTTGACTATCAGGAACTGGACTGTGGGTGCTCCTTCCAGCACTTGCAGGGGGCGTGCAAATGGTGGAAGGCACCACCTCTTCCCGTCCAGTGTTGGGAAGGTCAGGCATCGCAACCGACACAATAGTTCTTTGCTGTGCTTTTGCCAGCTTAAGTCTTTTCATTTTTCTAGCAGGAGGATGAGTGCTTCCATCCTGATGTGAAGCTGAACCACTAGCCATGAACATAGGCCAGGGCCTCAGCCGTTCCTTGCCACTCCGTGTCATAAATGGCATATTGGCAAGTTTATGCTTCTCCTCAGATGCTTTTAATTTAGATTTTTGGGTCATTTTCCTGAACTTTAGTTTTTTGGATTTTACATGCTCTCTACTATGACATTGGGCATCGGCCTTGGAAGATGACGTTGATGGCATTTCATCGTCTCGGCCATGACTAGTGGCAGCAGCTTCAGCATGAGGTGGAAGTGGATCTTGATATTTCACTATTTTACCCTCCACATTTTTGTTCTCCACTTTTTAATGTGTTGAATTATATGCCAGTAATATATCAATAGCAATGGCCTACTGTACTGTACTATATATGTATACTGTTGGTCACCAAAATGCTGCACTGTAATACTATATATACTGCTCACAAAAATGCAGCACAGATATGGAATGAATACTTGCAGTGACACAGAGCTGCAAGATTCAGCAATGGCCTACTGTACAACTATATACTGTTGTTGTTCACCAAAAATGCTGCACTGTAATACTATATATACTGCTCACAAAAATACAGCACAGATATGGAATGGATACTTGCAGTGACACAGAGCTGCAAGATACAGCAATGGCCTACTGTACTGTACAACTATATACTGTTGGTCACCAAAATGCTGCACTGTATTTCTATATAAACTGCTCACAAAAATGCGGCACAGATACGGAATGGATACTTGCAGTGACACAGAGCTGCAAGATACAGCAATGGCCTACTGTACTGGTCTACTATAATTATATATTGGTGGTCCCCAGTCCCCACAATAAAGCACACTGAGCACAGATATTTGCAGCACACTGAGCACAGATATGGAGCATTTTCAGGCAGAGAACGTAGATATTTTCAGCACACTGAGCACAGATATTTGCAGCACACTGAGCACAGATATTTGCAGCACACAGCACAGATTACGGAGCTTTTCAGGGAGAGAACGCAGCCACGTCCTCTCCGTTCAATCTCCAATGCACGAGTGAAAATGGCGGCGATGCGCGGCTCTTTATATAGAATACGAATCTCGCGAGAATCCGACAGCGGGATGATGACGTTCGGGCGCGTTCGGGTTAACCGAGCAAGGCGGGGAGATCCGAGGCTGCCTCGGAACCGTGTAAAATAGGTGAAGTTCGGGGGAGTTCGGATCTCGGAGAACCGAACCCGCTCATCTCTAATTAATATATGATTGCATTTTGACATTAGGGTGCTGAAAGGTCAATCCAATGGGATCTTCACGCTTAATGAATTGGAAGTCTGCTGTTCAGTGCAACACTGCACAATGGTTTTGTTTCCTAAAGAGTATACTCCATAATAATATTGTTTCCATACTGTTTTGCTTATGGGGAATATGCATTGCTATCATGCTGCTTCTTATTGTTAGGGTCTCCTGCCCTGTGCTGCCACGTCGTCATGGCAACCGGGAGACAAGTGCTAGTGGAGTAACCTGAGCGCAGCTGATACTCCGGTTCGGGTCTTTTGCTGTGCAGTGGTTATAGGCTCTGTGCACGGCAGGGGATCCGGTGCTGGTTTTTGTGCTCACAGTCTGTGAGGTCTGAGTGGGGCGTGGACAGCACCTGCTTTATAAGGCCTCTTTTCAGGGTAAGCAGATGCTGCTGAATCTTTGTTGGTTAGTCAGTTCATGAAAGTTAGCCAGTACTGTGTAGCTTTGTATTTGTTTGTTGCTTACTGCAAATAGGCCTGGGGATTTGGTATTACACTCTGCCAATCCAGACCTAGCAGTAAGACTGGAGTCAGTCGTTTAGCTTGCTGGGGTTCTGTTACTACTCTGTGAACTTAGCAAGTTTGCGGCTGTATTCTAAGACTTGCCTGTCTAATCCTGTCTCACTGTGCTAGGTGTCAGGGGTCAGTTTAGTGGCAGTAAGCTAAAACCTGTGCACCGCAAGTGAGAATCAGGATTGTGGAGACTCTCCTTGTGTCTATCATTCCATCTCTGACCAAGGAGTTTACTGCCACACCCGTTGGTAACCCTTTAGGGTTTTGCTGTTGCCCTTAGCAACAGCATTTCGGGTTCTCTACGTATTAAAACACAACATCTTGCTTTTTACATCTGAGCAGTTCTAATACAAGGGAGATACCCAGTTCCTTAGCCTCTGGGCTTCTCTGTTCACTTTGTGTGTATTGTGTTACCCTATCACCTTCTGTGTACGTTATGTCATATTCCCCAGTCTGTCTGTAAGTCCATTTGTTTTGCATAACAGTTCAAACACCAGTACATTCCTGCAGACACTGGAGTGCATAACAGTTCTGACACCAGTACTTTCCTGCAGGCACTGGTGTGCATAACATATTCAGCAGCCTAATACTCCTGTTGAAATTTTGTGGGAATATGGAGCATACCCCTCAAAATACGTTGCAACAGGTGGTCGATCAGGTGCAGGTCCTGACTCGACAATTTAATGATTTGTCCATTAAAATGCACACCTCCCAGGCTGCTGGCGGAGCTCCCGCAGCAGCAGCACCTGCAGGGGTTAAGGAGCCGAAAGTAAATCTCCCGGATCGTTTTTCTGGAGATCGCTCGCAGTTCTTTTGTTTCAAGGAGAGCTGCAAGCTATACTTCCGGCTTAGGCCTCAGTCTTCTGGGTCGGAGATTCAGCGGGTGGGCATAGTGATTTCCTTGCTACAAGGAGACCCACAGGTCTGGGCATATGGGTTGCAGCCTGACTGTCCGTCGCTTAAAAATGTTGATGCTTTTTTTACGGCACTGGGCATGTTGTATGATGACCCTGACAAGACGGCCTCAGCCGAGGCTCAGATTTCGATCCTTAAGCAAGGGCGAAGGCCAGTTGAGGTTTACTGTACGGAGTTTCGGAGGTTGGCCCATGATACCCAGTGGAATGACCCAGCCCTGAGACACCAGTACCGAAGAGGTCTTTCTAACCAGATAAAGGACCAACTGGTACAATATCCCTTGCCTGATAGCTTGGATCAGCTCATGCAGTTATCCATCCGGGTGGATAGACGGCTGAGAGAGCGTAGGCTTGAAAGGGAGACTGAGATTTCCTTCCTTCCCAAGGGAACCTCAGACTCTGAGGAATTTTCTGAGGAGCCTATGCAGATTGGGGCTACCCGCCTCTCCTCGCGTGAGAAGATGCGGAGGAGACAGCAGGGGTTGTGTTTGTACTGTGGGAATAAAGGTCATGTGGTAGTATCATGCCCAGAAAAGCCGGAAAACTTCAGGGCCTGAGGGTGATGGGAAATATCCTGTCAGGCCAGAAGTCAGAATTTCCCAAGAAGACTTTTATCATTCCGGTGACCTTGAAGATCCTCGGTCAAACTGTCAAGACTGAGGCCTTTGTGGACAGTGGGGCCGACGGGGTTTTTATGGACCGCCAATTCGCCCTGAAACACTCTGTTCCCTTAGTACCCTTGGCATCGGAAATTGAGATTTGTGGGTTAAACGGGGAACCATTATCCCAAGGTAAAATTACCTCTTGCACTAGCCAGATTTCTTTGTTTATTGGAGCCACACACTCTGAAAAATTGTCCTTTTATGTGACTGTCTGTACTTTTGCCCCATTGGTGTTGGGGTTACCCTGGTTAAGGGCCCACAATCCTCAATTTGACTGGGTCTCTGGGGAGATTCTTAGTTGGGGTACTGATTGTTTCAGGAGTTGCTTGAGCCTTCCAGTCAGGCTCTCGCAGCTAAGTTTGCCAGGATTGCCAGGGTGTTATGCTGATTTTGCGGACGTGTTCTCCAAAAAAGTTGCAGAGGTACTACCTCCCCATCGCCCCTATGACTGTGCCATTGATTTGTTGCCAATTGCTAAGCTTCCCAAGAGCAGGTTGTACTCCCTGTCACGTCCTGAGACTCAGGCTATGGCAGAGTACATTCAGGAGAACTTGGCTAAGGGATTTATCAGACCTTCACAGTCTCCAGTTGGGTCGGGGTTCTTCTTCGTGGGTAAAAAGGACGGTTCGTTGCGACCCTGCATCGACTTCAGGGAATTGAACCGTATCACGATTAAAAACTCATACCCACTGCCTCTCATTTCGGTCTTGTTTGACCAGCTTCGTACTGCCACCATTTTTTCTAAGATTGACCTACGCGGTGCGTACAATCTAATCCGAATAAGAGAGGGGGATGAATGGAAGACTGCCTTTAATACCCACTCAGGGCATTATGAATATTTGGTGATGTCTTTTGGGCTCTGTAATGCCCCGGCAGTCTTCCAGGATTTCATGAATGATGTGCTCAGGGAATATTTGGATAGATTCTTAGTTGTATACTTAGATGACATCCTAATCTTCTCCCATTCCCTGGAGGAACATCGGAAGCATGTACGCTTAGTCCTCCAGAAACTCAGAGACCACCGGCTTGGGGCGAAGCTGGAGAAGTGCGAATTTGAAGTTCAGCAAATCGCATTTCTAGGATATATTATCTCCCCAGAAGGTTTCCAAATGGAGGGTTCCAAGGTACAGGCAGTCCTGGATTGGGTGCAGCCCACTAGTTTGAAGGCGCTTCAGCGTTTCCTGGGCTTTGCGAATTTTTATAGACGATTTATCGCTGGATTTTCGTCTATAGTGGCACCCTTGGTGGCACTCACTAAGAAAGGGGCGGATGTTGCTCACTGGTCTTGTGAGGCTAAAGCGGCTTTTGCCCGTCTCAAAAGGGCATTTGTTTCGGCCAAGGTGCTGCGACACCCAGATCCAGAGCGTCCTTTTGTGGTGGAGGTGGATGCCTCTGAGATGGGTATTGGGGCAGTGCTTTCTCAGATGGGAGTGTCTGATAATCGCCTTCATCCCTGTGCTTACTTTTCCCGTAAATTTTCGCCTGCCGAGATGAATTATGACGTGGGTAACCGGGAATTGTTGGCTATTAAGGATGCACTCGAGGAGTGGAGACACTGGCTTGAGGGGGCTAAGTTTGTGGTCTCAATTCTCACTGACCATAAGAATCTGGCATATTTAGAGTCAGCGAAGCGTCTCAATGCCAGGCAGGCACGATGGGCTTTGTTTTTTGCTCGCTTTAATTTTTTGATAACATATCGCCCTGGGTCAAAAAACATCAAGGCTGATGCGCTCTCGCGGAGTTTTGCTCCAATCCAGGAGACCACCGAGGAGCCGTTGCCCATTGTTTCCCCATCATGTATTAAAGTGGGCATTACCCAGGACCTCTTATCATTAGTCCTTAGAGCACAGGAGCAGGCTCCTCCAGACCTTCCGGTAGGTCTTTTGTTTGTGCCTCCTAGGTTAAGACAGCGAGTGTTCCTGGAATTCCATGCCAAGAAGTCGGCAGGTCACCCGGGTATTGCCAGAACTCGGGAGTTGCTATCTAGGGCGGTGTGGTGGCCCTCGGTGGCTAAGGATGTGGATCAGTGGGTTCGGGCATGTGCCCGAAATAAGACTCCTAGAGGGGTTCCTGTTGGCCCATTACATCCACTCTCTATCCCATCTAAGCCATGGACCCACATTTCAATGGATTTTGTGGTGGACTTGCCCAAATCCTCGGGGATGACAGCCATCTGGGTTGTCGTTGACAGGTTTTCGAAGATGGCGCACTTCGTTCCACTGGTTGGGCTGCCATCAGCCAGACGCCTGTCTGAATTATTTATGCTGCATGTTGTGCGTCTCCACGGGTTGCCACTTGATGTGGTCTCTGACCGCGGATCCCAGTTTGTGGCCAAATTCTGGAGGGCATTTTGTTCCGATCTCCTGATTTCTGTCAGCTTGTCGTCAGGCTACCATCCGCAGTCTAATGGGCAGACTGAAAGGGTGAACCAGTCCTTGGAGCAGTTCCTCAGGTGTTATGTCTCCAAGTGTCAGACTGACTGGGTTGCTCATCTGTCCATGGCGGAGTTTGCCTATAACAACGCGGCTCACTCTGCTACAGGGATCTCTCCCTTCCTTTGTGTGTATGGGCATCTTCCTAAGGCCAATTCTTTTGACCCCCTGGACTCCACGCCTGGTGGTTCCTCTGTGGTTTTGGTCCTTAGAGGTATTTGGCGGAAAGTGAAGAAAGCCCTTGTGTCTGTGTCATTAGTGACCAAAAGGGTTTTTGATAAGCGGAAAAGACCTTGCAGCTTCAAATTAGGAGACTTCGTCTGGTTGTCTACCAAGAATTTGAAGTTGAGACAGCCATCTCATAAGTTAGGCCCCCGGTTCATCGGCCCTTATAAGATCACCAGGGTTATCAATCCGGTGGCATTTCAGTTAGATCTGCCCCGTTCTTTGGGTATCAATAAAACATTTCATTGTTCCCTTTTAAAACGGGCGATTAGTAATCCTTCTTCCAGTGGAAGACCTTCCCCTCTTCTGATACGTGGCCAGAGGGAGTTTGTTGTTGAAAGGATTCTTGACTCCAAGGTGGTTCGGGGTCGGCTGTCATTTTTGGTGCACTGGAAGGGGTATGGCCCGGAGGAGCGGTCGTGGGTGCGCAGTTGTGATCTTCATGCCCCCAGACTGATACGCTCTTTCTTCTCGCAGTTCCCCGATAAACCCGGTGGTAGGGGTTCTTTGACCCCTCGTCAGAGGGGGGGTACTGTTAGGGTCTCCTGCCCTGTGCTGCCACGTCGTCATGGCAACCGGGAGACAAGTGCTAGTGGAGTAACCTGAGCGCAGCTGATACTCCGGTTCGGGTCTTTTGCTGTGCAGTGGTTATAGGCTCTGTGCACGGCAGGGGATCCGGTGCTGGTTTTTGTGCTCACAGTCTGTGAGGTCTGAGTGGGGCGTGGACAGCACCTGCTTTATAAGGCCTCTTTTCAGGGTAAGCAGATGCTGCTGAATCTTTGTTGGTTAGTCAGTTCATGAAAGTTAGCCAGTACTGTGTAGCTTTGTATTTGTTTGTTGCTTACTGCAAATAGGCCTGGGGATTTGGTATTACACTCTGCCAATCCAGACCTAGCAGTAAGACTGGAGTCAGTCGTTTAGCTTGCTGGGGTTCTGTTACTACTCTGTGAACTTAGCAAGTTTGCGGCTGTATTCTAAGACTTGCCTGTCTAATCCTGTCTCACTGTGCTAGGTGTCAGGGGTCAGTTTAGTGGCAGTAAGCTAAAACCTGTGCACCGCAAGTGAGAATCAGGATTGTGGAGACTCTCCTTGTGTCTATCATTCCATCTCTGACCAAGGAGTTTACTGCCACACCCGTTGGTAACCCTTTAGGGTTTTGCTGTTGCCCTTAGCAACAGCATTTCGGGTTCTCTACGTATTAAAACACAACATCTTGCTTTTTACATCTGAGCAGTTCTAATACAAGGGAGATACCCAGTTCCTTAGCCTCTGGGCTTCTCTGTTCACTTTGTGTGTATTGTGTTACCCTATCACCTTCTGTGTACGTTATGTCATATTCCCCAGTCTGTCTGTAAGTCCATTTGTTTTGCATAACAGTTCAAACACCAGTACATTCCTGCAGACACTGGAGTGCATAACAGTTCTGACACCAGTACTTTCCTGCAGGCACTGGTGTGCATAACACTTATATGTACACAATATACCGTATATACTGTAGTCACCTCACTCTCTTTAATCAGGCAAACGGCTGTCCTATGTAGTTATGTTATTTATTAGACTTTAATGGGCCCATTTATCAATGAGTTTTAGCTATTTTAAACTTGCTGCATATGATAAATGGTGCTCCAGCCAATTAGCTCCCAGGGTTAGACTGGCCCATTGGGGTACAGTGGAAACTGCCTGTGGACCCCACTGATTTTACCCCCCCCCCAGGCAGTGTTTTCAGTAGCGATGAGCTGGTTCGGTTCTCAGAGAACCGAACCCCCCTTCCCCCAACATCACTCTCCGATTATTGTGGGTTTTGGATTCCATATAAACAGCTGCGCGTTGCCGCCATTTTCTCATCCGGACTTGGAGAGTGAGGGAGAATGACCTCTGTCTCTCTGTGGGTGGTGGCGTCGGGTGGGGTCAGTGTGTGCTCTGTAGGGGTGCTGCTCCTGCCACTGTGGTGCAGGGGCGGATTGGTCCACCAGGACACCATGACAGATTCCGATGGGCCGGTCCCATACCCCCTCAGCCAGGCTGATTCACACTCAGGCTGGGCTGGCTCACACTGCTTCCAGTACTTGCTGTTCGTTGGAAAGCAATCCAGAAATTAGGCTAGCGGGCACTTCCAGGTGCCGCTAGCCGTGAAAAGTGGTGAAGCTGTTCTACCAACGGGGGGACCTGGAGAAAGTTAATAAGCCCAGCAGCATCCTCTCTCTGGCCCCGGCCAAAGGTCCCTTCAACGAGCCTGGCCCGGTATCAGCAGTATAGCGATGGTCAGAGCTGGGTTCACTACACCTGCCACCACCCTTGCTCCCGCACTCTCACTGAACTGGCCAGAGCGGCAACTGAGCATTGAAGGGGACCCGGTAGAGAGGTTATTTTTAATTACATTATTTGCATTATCATGATGGTGTAAGGGATAGGGCGTCCCTGGTCACAGTGTATGGTCTACGGACTGGACACATAGGCGTAGTTATCATAGGTGCAGGGAGTGTGGTTGCTACAGGGCCCTGGCCACCTCCAGGGCCCGGCCCTCCCCCTGCACCTGAGTATGCTGCCTGCTAGCTATCTTCACTTTACCAGAGACCTGTGCCCCATGGCTTTTCCTCTATCAGCAGTGTGCTGCTCCTGCAGCAGGCACATCTGCTGTCAGTTTTACAGATGGCTGTCTCCCCGTTCTCACTGATGCTGGGAGGAGCCATGGTATTGCTTAACCTGGCTCCTTCCAGCATCAGTGAGCATGGATAGACACGGAGCCTGCCGGATGGGACAATGACACTGCAGTAGATGTGCCTGCAGCAGCACACTGCTGTTAGAGGAAGAGTCACGGGGGCACAGGAGGCGAGTGACCGCCCGTACAGCCGAAACGATGAGGCGGGTGAGCGCATACACATATCGGAAAGTACACAGTTAATACATTGCGCCAAAGCTCTGCCCCGCTTCTCTGCGACCAGGACGAGAAGCGGGACCAGACACATAAACAGCGTTGCAGGAAAGTTAATACATTTATCTCAGAGTCCGGTGGTGGTGGTGGGGTGGGGGCGGCAGAAAGGTGAATAGGGTTGCAGAACCCTTTGTTTGTGCCATGCAGCAAGTTTATTTTTTATTTATTTATTTATTTTGGGGGGGGGTGTTGAAGAACAATTTGCTATGGGGCCCCATTAGTCATAGCTACGCCACTGAGTGTACAGGAGCAGGATGTACCATGTTCTCAGGATGCCAGCTGATCAGGCAGCACTCACAGTCAGCCCTGGGACATTCTCTAATGCAAATTCCTTCAGCCCTATAGCTGCCCAATGTCTGTCCATGATGATGGGCCTATTTATGTAATGCGGTGGCTACCTATGTCATGCGGTCGCTATATATGTAATGTGGTGCTATTTGTGTAATGAGGTGCTATACATGTAATGTGGTGCTATTTGTATAATACGGTGCTATACGTGTAGTGCGGTGCTATACCTTTAATGTGGTGCTATTCATGTTATGTGGTGCTATTTGTGTAATACAGTGCTATACATGTAGTGCGGTGTAATACTTGTAATGTGGTGCTATACGTGTAATGTGGTGCTATTTGTGTAATGTGGTGCTAGGTGTGTAATGTGGTGCTATGTGTGTCATGTGGTGCTGTTCACGTAATAAGGGGCGGATTGCCTATCAAGCCTATACATACACCTACGATATAGGCAAAGGACGGGGAATGCACCTGACACAAGCGCAGTGGAGAATGATTTCAACGTTGTGCAAGGTTCTCCAACCCTTCGAACTTGCCACACGTGAAGTCAGTTCAGACACTGCCAGCTTGAATCAGGTCATTCCCCTCATCAGGCTTTTGCAGAAGCAGCTGGAGAAATTGAAGGAGGAGCTGAGACAGAGCGATTCCGCTAAGTATGTGGGACTTGTGGATGGAGCCCTTAGTTCGCTTTGCCAGGTTTCAAGGGTGGTCAATCTGTTGAAATCAGAGCACTACATTTTGGCCACCGTGCTCGATCCTAGGTTTAAAGCCTACGTTGTATCTCTCTTTCCAGCAGACACAAGTCTGCAGAGGTTCAAAGACCTGCTGGTGAGAAATTGTCAACTCAAGGGGAACATGACCCGTCAACAGCTTCTCCTTCATTTTCTCCCGCAATTGGGGCTCCGAAGAAAAGGATAAAATTTCCTAGCCCACCCACTGGCGGTGATGCAGGGCAGTCAGAAGCAAGTTTTGACATCTGGTCCTGACTGAAGAAGCTGCCAACAATTACTGGCATGTCTACTGTCACTGCATATGATGCTGTCACCATTGAAAGAATGGTGGAGGATTATATGGGTGACAGCATCCAAGTAGGCATGTCAGACAGTCTGTATGTATACTGGCAGGAAAAAGAGGCAATTTGGATGCCCTTGCACAAACTGGCTTTATTTTACCTAAGTTGCCCCCCCCCCCTCCAGTGTGTACTCCGAAAGAGTGTTTAGTGCAGACGGTAACCTTGTCAGTGATCGGCGTAGGAGGTTACTTCCACAAAATGTGGAGAAGAAGATGTTCATCAAAATTAATTATAAATTCCTCCAGGAAGACCTTTACCAGCAATTGATTCCAGAAAGTACACAGGGACCTGTGATGGTGGATTTCAGTGGGGACGAATTAATACTCTGTGAGGATGAGGATGTACACACTGAAAGGGGTGAGGAATCGGAGGATGAGGATGAGGACGACATCTTGCCTCTGTAGTGTCAATTTGTGCAAGGAGAGATTAATTGCTTCTTTTTTTGTGGGGCCCCAAACAAACCAATCATTTCATCCACAGTCGTGTGGCAGACCCTGTCGCTGAAATCATTGGTTTGTTAAAGTGTGCATGTTTATACAACATAAGGGTGGGTGGGAGGGCTTAAGGACAATTCCATCTTGCACCTCTTTTTTTTCTTTGCATTATGTACTCTTTGGGGCCTAGTTTTTAAAACTTCCATCCCGTCTGCCACTGCAGTGCCACTCCTAAATGGGCCAGGTGTTTGTGCCGCACACTTGGGTCGCTTAGCTTAGTAATCCAGCGACCTCGGTGCAACCTTCTGGCCTGAAAACAATATTGTGAGGTGTTCAGAATAGACTGGAAATGAGTGGAAATTAATGTTATTGAGGTTAATAATAGCGTAGGATCAAAATGACCCCCAAATTATTTAATTTTAGCTGTTTTTATGTTTTTTTAAAAGAATCATCCAGATCCAAAACCAAAACCCGAAAGGGTGGTTTTGGCAAAACCAATCTAGATCCAAAACACGAGCGGAGATCCCGATCCCAAACCAAAACACAAAACCCGAAAAGTGTCCGCCGCACATCTCTAGTTTTCAGTGCATTACTGCTATTAATCTGCTACATTATCATGTATGCACTTAACAGTATTAACCAAATATATTTATCAAAGGGCCCAGCCCATGCACTCTCTATTGGTTAAGAAAATCAATGTGGCGACTGGTCACACCCCATACATATGGGCCCCTACCACTGTGTTCTCTTGGTGGACCCTTCATGCCCCAGTCCGACACTGTTAGCTCCTAACTGCCATGTGTTTGAAAAATGACAGCAGCTGATTGGCTACAGCACCATTTATTATATGCAGCCAGTTTTAAATAGCTAAAACTCATTGATAAATGTGTACTTCCTTATATAGCCTTGATGAAAAGTGTGGCAATGGAAGTGCAAAGCAATAGTAGTAGGCAAAATGTTCCCTCCAAGCATATATTCTAATGAAGGAGTGCATTGTTCAAGCCAATGAGAACTCTAAGACTAAAATGAGAATCTGCTGCTCTCTACCGTATCTGGTCACATTGTTGACAGTTACCATGTCAACATTCATAATGTCGACACCACAATGCGACTCTAGAATGGCGAAATGGTTCAATATGTCAATAGGCTCCATAGTGACATTATCAGACTATCAACATATTCCTACTCCTACAAATCTTGATCTATTAAATATAATTATGTAATCAGCACAATAGCAACTCTCTTTTCCAAGCCACCAGAGGATCTAAATGAAAATAATGACAAAAAGACCAAGAATGCGCTTATAGTTATTTTTGTTCAAAAGTGATGACTCTATTATTAATATACATCTATGTCATACTTACATACAGGTGGCCTCCAGGTCACAGGGGTGATTCAAGAGAGGAGGCCCATGTGCAGACTAGAGATGAGCGGGTTCGGTTCCTCGGAATCCGAACCCGCCCGAACTTCATGTTTTTTTACACGGGTCCGAGCGACTCGGATCTTCCCGCCTTGCTCGGTTAACCCGAGCGCGCCCGAACGTCATCATCACGCTGTCGGATTCTCGCGAGGCTCGGATTCTATCGCGAGACTCGGATTCTATATAAGGAGCCGCGCGTCGCCGCCATTTTTCACACGTGCATTGAGATTCATAGGGAGAGGACGTGTCTGGCGTCCTCTCCGTTTATAGAGATTCGAGAAGAGAGTGAGACAGAGAGAGACACAGTAGTAATTTGGGGAGCATTAGGAGGAGTACTACTACTACTAGTACTTGCTGAAGTGATAGAGAGAGATAGTGTGACTGTATTATCTGACTTGTGGGGGAGACACTGACAGTGGGGAGCAGTTAGAGTCTGAGAGCAGGACTCAGGACTCAGGAGTACATATAACGTACAGTGCACACTTTTGCTGCCAGAGTGCCAGCCACACTGCCATTGTTTGTGACCACACTGACCACCAGTATAATATATATTGTGATTGTCTGCTTAGGACTCAGGAGTACTACTTGCAAGTTGCTGATAGTGTGACCAGTGACCTGACCACCAGTTTAATAAATCACCATTAGTTTATGAGTTTAATATATATTATATATATATATATATAATTGTATATAATATATATATAATATTGTATACCACCTAGCACCTACCCGTGTTTTTTTTTTTTTTCTTTCTTCTTTATACATACTACTATAGTAGCTTACTGTAGCAGTCTGCGGTGCTGCTGAGCTGACAGTGTCCAGCAGGTCCGTCATCAGTCATTACATAATAAATATATAATATATACCTGTCCGGCTGCAGTACTAGTGATATTATATATACATATATATTGATTTCATCTCATTATCATCCAGTCTATATTAGCAGCAGACACAGTACGTTAGTCCACGGCTGTAGCTACCTCTGTGTCGGCACTCGGCAGTCCATCCATAATTGTATACCACCTACCCGTGGTTGTTGTTTTTTTCTTTCTTCTTTATACATACTACTATAGTAGCTTACTGTAGCAGTCTGCGGTGCTGCTGAGCTGACAGTGTCCAGCAGGTCCGTCATCAGTCATTACATAATAAATATATAATATATACCTGTCCGGCTGCAGTACTAGTGATATTATATATACATATATATTGATTTCATCTCATTATCATCCAGTCTATATTAGCAGCAGACACAGTACGTTAGTCCACGGCTGTAGCTACCTCTGTGTCGGCACTCGGCAGTCCATCCATAATTGTATACCACCTACCCGTGGTTGTTGTTTTTTTCTTTCTTCTTTATACATACTACTATAGTAGCTTACTGTAGCAGTCTGCGGTGCTGCTGAGCTGACAGTGTCCAGCAGGTCCGTCATCAGTCATTACATAATAAATATATAATATATACCTGTCCGGCTGCAGTACTAGTGATATTATATATACATATATATTGATTTCATCTCATTATCATCCAGTCTATATTAGCAGCAGACACAGTACGTTAGTCCACGGCTGTAGCTACCTCTGTGTCGGCACTCGGCAGTCCATCCATAATTGTATACCACCTACCCGTGGTTGTTGTTTTTTTCTTTCTTCTTTATACATACTACTATGGTAGCTTACTGTAGCAGTCTGCGGTGCTGCTGAGCTGACAGTGTCCAGCAGGTCCGTCATCAGTCATTACATAATAAATATATAATATATAACTGTCCGGCTGCAGTACTAGTGATTTTATATATACATATATATTGATTTCATCTCATTATCATCCAGTCTATATTAGCAGCAGACACAGTACGGTAGTCCACGGCTGTAGCTACCTCTGTGTCGGCACTCGGCAGTCCATCCATAAGTATACTAGTATCCATCCATCTCCATTGTTTACCTGAGGTGCCTTTTAGTTGTCCCTATTAAAATATGGAGAACAAAAATGTTGAGGTTCCAAAATTAGGGAAAGATCAAGATCCACTTCCACCTCGTGCTGAAGCTGCTGCCACTAGTCATGGCCGAGACGATGAAATGCCAGCAACGTCGTCTGCCAAGGCCGATGCCCAATTTCATAGTACAGAGCATGTAAAATCCAAAACACCAAATATCAGTAAAAAAAGGACTCCAAAACCTAAAATAAAATTGTCGGAGGAGAAGTGTAAACTTGCCAATATGCCATTTACCACACGGAGTGGCAAGGAACGGCTGAGGCCCTGGCCTATGTTCATGGCTAGTGGTTCAGCTTCACATGAGGATGGAAGCACTCAGCCTCTCGCTAGAAAAATGAAAAGACTCAAGCTGGCAAAAGCACCGCAAAGAACTGTGCGTTCTTCGAAATCCCAAATCCACAAGGAGAGTCCAATTGTGTCGGTTGCGATGCCTGACCTTCCCAACACTGGACGTGAAGAGCATGCGCCTTCCACCATTTGCACGCCCCCTGCAAGTGCTGGAAGGAGCACCCGCAGTCCAGTTCCTGATAGTCAGATTGAAGATGTCAGTGTTGAAGTACACCAGGATGAGGAGGATATGGGTGTTGCTGGCGCTGGGGAGGAAATTGACCAGGAGGATTCTGATGGTGAGGTGGTTTGTTTAAGTCAGGCACCCGGGGAGACACCTGTTGTCCGTGGGAGGAATATGGCCATTGACATGCCTGGTGAAAATACCAAAAAAATCAGCTCTTCGGTGTGGAAGTATTTCAACAGAAATGCGGACAACAGGTGTCAAGCCGTGTGTTGCCTTTGTCAAGCTGTAATAAGTAGGGGTAAGGACGTTAACCACCTCGGAACATCCTCCCTTATACGTCACCTGCAGCGCATTCATAATAAGTCAGTGACAAGTTCAAAAACTTTGGGTGACAGCGGAAGCAGTCCACTGACCAGTAAATCCCTTCCTCTTGTAACCAAGCTCACGCAAACCACCCCACCAACTCCCTCAGTGTCAATTTCCTCCTTACCCAGGAATGCCAATAGTCCTGCAGGCCATGTCACTGGCAATTCTGACGAGTCCTCTCCTGCCTGGGATTCCTCCGATGCATCCTTGAGTGTAATGCCTACTGCTGCTGGCGCTGCTGTTGTTGCTGCTGGGAGTCGATCGTCATCCCAGAGGGGAAGTCGGAAGACCACTTGTACTACTTCCAGTAAGCAATTGACTGTCCAACAGTCCTTTGCGAGGAAGATGAAATATCACAGCAGTCATCCTGCTGCAAAGCGGATAACTGAGGCCTTGACAACTATGTTGGTGTTAGACGTGCGTCCGGTATCCGCCGTTAGTTCACAGGGAACTAGACAATTTATTGAGGCAGTGTGCCCCCGTTACCAAATACCATCTAGGTTCCACTTCTCTAGGCAGGCGATACCGAGAATGTACACGGACGTCAGAAAAAGACTCACCAGTGTCCTAAAAAATGCAGTTGTACCCAATGTCCACTTAACCACGGACATGTGGACAAGTGTAGCAGGGCAGGGTCAGGACTATATGACTGTGACAGCCCACTGGGTAGATGTATGGACTCCCGCCGCAAGAACAGCAGCGGCGGCACCAGTAGCAGCATCTCGCAAACGCCAACTCTTTCCTAGGCAGGCTATGCTTTGTATCACCGCTTTCCAGAATACGCACACAGCTGAAAACCTCTTACGGCAACTGAGGAAGATCATCGCGGAATGGCTTACCCCAATTGGACTCTCCTGTGGATTTGTGGCATCGAACAACGCCAGCAATATTGTGTGTGCATTAAATATGGGCAAATTCCAGCACGTCCCATGTTTTGCACATACCTTGAATTTGGTGGTGCAGAATTTTTTTAAAAACGACAGGGGTGTGCAAGAGATGCTGTCGGTGGCCAGAAGAATTGCGGGACACTTTCGGCGTACAGGCACCACGTACAGAAGACTGGAGCACCACCAAAAACAACTGAACCTGCCCTGCCATCATCTGAAGCAAGAAGTGGTAACGAGGTGGAATTCAACCCTCTATATGCTTCAGAGGTTGGAGGAGCAGCAAAAGGCCATTCAAGCCTATACAATTCAGCACGATATAGGAGGTGGAATGCACCTGTCTCAAGCGCAGTGGAGAATGATTTCAACGTTGTGCAAGGTTCTGATGCCCTTTGAACTTGCCACACGTGAAGTCACTTCAGACACTGCCAGCCTGAGTCAGGTCATTCCCCTCATCAGACTTTTGCAGAAGAAGCTGGAGACATTGAAGGAGGAGCTAACACAGAGCGATTCCGCTAGGCATGTGGGACTTGTGGATGGAGCCCTTAATTCGCTTAACAAGGATTCACGGGTGGTCAATCTGTTGAAATCAGAGCACTACATTTTGGCCACCATGCTCGATCCTAGATTTAAAGCCTACCTTGGATCTCTCTTTCCGGCAGACACAAGTCTGCTGGGGTTCAAAGACCTGCTGGTGAGAAAATTGTCAAGTCAAGCGGAACGCGACCTGTCAACATCTCCTCCTTCACATTCTCCCGCAACTGGGGGTGCGAGGAAAAGGCTCAGAATTCCGAGCCCACCCGCTGGCGGTGATGCAGGGCAGTCTGGAGCGACTGCTGATGCTGACATCTGGTCCGGACTGAAGGACCTGACAACGATTACGGACATGTCGTCTACTGTCACTGCATATGATTCTCTCACCATTGAAAGAATGGTGGAGGATTATATGAGTGACCGCATCCAAGTAGGCACGTCACACAGTCCGTACTTATACTGGCAGGAAAAAGAGGCAATTTGGAGGCCCTTGCACAAACTGGCTTTATTCTACCTAAGTTGCCCTCCCACAAGTGTGTACTCCGAAAGAGTGTTTAGTGCCGCCGCTCACCTTGTCAGCAATCGGCGTACGAGGTTACATCCAGAAAATGTGGAGAAGATGAAGTTCATTAAAATGAATTATAATCAATTCCTCCGTGGAGACATTGACCAGCAGCAATTGTCTCCACAAAGTACACAGGGAGCTGAGATGGTGGATTCCAGTGGGGACGAATTGATAATCTGTGAGGAGGGGGATGTACACGGTGATATATCGGAGGATGATGATGAGGTGGACATCTTGCCTCTGTAGAGCCAGTTTGTGCAAGGAGAGATTAATTGCTTCTTTTTAGGTGGGGGTCCAAACCAACCCGTCATTTCAGTCACAGTTGTGTGGCAGACCCTGTCACTGAAATGATGGGTTGGTTAAAGTGTGCATGTCCTGTTTATACAACATAAGGGTGGGTGGGAGGGCCCAAGGACAATTCCATCTTGCACCTCTTTTTTCTTTCATTTTTATTTGCGTCATGTGCTGTTTGGGGAGTGTTTTTTGGAAGGGCCATCCTGCGTGACACTGCAGTGCCACTCCTAGATGGGCCCGGTGTTTGTGTCGGCCACTAGGGTCGCTAAGCTTAGTCACACAGCTACTTCATTGCGCCTCTTTTTTTCTTCTTTGCGTCATGTGCTGTTTGGGGAGTGTTTTTTGGAAGGGACATCCTGCGTGACACTGCAGTGCCACTCCTAGATGGGCCAGGTGTTTGTGTCGGCCACTAGGGTCGCTTAGCTTACTCACACAGCTACTTCATTGCGCCTCTTTTTTTCTTCTTTGCGTCATGTGCTGTTTGGGGAGTGTTTTTTGGAAATGCCATCCTGCGTGACACTGCAGTGCCACTCCTAGATGGGCCCGGTGTTTGTGTCGGCCACTAGGGTCGCTAAGCTTAGTCACACAGCTACCTCATTGCGCCTCTTTTTTTCTTTGCGTCATGTGCTGTTTGGGGAGGGTTTTTTGGAAGGGACATCCTGCGTGACACACTGCAGTGCCACTCCTAGATGGGCCAGGTGTTTGTGTCGGCCACTAGGGTCGCTTATCTTACTCACACAGCTACCTCATTGCGCCTCTTTTTTTCTTTGCGTCATGTGCTGTTTGGGGAGGGTTTTTTGGAAGGGACATCCTGCGTGACACTGCAGTGCCACTCCTAGATGGGCCAGGTGTTTGTGTCGGCCACTAGGGTCGCTTAGCTTACTCACACAGCTACCTCATTGCGCCTCTTTTTTTCTTCTTTGCGTCATGTGCTGTTTGGGGAGTGTTTTTTGGAAGGGCCATCCTGCGTGACACTGCAGTGACACTCCTAGATGGGCCCGGTGTTTGTGTCGGCCACTAGGGTCGCTAAGCTTAGTCACACAGCTACCTCATTGCGCCTCTTTTTTTCTTTGCGTCATGTGCTGTTTGGGGAGGGTTTTTTGGAAGGGACATCCTGCGTGACACTGCAGTGCCACTCCTAGATGGGCCAGGTGTTTGTGTCGGCCACTAGGGTCGCTTAGCTTACTCACACAGCTACCTCATTGCGCCTCTTTTTTTCTTCTTTGCGTCATGTGCTGTTTGGGGAGTGTTTTTTGGAAGGGCCATCCTGCGTGACACTGCAGTGCCACTCCTAGATGGGCCCGGTGTTTGTGTCGGCCACTAGGGTCGCTAAGCTTAGTCACACAGCTACCTCATTGCGCCTCTTTTTTTCTTTGCGTCATGTGCTGTTTGGGGAGGGTTTTTTGGAAGGGACATCCTGCGTGACACTGCAGTGCCACTCCTAGATGGGCCAGGTGTTTGTGTCGGCCACTAGGGTCGCTTATCTTACTCACACAGCTACCTCATTGCGCCTCTTTTTTTCTTTGCGTCATGTGCTGTTTGGGGAGGGTTTTTTGGAAGGGACATCCTGCGTGAGACACTGCAGTGCCACTCCTAGATGGGCCCGGTGTTTGTGTCGGCCACTAGGGTCGCTTATCTTACTCACACAGCTACCTCATTGCGCCTCTTTTTTTCTTTGCGTCATGTGCTGTTTGGGGAGGGTTTTTTGGAAGGGACATCCTGCGTGACACTGCAGTGCCACTCCTAGATGGGCCCGGTGTTTGTGTCGGCCACTAGGGTCGCTTAGCTTACTCACACAGCTACCTCATTGCGCCTCTTTTTTTCTTTGCGTCATGTGCTGTTTGGGGAGGGTTTTTTGGAAGGGACATCCTGCGTGACACTGCAGTGCCACTCCTAGATGGGCCAGGTGTTTGTGTCGGCCACTAGGGTCGCTTATCTTACTCACACAGCTACCTCATTGCGCCTCTTTTTTTCTTTGCGTCATGTGCTGTTTGGGGAGGGTTTTTTGGAAGGGACATCCTGCGTGAGACACTGCAGTGCCACTCCTAGATGGGCCCGGTGTTTGTGTCGGCCACTAGGGTCGCTTATCTTACTCACACAGCTACCTCATTGCGCCTCTTTTTTTCTTTGCGTCATGTGCTGTTTGGGGAGGGTTTTTTGGAAGGGACATCCTGCGTGACACTGCAGTGCCACTCCTAGATGGGCCCGGTGTTTGTGTCGGCCACTAGGGTCGCTTAGCTTACTCACACAGCTACCTCATTGCGCCTCTTTTTTTCTTTGCGTCATGTGCTGTTTGGGGAGGGTTTTTTGGAAGGGACATCCTGCGTGACACTGCAGTGCCACTCCTAGATGGGCCAGGTGTTTGTGTCGGCCACTAGGGTCGCTTATCTTACTCACACAGCTACCTCATTGCGCCTCTTTTTTTCTTTGCGTCATGTGCTGTTTGGGGAGGGTTTTTTGGAAGGGACATCCTGCGTGAGACACTGCAGTGCCACTCCTAGATGGGCCCGGTGTTTGTGTCGGCCACTAGGGTCGCTTATCTTACTCACACAGCTACCTCATTGCGCCTCTTTTTTTCTTTGCGTCATGTGCTGTTTGGGGAGGGTTTTTTGGAAGGGACATCCTGCGTGACACTGCAGTGCCACTCCTAGATGGGCCAGGTGTTTGTGTCGGCCACTAGGTTCGCTTAGCTTACTCACACAGCTACCTCATTGCGCCTCTTTTTTTCTTCTTTGCGTCATGTGCTGTTTGGGGAGTGTTTTTTGGAAGGGACATCCTGCGTGACACTGCAGTGCCACTCCTAGATGGGCCAGGTGTTTGTGTCGGCCACTAGGGTCGCTTAGCTTACTCACACAGCTACCTCATTGCGCCTCTTTTTTTCTTTGCGTCATGTGCTGTTTGGGGAGTGTTTTTTGGAAGGGACATCCTGCGTGACACTGCAGTGCCACTCCTAAATGGGCCAGGTGTTTGTGTCGGCCACTTAGCTTAGTCATCCAGCGACCTCGGTGCAAATTTTAGGACTAAAAATAATATTGTGAGGTATTCAGAATAGACTGAAAATGAGTGGAAATTATGGTTTTTGAGGTTAATAATACTTTGGGATCAAAATGACCCCCAAATTCTATGATTTAAGCTGTTTTTTAGTGTTTTTTGAAAAAAACACCCGAATCCAAAACACACCCGAATCCGACAAAAAAAATTCGGTGAGGTTTTGCCAAAACGCGGTCGAACCCAAAACACGGCCGCGGAACCGAACCCAAAACCAAAACACAAAACCCGAAAAATTTCAAGTGCACATCTCTAGTGCAGACTCCTATTCTAGCCGTCAGAGCTGTAGACTCAGGGCACTAGGGTCACTAGTAGACCCTAGTGTTGTCCAAGAGTCTAGTGCATTTTTGCTGGTCTCCTGGAAAATGGTGCAGCGCCCATTTTACCAGTGTTTTTCTTAATGCGCATGCTCGAAACGTCGGGAAAATGGCCACAGCACTATTTTCCTGGCGATTTCTGTGCTGCTGCTGAAGCAAGACTCCAGAGGGTATTAAAAAATGGGTGCAGGGTGTGTGGTGTGGGCTCCCCTGGACCCTGGGGGCCTGTGGTGCACCGCACACACTGCACCATTATAAGTACGCCAGTGCCAGGTCGACACAGCGTGTGTGTGTGTGTGGGGGGGGGGGTTGGTGCGACGTGGGGGGCGTGACTGGTGAAACTTGATGCTGAATTGTGAGCGAAACAGGGTTCGTGGCTGCACAAGCACGTCATCGTGGCCACGCCCCTGCTACACAACGCCAAGATTACCAGCATTGTGAGACAGGTGACAGGGCCATGATGATGCAATTCAGCCTGAGTTAGGTCATCGGATACCCTCGACTAACCCCCTTTGACAGGTGCTTCTAGGGATTGCGGGCAGAGACTCACCCACTCTTCCAGGATGCCCGGGAACACCACATGGCCATTCCAGGAGATTAGACAAGTATGATCTATGTACCGGTCCCAAACTTGTAAATAGGCCCATCACCATATCTTTTGGGGTGATGAAACTGAATACTGTCTTCAGTCTTGTCCATGTGGAATGTCGACATGCTCAGAATGCTGACGGTGAGGTTTAGGCACTGCCAGGAGGGATATGGTTAGCGACTAGGGGGAAGTTAGGTTAGGTTGTAGGCTTGGGGGTAGGGTGGAGGACAGAGTTAGGTACTAGGGTGAGGGTTACCATTAGGGGTAAGAATTAGGATTAATGATAGGGGGCTGTACTCACTGGAACTGCTCATTAGACACCTGCACCAGAACTGCTCGTTACCTAAGTGCCAAGACATGAAAGACTGCGTTGGAGATGTCACTACCACTGGGACAAGTAAGTTACCACTGTATCACCATGGACGTTATGCCTACATTCTATGTTGACATGATATCCATGTAAACACGATGAATGTTGACTTGGTCACTGTCGCTATGATAAGCATGTTGACATGTTGCTTGTCAACATTCTCATTTCACCTTATGCGTGTTGATATGACCCCGCGGGTGGGGGAGGGAGTCCTGAGTCACCACGGGTGGGGGAGTGGCGGGTGCTGGGTTGCCGCGGATTGGGGAGGGGCGGTTGCTGGGGGCCTGCGGATGGGGGAGGGGGTCCAGAGGTGCTGCGGGTGGGGAAGGGGGGCGGATGGGGGAGGGCGGATGTAGATGCTGCTGGTGGGGGAGGGGAGGGGGGCTGTGGATGAAGGAGGGGATCTGGAGGTGCTGTCCATGGGGGAGGGGTGGGTGCAGGGGGGATGCATTTGGGGGAGGGGGAGGGGGAGGGGCAGGGTGGAATGGGTTTGGTGCAGGGGTTCCAGAAGTGCTGTGGGTGGAGGAAGGGTGGTTGCGGGGTGCCGCGGATGGGGTCTGTAGATGCTGTAGGTGGGGGAGGGTGGGGGAGTGTGGGCCACAGATGCGGGAGGGAGGCAGGAGGTGCTGTGGGTGGGGGAGGGGTGGGTGCAGAGGGGAGGCAGTGAATGGGGGAGGTGGTCGGGAGGTGTTGCATGTGGGGGAGGGGTGGAGAAGTGTGGGCCATGGATGAGGGATGGGTTCCAGAGGTGCTGTGGGTGGTGAAGGGGCGGGGGTACCACAGGTGGGGGAAGGGCAGGTACATGGCTGTTGTGGATGGGGGAGGGGTTACAGAGGTGCTGTGGGTGGGGGAGTGGCAGGTGCGGGGGTGCCGCGGATGGGGTCCATAGGTGCTGCGGGTGGTGGAGTGGCAGATGCGGGGGTGCGGCGGTGTGGGTAGGGGGTCTGGAGACGCCACCTGGGTGGAGGAGGAGTGCTGCCTCTGGCAATGCTGCTGGGTCTCTGCCGCCTTGTCCCCGTTGGCTGGTCTGGTCCCGCTGCCGCACCTGTACTATGTAGTTCACAGATGCTGAGACGCGACGCATGCGCAAAACCCCGACTTACATGGACTGCATCAGTTGCAGCCCATAGAAGCCGGCTAGGGCTGATGAGACAGGAAGCCCGGTTTGGCAGTCCCAGAGGGCGGAAACACCTCCCAATGGGACGGCCCTGTGTCTGTGACTGACAGGTAGGATTTCCAATAGGAATACACTGCCAGTCACAATGAAGCCAGTACAGTCTCACAGACTGCATCTGGCTTCACTGACACTGAGCTGGGTGGCAGATTTTACCTGGGAGGAAGTCCTGCAGTCCATAGGAAACAAACTGCCACTGCTTACAAATAAGATATTGTGATGTATGTATGTTATATGGTTAGAATTGCCAAATAGGGCCTGATCTCCGTGTTCAAGAATACATGCAGATTCCCGTATGTGTTCAGTGTCTGCACCGTTTCCTTGGTAGAAGAGATCGGACAGAAGTTGGACTGGTTTCTGCACACCCCTGGTTATGGCCCTGCTTTCAGCTCTGCAGGCTATGCAGAGTTGAACATACTGTAAGCGTAAATATGCCTGTTTCCAGATGCATCATTTGCTCCAAATATAGGAGCTCAGGAAAGCAAAGACATGCTGGGTGGGAGCAAGAGAGTGTGTGTGTGTGGTGAAGGGGTGCTTAGTTGGGGATGCGGGGGTGCGGCGGTGTGGGTAGGGGGTCTGGAGACGCCACAGGTTGGGGAGGGGTGCGTGCGGGGGTGTGGGGGTCCGGTGGCACTGTGGGCGGGGGAAGAGTGGGTACTGGGTTGCTGCGGGTGGGGGAGGGGCAGGTGCGAGGGCACCGTGGGTGGGGGAGGGGAGGGCGGGAGGGTGCCACGGGTGGCGGAAGGGTGCAGGGGTGCTGCGGGTGGGTTAGGGGTGGGTGCGGGGATGCCACGGGTGGGGGAGGGGTCGGTGTGGGGTTGCTGCAGGTGGAGGAGGGGCGGGTGCATCAGCTACTCACCAGAAAGTAAAAGGTTCATGGCCTGCATCCGGCCACCTCTCCTATATATTTGGGCAGATCTATGACTCTATAACTCTGACTCCGCCCAGTGTTGTAACTCCGAAATGAGTCACAGGGTCACAGATCTGGGCTAATACATGGCTGTTGTGGATGGGGGAGGGGTTACAGAGGTGCTGTGGGTGGGGGAGTGGCAGGTGCGGGGGTGCCGCGGATGGGGTCCATAGGTGCTGCGGGTGGTGGAGTGGCATGTGCGGGGGTGCGGCGGTGTGGGTAGGGGGTCTGGAGACGCCACAGGTTGGGGAGGGGTGCGTGCGGGGGTGTGGGGGTCCGGTGGCACTGTGGGCGGGGGAAGAGTGGGTACTGGGTTGCTGCGGGTGGGGGAGGGGCAGGTGCGAGGGCACCGTGGGTGGGGGAGGGGAGGGCGGGAGGGTGCCACGGGTGGGGGAAGGGTGCAGGGGTGCTGCGGGTGGGTTAGGGGTGGGTGCGGGGATGCCACGGGTGGGGGAGGGGTCGGTGTGGGGTTGCTGCAGGTGGAGGAGGGGCGGGTGCATCAGCTACTCACCAGAAAGTAAAAGGTTCATGGCCTGCATCCGGCCACCTCTCCTATATATTTGGGCAGATCTATGACTCTATAACTCTGACTCCGCCCAGTGTTGTAACTCCGAAATGAGTCACATGGTCACAGATCTGGGCTAATATATAGGAGATAAGGGATCACCCATTATACTAACAGTTAAAATCCAGATTTTATAATACAGATATGTTCACAAGTTTGTTAGAAATAATAAGCCATTGGATGTCCTCATTTCTAAGCTGCATTACAAAAATTACAACTAGAGTTTAATGGTTTCTACATACCGCCTAAATGTCTTAATTCATGAGTACAATTCCAATTTGAGGGGTCTATCCTGCTATTTCTGCAGTTGTCGGATTTACTCTGACTTGCGGGAAGTTGGGAGGTATGTTACTGGTCACCCAGATAAACAGGGACATTACAATGGTGAGAGGGCATTGTGCACATCTGCTACCGGAGTGTGCTGCATTCAAAGCAATTTCGGGGTAGCAGGGAGTCAAAGGCAGCTTAGTGGAACCTACCTCAGGGGGCAACATGGTGCAAATTTGTCCCATATACTGTGCATTCTGCAAAGGGACAACAAATGAGAAAGCAAGGGGCAACCACGTATGGGCTACAGAAAGTTAGATACTGCTCATGGTGCTTGAAATCCTATTCTCTAGAGAATTTCCAGGATTTATATACTGTGGAATTCAAACACTTGTAATAAGACAACATATAAGTAGTTTGATGGGGTCCGGTATGAGATACCGGCAGACGGGATTCCGGCTGTTAGTACACCGACAGTGGCATCCCGTTTGCCGGAATTCTGGTAGCATGTCCCCTTGCGGACTCACTGGGCTCGCCACAGGTTTTATTCTCACTCGGTTGGTGGCGTGGACCCAACATCCGAGTGGGAATTAGGGGTAGGTGTTGGGATGCTGACCATCAGCAAAATTCCGGCACTGGGTCTCCTGAACACCGGGATCCCGACCGCCGGCATTTTGACTGCATCTCGTTTGATGTTTATGTAACACAATGCTTGGGACTATAATGACATATCTCGGGAATGGAACCCAAGTCCAAACGGTTATGGTATAAAACGTACTGTAGGTTGACAGTCAAAAGGTTGTCAGTGTCTAGGTTGACATCAAATAGTCAATGTGCACAAGGACGACATGTAAAAAAGGTTGACACAATGAAGAGTTGATGCAGAAATGGTCGACATGAGTTTTTCAGGGTTTTGTGGTTGTAGATTTTAGCTTCCAGCACATGAATCCCCAATTAGTGCACTGTGTCAGCTCGCGTGGCTCGTTTCGTTCACCATGCTTCGTGCAAGGTTTACTATTCCCAATTGTAATCCACGTGGATGGTAAAGTATGAAAAAGTTTTTAAAAATTACAAAAAACTCATGTCGACAATATGTTGCGTCAACCATTGTCATGGTGACCATTTGAACCTGTCGACCTATTAAAAAAGTGTCTACCATTTTGGTGTCGACCTATTGACTGTCAACCTATCATATAGATACCAGTCCAAACACGAAATGCATTTGTTTCATATACATCTTCTACACATAGGGCGGTATCCTATTACCCGTGATCATTGACTGTGGGTAACTGGTACACCCGGGGCTATCTGAGGCAGGCAAAACCAAATCCCCAAAAGCAGCCCATTTTCATGTGAAAGCGGGGCTGCAGCCGCCAAAAACACAAAGGTTTCATGAACCTTTGTGTTTTCGGGAGGAAAGGTATTTTTTTTACAGACAATCCAAATTGGATAGCCTGTAAAATACATTGGTGATACATTGGGAAAAAGTGTGAAAAATGGCCATTGTTCGCACCCAATGTTTTACTGTGGCTATTAGATTACCTCCCATAGTCAATCTTTGGATCTCTGAATATTTTGGCTATCGGATTTTCAGATATGTGAGTCTTAAACTTTTATATTAATATTATTAATAATAATAATAATAATAATAATTATTATTATTATTATTATTATTATTTTCATGCATTAAAAGATACATACAGTATAAAGAGAAATAATAATTTTACTGTAAATGTATTTGTGTGATATATAAGGCAATGCCAAAACTGGTGTTACTGTAAAACAAACGCGGTTTTACAAAGAGGGTGACCTAATTGATTTAATAAATGTCAACATACTACAATATTATGTAGAGAATACAGGTGGCTGCAAGAAAGTGCCACAAAGGAGAGTTAATGGGGGAGCACTTTATAAGAGACGTTTCAGTTAAAAGCCTATTTCCAGGTTAATATTTAGTAAATATTTGTAATTCGGCATTTTTATGGCAACTGTTCGTACAGGTCTCAGATAAGCCCGGTGAGACTTACAACACTTGACCTCACTGATAACACACTATTGTTCGTTCTGGTAGTCTATAAATAATGAACACCGCAGGACAACTTGTTCTAAACAGAAGGGTTTTCATAGGCGCCAGATATCTTGTGGCTTTCTGTAGATCCTGAATATTACAACGTGTCCATAAAGCTTAATGTGTTTTTCAATCACCTTAGCGCTATTTATAAATGCTCTATAGCAAGGTATATGATATAATTACACATGTTTTAGAACAATAAGGAACATAAAAAGCTACAGTATCTCTTCTCAGTTCTGTATTTGATGCATTTTACAATAATATATTGTATTACTGCTTTGTTGCTTTTAATGACAAATGTTGGTGTCTGTCTGCATTTAGAACTTCAGTCAATTGAAAGGGGATTCCACTAACACATTTTAACTTACAAACAGCGGCGGCTCCTACCTGGGTGGAGGAGGAGTGCTGCCTCTGGCAATGCTGCTGGGTCTCTGCCGCCTTGTCCCCGTTGGCTGGTCTGGTCCCGCTGCCGCACCTGTACTATGTAGTTCACAGATGCTGAGACGCGACGCATGCGCAAAACCCCGACTTACATGGACTGCATCAGTTGCAGCCCATAGAAGCCGGCTAGGGCTGATGAGACAGGAAGCCCGGTTTGGCAGTCCCGGAGGGCGGAAACACCTCCCAATGGGACGGCCCTGTGTCTGTGACTGACAGGTAGGATTTCCAATAGGAATTCACTGCCAGTCACAATGAAGCCAGTACAGTCTCACAGACTGCATCTGGCTTCACTGACACTGAGCTGGGTGGCAGATTTTACCTGGGTGGAAGTCCTGCAGTCCATAGGAAACAAACTGCCACTGCTTACAAATAAGATATTGTGATGTATGTATGTATGTTATATGGTTAGAATGACCAAATAGGGCCTGATCTCCGTGTTCAAGAATACATGCAGATTCCCGTATGTGTTCAGTGTCTGCACCGTTTCCTTGGTAGAAGAGATCGGACAGAAGTTGGACTGGTTTCTGCACACCCCTGGTTATGGCCCTGCTTTCAGCTCTGCAGGCTATGCAGAGTTGAACATACTGTAAGCGTAAATATGCCTGTTTCCAGATGCATCATTTGCACCAAATATAGGAGCTCAGGAAAGCAAAGACATGCTGGGTGGGAGCAAGAGTGTGTGTGTGTGGTGAAGGGGTGCTTAGTTGGGGAAGCTGTCTTTGGGGTTGAACTATCTGTGGATACTGACATGAGAGAACAGTCTGCCTCTCCCTGTCTGCCCCTGAGGGTGGGCTGAGGTGGGTGGTGATCCATGGGTGTGAGAGCAGCTCCTGGGGGAATACAGGAGTGTTGGTGGGGTAGATTGCTTGGGGCCACAAGTATGGGGTGCTGACTCTGAGTGTTGACAGGAGAGAACAGTCCTTACCTCTAAACAGTGCTAAGGGAGAAGAGAGGCTACTGTAGGATGTGTCAGTCAGTGAAAAGTGAGTGAAGAGAAGGCCAGACCTCCCTCCATCTCTATTACATTAGGAATGGTTATCGAATAATTCCCCATTTATGGTCTCCATCAATGTGTCGATGTTACTTTACTTCGATGTCAGTAAACCATTGACAGAAAGTTTGAAACCCAACAATAATTGAAACCATTGAAGAGCATCACTACTATGTGTAACGTGAAGGTAATATGCTAATCGGGGAAGGGGGCAGGGCTAAGTGGCTAATCATGTATCATGCACCAAAAAAAAAACAAAAAAACAGTGCTGCATTTCTGTTGGAGGAACATCAGACCTCTACCATCGAGGGCAATCCTATCAATCATATATGGCAAATCATCAATGGTTGCTAACCATCGATGATCAATGGCCCTCCCTATACTGTGTCTGTGCTAGACTGACACAGTAGGGTGTCATATCTCCCAACTGTCCTGATTTTCACAGGACAGTACCCTGTTTTGGGCACTTTCCTGCTGTCCCACCTGCAGGCCGCAGTGGGGAGAACTTAGGAGGCCCCTTGTCACTTGGTGAATAGATGCTGCGTGCAATTCACGGGAAACATAGGAAGAGAGAAACGACCAGCAGCTGATAGAGGACTGGCCATGTACCCCAATGACAAAACGGGAGGCCTGGCTAGTGATTGCCCTATTCCCAAGTCCCAAGTTTAGTTAGAAGAGCTGCCACTTTGGTATCACCCCTTCCGATGGTGACACCCAGGTGTGGGCCGCACCCCTCTCACCCGCCTTCTGACGCCACTGATTAGCATTTAATTGTGGCTTTAATTTTTCTTGAATGTTGCAGATAGTCTTTCATGAACACCATAAATTGAATATTACAACTGTGAAGTGTCATCTCCAATTTAGATGCCACCCTGGAAGTAAGACTTTTCTACTATTTAGGAATATTGTTTTGAAGGGGAGCAATGTTTCTATACTTCTATAAAACTGCATTATAAGAAGTGATGGTTTGGCCCTGCAGAAAAAAATAAAATCTTTATTGTTTTGAAAATCTAACCTTTTAAGTTGCCATGATGCTGTATCGGTTTTAAAATACAGAAGAGTATCAGGAAACAAACTAATGTAAAAAATGTGAAAGACACATGTACAGTACTGATGTGTCCACTTAGGGGTCTATTCACGAAGAAGTGAAAAGTGTGGAGAAGTTTACCAGTGGAGAAGTTGCCCAAGGCAACCAATCCATTGTACAGTATGTTATTGTAAGGAATATTATAAGTGCAAGTGCCATTTAAAGATAAGGAGCAAATGGAAAACATGATGTCAGTTTTTTTAGAACAAAGTATATACCTCGGTGTTAAGGTGGGTAGTTGATCTGCAGATATATCTATGGACGAATCGGGCAGTGTGCTGTGCATACACACTGCCTGATCCGTCGGGGACTGACGTCATGAACTGGACGGGCCGCACGCCCAGTTCAGCTGTCAATCACCGCAGGCCGCCACAACATGTGTACGGGCAGCCAGCTGGTCACCCATACACACATCACGATGCACCAATATATCGGTAGATATATTGGCCCTTGGCTGTGCTGCGGGGCCGACGTGATCTGTCTGTGAACTCCGTCGTTCACAGACATATCGGCCATACACACTAGAGATGAGCGCCTGAAATTTTTCGGGTTTTGTGTTTTGGTTTTGGGTTCGGTTCCGCGGCCGTGTTTTGGGTTCGAACGCGTTTTGGCAAAACCTCACCGAATTTTTTTTGTCGGATTCGGGTGTGTTTTGGATTCGGGTGTTTTTTTCAAAAAACACTAAAAAACAGCTTAAATCATAGAATTTGGGGGTCATTTTGATCCCAAAGTATTATTAACCTCAAAAACCATAATTTACACTCATTTTCAGTCTATTCTGAATACCTCACACCTCACAATATTATTTTTAGTCCTAAAATTTGCACCGAGGTCGCTGTGTGAGTAAGATAAGCGACCCTAGTGGCCGACACAAACACCGGGCCCATCTAGGAGTGGCACTGCAGTGTCACGCAGGATGTCCCTTCCAAAAAACCCTCCCCAAACAGCACATGACGCAAAGAAAAAAAGAGGCGCAATGAGGTAGCTGTGTGAGTAAGATTAGCGACCCTAGTGGCCGACACAAACACCGGGCCCATCTAGGAGTGGCACTGCAGTGTCACGCAGGATGTCCCTTCCAAAAAACCCTCCCCAAACAGCACATGACGCAAAGAAAAAAAGAGGCGCAATGAGGTAGCTGTGTGAGTAAGATTAGCGACCCTAGTGGCCGACACAAACACCGGGCCCATCTAGGAGTGGCACTGCAGTGTCACGCAGGATGTCCCTTCCAAAAAACCCTCCCCAAACAGCACATGACGCAAAGAAAAAAAGAGGCGCAATGAGGTAGCTGTGTGAGTAAGATTAGCGACCCTAGTGGCCGACACAAACACCGGGCCCATCTAGGAGTGGCACTGCAGTGTCACGCAGGATGTCCCTTCCAAAAAACCCTCCCCAAACAGCACATGACGCAAAGAAAAAAAGAGGCGCAATGAGGTAGCTGACTGTGTGAGTAAGATTAGCGACCCTAGTGGCCGACACAAACACCGGGCCCATCTAGGAGTGGCACTGCAGTGTCACGCAGGATGTCCCTTCCAAAAAAAACCTCCCCAATCAGCACATGATGCAAAGAAAAAGAAAAGAAAAAAGAGGTGCAAGATGGAATTGTCCTTGGGCCCTCCCACCCACCCTTATGTTGTATAAACAAAACAGGACATGCACACTTTAACCAACCCATCATTTCAGTGACAGGGTCTGCCACACGACTGTGACTGATATGACGGGTTGGTTTGGACCCCCCCCAAAAAAGAAGCAATTAATCTCTCCTTGCACAAACTGGCTCTACAGAGGCAAGATGTCCACCTCATCTTCACCCTCCGATATATCACCGTGTACATCCCCCTCCTCACAGATTATCAATTCGTCCCCACTGGAATCCACCATCTCAGCTCCCTGTGTACTTTGTGGAGGCAATTGCTGCTGGTCAATGTCTCCGCGGAGGAATTGATTATAATTCATTTTAATGAACATCATCTTCTCCACATTTTCTGGATGTAACCTCGTACGCCGATTGCTGACAAGGTGAGCGGCGGCACTAAACACTCTTTCGGAGTACACACTTGTGGGAGGGCAATTTAGGTAGAATAAAGCCAGTTTGTGCAAGGGCCTCCAAATTGCCTCTTTTTCCTGCCAGTATAAGTACGGACTGTGTGACGTGCCTACTTGGATGCGGTCACTCATATAATCCTCCACCATTCTATCAATGTTGAGAGAATCATATGCAGTGACAGTAGACGACATGTCCGTAATCGTTGTCAGGTCCTTCAGTCCGGACCAGATGTCAGCATCAGCAGTCGCTCCAGACTGCCCTGCATCACCGCCAGCAGGTGGGCTCGGAATTCTGAGCCTTTTCCTCGCACCCCCAGTTGCGGGAGAATGTGAAGGAGGAGATGTTGACAGGTCGCGTTCCGCTTGACTTGACAATTTTGTCACCAGCAGGTCTTTCAACCCCAGCAGACCTGTGTCTGCCGGAAAGAGAGATCCAAGGTAGGCTTTAAATCTAGGATCGAGCACGGTGGCCAAAATGTAGTGCTCTGATTTCAACAGATTGACCACCCGTGAATCCTTGTTAAGCGAATTAAGGGCTGCATCCACAAGTCCCACATGCCTAGCGGAATCGCTCCCTTTTAGCTCCTTCTTCAATGCCTCCAGCTTCTTCTGCAAAAGCCTGATGAGGGGAATGACCTGACTCAGGCTGGCAGTGTCTGAACTGACTTCACGTGTGGCAAGTTCAAAGGGCATCAGAACCTTGCACAACGTTGAAATCATTCTCCACTGCACTTGAGACAGGTGCATTCCACCTACTATATCGTGCTCAATTGTATAGGCTTGAATGGCCTTTTGCTGCTCCTCCAACCTCTGAAGCATATAGAGGGTTGAATTCCACCTCGTTACCACTTCTTGCTTCAGATGATGGCAGGGATGGTTCAGTAGTTTTTGGTGGTGCTCCAGTCTTCTGTACGTGGTGCCTGTACGCCGAAAGTGTCCCGCAATTTTTCTGGCCACCGACAGCATCTCTTGCACGCCCCTGTCGTTTTTTAAAAAATTCTGCACCACCAAATTCAAGGTATGTGCAAAACATGGGACGTGCTGGAATTTGCCCATATTTAATGCACACACAATATTGCTGGCGTTGTCCGATGCCACAAATCCACAGGAGAGTCCAATTGGGGTAAGCCATTCCGCGATGATCTTCCTCAGTTGCCGTAAGAGGTTTTCAGCTGTGTGCGTATTCTGGAAAGCGGTGATACAAAGCGTAGCCTGCCTAGGAAAGAGTTGGCGTTTGCGAGATGCTGCTACTGGTGCCGCCGCTGCTGTTCTTGCGGCGGGAGTCCATACATCTACCCAGTGGGCTGTCACAGTCATATAGTCCTGACCCTGCCCTGCTCCACTTGTCCACATGTCCGTGGTTAAGTGGACATTGGGTACAACTGCATTTTTTAGGACACTGGTGAGTCTTTTTCTGACGTCCGTGTACATTCTCGGTATCGCCTGCCTAGAGAAGTGGAACCTAGATGGTATTTGGTAACGGGGGCACACTGCCTCAATAAATTGTCTAGTTCCCTGTGAACTAACGGCGGATACCGGACGCACGTCTAACACCAACATAGTTGTCAAGGACTCAGTTATCCGCTTTGCAGTAGGATGACTGCTGTGATATTTCATCTTCCTCGCAAAGGACTGTTGAACAGTCAATTGCTTACTGGAAGTAGTACAAGTGGGCTTACGACTTCCCCTCTGGGATGACCATCGACTCCCAGCGGCAACAACAGCAGCGCCAGCAGCAGTAGGCGTTACACGCAAGGATGCATCGGAGGAATCCCAGGCAGGAGAGGACTCGTCAGAATTGCCAGTGACATGGCCTGCAGGACTATTGGCATTCCTGGGGAAGGAGGAAATTGACACTGAGGGAGTTGGTGGGGTGGTTTGCGTGAGCTTGGTTACAAGAGGAAGGGATTTACTGGTCAGTGGACTGCTTCCGCTGTCACCCAAAGTTTTTGAACTTGTCACTGACTTATTATGAATGCGCTGCAGGTGACGTATAAGGGAGGATGTTCCGAGGTGGTTAACGTCCTTACCCCTACTTATTACAGCTTGACAAAGGGAACACACGGCTTGACACCTGTTGTCCGCATTTCTGGTGAAATACCTCCACACCGAAGAGCTGATTTTTTTGGTATTTTCACCTGGCATGTCAACGGCCATATTCCTCCCACGGACAACAGGTGTCTCCCCGGGTGCCTGACTTAAACAAACCACCTCACCATCAGAATCCTCCTGGTCAATTTCCTCCCCAGCGCCAGCAACACCCATATCCTCCTCATCCTGGTGTACTTCAACACTGACATCTTCAATCTGACTATCAGGAACTGGACTGCGGGTGCTCCTTCCAGCACTTGCAGGGGGCGTGCAAATGGTGGAAGGCGCATGCTCTTCACGTCCAGTGTTGGGAAGGTCAGGCATCGCAACCGACACAATTGGACTCTCCTTGTGGATTTGGGATTTCGAAGAATGCACAGTTCTTTGCTGTGCTGCTTTTGCCAGCTTGAGTCTTTTCATTTTTCTAGCGAGAGGCTGAGTGCTTCCATCCTCATGTGAAGCTGAACCACTAGCCATGAACATAGGCCAGGGCCTCCGCCGTTCCTTGCCACTCCGTGTGGTAAATGGCATATTGGCAAGTTTACGCTTCTCCTCCGACAATTTTATTTTAGGTTTTGGAGTCCTTTTTTTACTGATATTTGGTGTTTTGGTTTTGACATGCTCTGTACTATGCCATTGGGCATCGGCCTTGGCAGACGACGTTGCTGGCATTTCATCGTCTCGGCCATGACTAGTGGCAGCAGCTTCAGCACGAGGTGGAAGTGGATCTTGATCTTTCCCTAATTTTGGAACCTCAACATTTTTGTTCTCCATATTTTAATAGGCACAACTAAAAGGCACCTCAGGTAAACAATGGAGATGGATGGATTGGATACTAGTATACAATTATGGACGGGCTGCCGAGTGCCGACACAGAGGTAGCCACAGCCGTGAACTACCGCACTGTACTGTGTCTGCTGCTAATATATAGACTGGTTGATAAAGAGATAGTATACTCGTAACTAGTATGTATGTATAAAGAAAGAAAAAAAAACCACGGTTAGGTGGTATATACAATTATGGACGGGCTGCCGAGTGCCGACACAGAGGTAGCCACAGCCGTGAACTACCGCACTGTACTGTGTCTGCTGCTAATATATAGACTGGTTGATAAAGAGATAGTATACTCGTAACTAGTATGTATGTATAAAGAAAGAAAAAAAAACACGGTTAGGTGGTATATACAATTATGGACGGGCTGCCGAGTGCCGACACAGAGGTAGCCACAGCCGTGAACTACCGCACTGTACTGTGTCTGCTGCTAATATATAGACTGGTTGATAAAGAGATAGTATACTCGTAACTAGTATGTATGTATAAAGAAAGAAAAAAAAAACACGGTTAGGTGGTATATACAATTATGGACGGGCTGCCGAGTGCCGACACAGAGGTAGCCACAGCCGTGAACTACCGCACTGTACTGTGTCTGCTGCTAATATAGACTGGTTGATAAAGAGATAGTATACTACTAATATTATATACTGGTGGTCAGGTCACTGGTCACTAGTCACACTGGCAGTGGCACTCCTGCAGCAAAAGTGTGCACTGTTTAATTTTAATATAATATTATTATGTACTCCTGGCTCCTGCTATAACCTATAACTGGCACTGCAGTAGTGCTCCCCAGTCTCCCCCACAATTATAAGCTGTGTGAGCTGAGCAGTCAGACAGATATATAATATATATAGATGATGCAGCACACTGGCCTGAGCCTGAGCAGTGCACACAGATATGGTATGTGACTGACTGAGTCACTGTGTGTATCGCTTTTTTCAGGCAGAGAACGGATATATTAAATAAACTGCACTGTGTGTCTGGTGGTCACTCACTATATAATATATTATGTACTCCTGGCTCCTGCTATAACCTATAACTGGCACTGCAGTAGTGCTCCCCAGTCTCCCCCACAATTATAAGCTGTGTGAGCTGAGCAGTCAGACAGATATATATAATATTATATATAGATAGATAATAGATGATGCAGCACACTGGCCTGAGCCTGAGCAGTGCACACAGATATGGTATGTGACTGAGTCACTGTGTGCTGTGTATCGCTTTTTTCAGGCAGAGAACGGATTATAAATAAAAGTGGTGGTCACTGGTCACTATCAGCAAAACTCTGCACTGTACACTACTGAGTACTCCTAATGCTCCCCAAAATTAGTAAATCAAGTGTCTCTCTAATCTATTCTAATTCTAAACGGAGAGGACGCCAGCCACGTCCTCTCCCTATCAATCTCAATGCACGTGTGAAAATGGCGGCGACGCGCGGCTCCTTATATAGAATCCGAGTCTCGCGATAGAATCCGAGCCTCGCGAGAATCCGACAGCGTCATGATGACGTTCGGGCGCGCTCGGGTTAACCGAGCAAGGCGGGAAGATCCGAGTCGCTCGGACCCGTGAAAAAAAACATGAAGTTCTGGCGGGTTCGGATTCAGAGAAACCGAACCCGCTCATCTCTAATACACACTGGTCGACGAACCCGCGATATTGAACGGACGATATATCGGCCAGTGTGTACCCACCTTTAGAGGTTTATGATGCCACTGAAATTTCGCCATGTTACTATTAGAGATGAGCAGATCTGATTTTCAGAAAATCCAACCCACCTGAGCTTGAGCTTGCCGAGTATATCTGAGACAGGACTCGGATCTCCCCGCCATTTTGCGGATTCCAAAACGAGGCAAAACATCATCTTCCTGATGTTGGATCTATGTGTTTTAGATTAGATATAAGTCCCTCCCGGGCACCATTTCACACAGGACCACTGGAGGTGTTGGATAAAGAGGACACTGTTTGATGGGCACCCGCATGTCACCCACATGCCACTTTTAGTGTTAATAATGGTCGAGCTAGTTTTGATGTACTGTAGGCAGTTAGCGAAACATTTCTAGAGAAAATGTGCTTGTGAACCCACTTAACAAAGTGCCCCGCTTCAAAGAAATATATGCAACCACTATGTGGTAAAGAATTTCAAACAGGTTTACATTCCTTATATGGACATCAGTCTCCTCTTCACTTTATAGCTCGGATTTCACCAGCTCAGCATATGCAAAGAGAAAATAGATTCTCATGTGTAGAAATGTTAATTTAATAAACATGCAAAGACATACAGAAACAGGATAAAATTCCCACTATTGTTCCATATGAGTGTCCCCAGAGGACTTAACAATTACCGAAAGTCGTGGAGAACTGATGCATAAACAGTTCTCAAACAAGTGTTGTTAAACTCCCACAGATTGCCACCCCGGTAGGCAATCCTTCAGACCAGATCTTAAGGTACCGTCAACGTGCTCTCTGGACAACTCCGGAATCAAGGGGTCCGCAACGCCATATAGCCAACGCGTTTCAACCCATACACTCAGGGTCTTTTTCAAGGCAGTGTGTTGCAGCATAAACTTTCCCTTCCTTTTAAGGCCCAATGATCCAATTAAAAACCGTCTTTTTCCCGCCAAATCCCGCCCACTACACCCAGACATCGTCCATCAATAGCCTAAGGTACATAGTGCAGAGTTCCGCCCACTACACCCGACGGTGTGTTCCTCATCAAAAACCCGGAAATGCGTCATCGGCATGTTCCCGGAACTGCGTCATTCGTCCCTCTCCGGAAGTCCTCCATGCATCAACATATCTTCTCCCGGAGGTGGACGGTGCTGTGGCTCCCCTTCCGCTCATGACGTTTACCGGAAGTAGCGCCACGTATATCCGGCGGAAATGCATACTTCGTATTGTAAACAAAACGTCCATCGTTTAAGTCCCCTTCTCAAAAACGTCCACATTTTCTTTAGATATCTTTTGAGTGTATTGGAGGGACACTCTTTGTTTGAATCCACCAGACTAGACTGCCCTATTGTTTTTCGCGCATAAAATTTATCACCTTAAGTATTTTACATACACAGTTAGCGAAACATTGTTTTTTTATTTTTATAGTGCAGTAATATGGCGGTGTGATAACTAACACTATTGCATTTTGGATAAGTGTGTGATACATCATACAACTGGTGCACGCAGCCCACAGCGCTCCTTCTAATATACAGGGCAGCATTCATTGACATTTCTCTTTTATTGGTGCACTGCAGTCACACTGGTTCTGTAACTTAACTGCAGGACTACTCTTGGTGCACGTTGGTGTTGTGTTTTTTTGTCACTGCCCGCAGTGCAGCCCAGAGCTCCTAATACAGGGCAGCATTAACCCTTTATTGGTGCACACTGGTGCCCACAAAAAGTTTTTGGTGTTTGTTACCATTACTATGATATAAGTGCAGTGATTTGTAGCAGTGTGTAAGAAAAAACAAAAATCTTATGTGTTCAGGGCCAAGCCATGCCACTGTGTTAATAGTAATATAAGCGCTGTGAGTCATACTGTGAAGTTTTTGTCATTTATTTTAAAAAAGAGAAAAAGTTTTTCTTCAAAACTGTAAATCAATATGGATCACGATTAGAGAAGCCAATTCCGTGAAATTTTATTCAATCCTGGGAGTCAAGATTCCCAGGATACCTGGGTTTACCGGTATTGAGTTGATTAGTGAAGATATTATTATTCTGTCGACCAACTCCCCACAGGAATAACAAAACTTCATGCCCCAACTACTCCCCCCACCCCTCCAGCCAGCCAAGTTCTGGGCCCACACTTTGTAAAAACATTCATTGACTTGACTCACCCTCCTGAGTCCTGCCTCCTCCAGAGTCCACTCCAACAGAATAGCACACATAGCGCAAACAGGACAGAAGTACTAGTCTGCAGCAGCACACACAGGAACAGCTTCAGGCAGCAATCCCTGGACAGTCCACTCTGTGTACAGCACACAGCACAGTTTGGCAGAGCAGCAGAGTGTGCCGGCAGGGCCAGACCAGCCTAGACACTGACTTGATGTGCAGTGTCCCACCAAGAGGACAGAGGAATGTGCTCCTCTCTGGCCGCAGGTGCCACTAATTGTGACAGTGTGTCCATCACGTGGTCGTTCGGCAGTCCAACACTTAAGCGGGTGTGGTGTGGCATGGCTGAAGGGGTTGGCTCTTCAGCATGACCTCTTTGACATCACTAGCAATGGCACAGCTGAGTCAGGGCTGCATCTGAGCCAAGTACTGCTAGTTCTCAGATGCCCAGCAGAAAAAAAATGTGCGCAAATACAAGGATTGGAGACACCAGTCCTGGGATTTAAATCCCTGTGTTTTGGCCTCTCTAATCATGATCAGTCAATAGAAGAGCAAGAGCAGCAACCAAATACTAGTGCTGTGCTTTCTGGCAGAAAAAAAAACTTTCTCCTAGAGACACACTGGTGACGAGAATGAGTCCAGAGTGACAACATTTTGGCATCTGGTCAGGTCTCAAAGAATTGCCCAACATTAGTGACACCTCTACCATGACTCAATCTGATACAGTAACTATCCATAGAATGGTGGAGGATTATTTTAATGACAGTGTACAAATGAGCATGTCAGACAGTCCCTTTGACTACTGGGGGAAAAAAGGCAATTTGAAGCCCCTTGCACAAACTTGTTATGCTTTACTTAAACTGCCTATCCTGCAGTGTCTACTTGGAAAGAATTGTCAACACAGTCAGGAACCTTGAGAGTGATCTGCGTAGGAGGCTAATTCTTCAAAATGTGAAAAAGATTAAATTCATAAAAAAGAACTACACATTCCATGTTCAAAGTACAGAGATTTCTGTAATGGTGGATTCAGCAGAGATGAGTTAATATTGTGTGGTGATGATGATGTTAACACTGATGATGATGAGGATGATAATGACAGCATCTTTCCACTGTAGAGAAGAGATCTTTAACAAAACAAAACTGTAAGCTGCCTTAAGCCCATTGGTAGCTTGTTTTGTGGTGGCCCAAACAAATAAAGCACTTCAGGCACAAAAGTGGCAGTCCCTGTCCTTGAAGTGCTTGGTTTGTTAAACTGTGCATGCCCTTTTTTAATGTACAACATAAGGGTGGGTGAGGAAACCCAAGGACAATTCCATCTTGCATCACTTTTCATTTCTGTCACTGCTGTGTGCCAATATTTCATATACGTGCTATAAACTGCCGTGTGTTTTTTTTCTCAATTTAAAAGAAATACAGATCCAAAACCCGATGATGAATTAGAACCAAAGCTAGCAAAATGGTCTTGCTCACGTCTCTCGATTTTAGTGAAACAAGTAAAAAAGACGTCCGTCTGAACGTTTTCTTGGCTAAACCGCTAAAGATATATCACAACAATGAACTATATTTCATTCTACAATATGTAGAAATGTATATGCATTATCTGGTTTCTCCAGAAATATTGATATAAGCCCTGTTTACGCACACAAAATTTCAGTGTTTCCTTCTTTTTTTTTTCATTCCTATGAAAAGCGATTCTTTTTCCGGGTCCAGTATGATTTACAAATGGACGGGATGATGACAGTCAGAATACCGACAGTGGCATCCTGACCATCATAATCCCGACAGCCCCCTCTAAAGTACCCTAACCCTCCCCTGCCCCCTTCCTAACCCTAACCCTCCCTTGTGGGTGCCTAAACCTAATCTTCCCAGGTGGTGCCTAACCCTAACCCTCCCTTCCCTGCTGCCTAAACCTAACCCTCCCCACTTGGTGCATAACCCTAACCTCCCATTCTAAGTACTTTAACCAAACCCTCCCTCCCCGTTACCTAACCCTAACCTTCCCAACCCTGCGCCCTAACCCCCCTTCTCATGCCTTAACCTAATCACACACACAACCGCAGCAGGATTGAAGCGCCTCCCGCTGGAAGGATGATCGGGATTCCGTCTATCCATATTTTGATGCTAGGCTTGTGATGTCCTTCGGGATCCCGATGTCAGTATATCGACCGCCGGATCCCGTCCTTCGGCACCTTAACTGCATCCCCTTTTTCCACATGGCTGGAGTTGACCTAAGCATAGAATGTTTTTGTCCTGGACAACATTACATGGCCCTTTTGCATGTCGCAAACAAAACTAAATCTTTTTGTATTGACATTAGGAGGAAAAACAACTACTGTCATCTACAAAGAAACTTTAATAGATCTTGTTTAGTAAAGTCTATTGCCAATAGTTTTAAAATATATCATAATATTCTGACTGTAGTCCCTTTCAATATATTATATTTTTCCTTTTATGAATACAAATCAACAGAGATAATTACGATAAAGCCAGTAAAAAATTAAAATAGTTTCTATGAGAAAACAAAACCCAATTTGTACTTGGGTCAAAAATTGGTTGGAAAATAGAGAACAGAGAGTTGTGGTCAATGGTAAGTATTCCAACTGTGCTAAAGTATTAAGTGGTGTACCTCAATGGTTTGTACTAGGGCCACTTCTATTTAACATATTTATAAATGACCTGGAAGACGGTCTTGAGAGCAAAGTGTCCATTTACCCAGATGACACTAAACTGTGTAAAATAATTAAATTAGATAGAGATGTGGACTGTCTACAGAATTACTTAATCATATTGTAAGTTTGGGCCGCAAAGTGGAGTATGAGGTTTAAGATAGAGAAATGTAAAGTTATGCATTTTGGGACAAAGAACAAACATGCAATTTACAAATGAAATGGGGAAATGGTAGGCCTATCGGTAATGGAGAAAGATTTGATTGTACTCATCGACGATAGACTTATTAATAGTGCCCAATGTGAGTGTGCAGTAGCAAAGTCAAATAAGGTATTAGAATGCATAAAACGGGGGATGGAGACAAGGGAATAAAGTGTAATCCTGCCACTATATAAATAGTTGGTACGGCCACATTTGGAATACTGTGTACAGTTCTGGGCACCTCACCATAAAAAAAGACATGTTGGAACTCGATAAAGTTCAGAGAAGAGCTACCATATTGATCAAGGGCATAGAGTCATTGGACTATAATGAAAGGCTAACCAGGTTAGATATGTTTACATTACAAAAGAGAGGAGATATGATTAGTATTTATAAACAATATAGGGAATTATCAGGCAATTTGTTTATCAAGAGATCTGTACACAGAACACGTGGCCACCCCCTAAGGTTAGAGGAGAGGACTTTTCACACCCAGCGAAGGAAGGGTTTCTTCACAGTGAGGGCTGTAAAGATATGTAATTCTCTGCCAGAGAAGGTTGTTTAGCTAACTCAATTTATAAGTTTAAAAAAGGGTTAGACAAAATTTTAGCAGTAAAAGAAATTCAAGGATACAACCTCTAATAATTAGATTAAATATAGGTTAAACTGTCTTTTTTCAACCTAAACAACTATGTTACAACTATGTTACTATGTTAAAAATACTCAGTTTTAGAGTATCATGTTAGAAATACTATACGCATCATTGTAAATTATTGTACACAGTAGTAACTGGAGGAGCTACAGTACCACTAATATCCTTGCATGTGACATGTGGTTGCAAGAAATCAACAAATTATTTTGATGACTGACAGTTTATTGAAAAGAACCAAAGCTTATTTGACATATTTAGAATAAATTGTAATTCCCATGTAGAAAATCTCTGGAGCGCTGAGTTTGGCTGATTTCTTGTTTCCTTTGGATGAAGTGGGTTGAAGACAGTCTAGAATGTTGTGGTTTTGTGGAAATAATACAAAACAAATACAAGTCGTTCTGAAATTATCATCATACCTATATATTTTACTGATGGTGGAACCGTCCGTATACTGTAATACGCTCTTTCATGTGTAATAGTTAACAGTTTTGCATGAAAATTCAGACGCAGAAATTTTCGGACAAACCTTGTACATTAACAGCACTTTAGAGAAATAAAGAATATTCTTTGGTACTTTTTTACTCTCAAAGTAAAGACTAACAGAAAAGCTCCCCCTACAAAATTTACATAAATAATGTTTTAGTACCAGAGTATATATATTTGCTTAATTGGGAGTTTGTACTGTAATGTTCATCTGTATATCAGTGACTTCCAGGATTGTAGCAGAACCCTGAATGGTAGAGCAGTTGAATTGTGTCCTTGAATCTCCTGGACTGAGGCTTTTACTGGTTTGTAAAGCAATTATTTTATCATTCATACATTGAGCATAGCACTGACATGCTGCCTGTTGGATTCATATGTCAGTAAAAATATTTTTACTAACTTCACCAATTTTGACATATTTACACAGTATATGTACAAATATAATGTTGAAATCTATGGAGGCAACATTCTCTTGTGTAAACTGGTACCAATGGAATCCCTCATTTCCAATAGACTAAATTAAAATCAAAGAGTGCACATAAAATCTGATGCTCCACCTGTCCAACAGGATCAGCGAGATGGTGTAAGAGGGGTGTAAGCCTGCTGCCATGCAGGTGTAGTCGTGGCTTACCTGGTTCGCACCCTCTCACCTTCAGGTCGTATGGGTAGCGGATGGTCATGGTGAGCAGGCTGGACTTAAAAACTATCCAAGAGGTCTAGGAGGAAGGACAAGATATGAGCACTGTCCTATCTCAGATTCTACTGTTATGCATTGCCCATTCAAATACGCAATGAAAATAGGGAATTTAGGTTTATGTGGAAATTATACCTGACACTTTTGTCCTCAGATCCCAAGTTTCACTTATGAGTGCATGTGCACTAGATGGAAACTTGACCTTGCAGTGTCCATCCAGAAGGAAGAAATACAGGAAAGCAACAGTACAAACAACAGATGTTCTCACCGTGGCTATTCTTGTCACTTTGTCCACTTCATTCCTTGCAAGGAGATAACAAACGCCACCATGCTGGGCCTTATCCTAAGCTAAGGTGTCACAAACCTTCACTACCAACAAGAAACAGTTCCCTCAACTAACTGGCCTAACACTATAATTAAAAGGTGAAATATATGGAAAACAGGTCAAGTGTAACCTACAGTATACTAACATTTGTCTATAATAATTTTACCTAAAAAGGACCCAGAAATCATAAAATAACTATTATAAAATACAAAAATAACCACTTGAACAAACCAAGGTCCTGTCCTTTTAAATCCTGTATATACAGAGCTATCCAGGTCCTGGTTACTTCTAGGGCTTGCTATTAGAGAAACTTTTTGCCCAAAACAGTGTAGGAGCAAGACAGCAATCCACACCCTATCAGAGGAGTTTACTTCATTAGTGGCTTGGGCTCTCTGCCTATATAACATGCACCAAAGTGACAAGGGTCTAATGATCAGAGTCACTTATACAGTAGTTCAGGCTTTGGGCCTGCCTAAATATAAATACAGTGACCTGGGCCTAATGCCCAAGGTCTTCTACTGGGGGCAAAGGCTAATGTCCACCTAAACAGTGTGGACAAACAAAAATCTACAGGGCCTAGTGTCCATTTATGTGCCCGGGCCTAAGGGTCGCCTATTGCTCCACAGGCCTAAGACCTGACAGTACCCAACAGACCTAGTGCTCAGCAACTCTGGTGGTCTAGGGATCCTGGGAAAGGTTGCCATGGGGAGCTCAGTTTACAGTTCTTTTGCTTTCATTCATTGCAGCACTCTTCAGCCCTCAGCTTCTTTCTTCAGGCTGCTGACCATACTGGCCAGCAGTGCCACTTCTTATATTCTTCATCCAGCTGCTTGTCTTCTTTCTCCTGCAGGGGCTTTCTACCTTGACCTGCTCTTCAATCTCTGTCTCTTTGGGAGGTCTTCCTTCCTCCCCCTCCTCTGCCAAGCTGTCTTCTGCTGCTCAGCAGTTTCTGATGCCAGACAGATACGAAGCTATGATGTAGTTTACCATGATTGGCTATAAGCCAGTGCCAAATTAAAAAAACTGCATCTTCCTTTGATTAACTGTCGCTCCACGTGCTGCAATTGGCTCACGTGTGGCTCCAAGTTTGAACAGCTACTGCTCCTTAACTGGCTTTGGGAAGAGACACCTTGTCCCAGTACTGACCACCAATGTGTCTCACTGGGGACATATTCCTTCCTCGTGATCTGCACTTCCGGAGTTGGGAGCCTACACTTGGTCCCAGGGCAAGCTGCACATCAGTGCTGGATTTTAACACTGTGCCCCAGTGCCAGTCATAACCTCAACACCACTAGGGCACATCTCCACAATGGCATGGTGGTCTTTCTATTCTTACCTCTTGTGGACAAATATCTCTTAAAGATAGCCATGTTTATTCGTAGTTTATCTCAGCATTGACTTCATTGCGCATATTGGTCTAAGTTGGGACTGTGTTGGACATTTAGAGCAACTGATTTTTTGTACCCTCTTTTCTTTGTATTGCAAAGTCAAATGTGTCATTCACTATCAGTTTTCTTAAAGATAGATTTTATCATCAAAAGAGACCATAAAGACATACCTACCAGTTCACGTTATGTCACATTGAGGTACGTACCAGTTCATGTTATGCCACAGTGTGGTGCCACACAGAAATAGTCTCTTAAGGCCTAATTCAGACCTGATCGCAGCAGCAAAATTGTTCTCTAATGGGCAAACCATGTGTGCAGTGCAGGTGGGGCAGATATAACATGTGTAGAGAGAGTTAGATTTGGGTGGGGTGTGTTCAAACTGAAATATGAATTGCAGTGTAAAAATAAGCAGCCAATATTTACCCTGCACAGAAACAATATAACCCACCTAAACCTAAATCTCTCTGCACATGTTATATTTGCCCCACCTGCAGTGCACATGGTTTTGTCCATTAGAGAACAATTTTGCTGTTGGGATCAGGTCTGAATTAGGCCCTTAATTCAGATTATGCATCGCCATTGCTACTCACCACTCTCTGTGTAGTGGGCACATGCTGACTCGACTGATGAGTCATCCTCAATGTGGCCTTTCTGTCCACTGACAGACCACTTCACTGGAAGTAGCTAATGTCAGTGCTCCTTGCAGAGGCTTGTGGGCCAGTTCCTTGCTCCAAGATCCCCATCTAGGCCCTTGAAACATTCAGTTGCCATAGTACATCAGGCTACCCAGATCAGCCCCCCACCCCACCCATGAAGTTTCAAACCAGCCTGATTGACAAAATGCTCAGAAATCAACATACCGTCTAAGCTTCTGTAAGTGCCCAGGGTGGTGGAGAAAGATTAACTTATGCCCCAACTGCTGAAAAAGTCATTCAAACAAATTAAATATTAATTGTTTATTAAATAAATTAAATAACCTACAAAATATAATTGAGCCCCTCCTCTAGGAAGTGTAATCCAGTCCCCTATTTGGACAGTATTAAAATGTTTACTGTCACAAGCAGACCGCATTATGGTGAAGCCCTGGAATTACTTGATGGTCAGTTTTGTTTTCAAGCTTTTTCTTACAATATTGCTTTATAACTATTTATATAAGACTCAGGAGAAGGTGTTGTTACCTCAGGGGTTTTTTTTTTGGTCCTGACTGTATACCTAATGTAGGCATAGGGTTTACAAAATATCTGAATGACTTTGAGAAGGTTCTACACAGATCCACTGCGCATTGGGTATTATCAGTTTCATTCTGTTTTGGATGTGAGTTTTTGAATATTTTGATGGTGAAACAGTCCTACCTCAACCTCACCACACAGTAGTATGCAGTGACTATCATAATCCCTGCTCTTGTGTGTTTTTAGAGTAATATTTCCCACAAATGTAAAATACGGAAAACAATGCAGTGAAGTTCTTGGCTGCTACAATTATATAGGGAGAAAATAATGGGGCTATAGAGTAGCCTGTAGCTTTAATTAGCAGATGCCTACCAGATATGATGGCACTTTAGCAAGACTGAAGGATCAGATGCCACTGTCTCCAGGCACTTTAGCCCTGTCTGTCTCCTTGATCACTGTTGATGTTCAGCTTTGTTTCCGTTATGGGATTGTGGCATGGCTCTCCTCGATTCTTATACCTGCAGTCAAGTAACTGTTGACATCACTGTAGATGCAGGTCTCAATCCTGCACCTAAAAAAAATCTGGCCTCTGTCAAGAGAAGGCTGCCACAATATTTGGCTTCAAACATAGAGGTATTTGTAATAGGGTCCTATTTTGCCGGAGGTGCAGGATGCTAGCCGATATCAAAGGTTTTTCTATTGCGGAAATCATTTACAAGGCATGGTTTTTACATTTATTAGGGTCTTACGGCTGCCAACAATGACTTGTCTTGCCTGATAAAAATCTAAATTGGTTACTGTCCCACCTAGTACACAGGAGAATGGTTTAAAAAATAGAAGTGTTAATACAGATGGGCCCACGGTTTTCTTGGCTAGTTTGCTGCGCCTAGGCACAACATGGTTTATTAGCATAAACCCTTCATCTATTGTTCTCAGCTGCAATACACTACAGAGAACAATACAGCAGGGAATTAAGTCATTACAGTAGGGAATTAAGTCCGACTGCCCAGTCTCAGTTAATCCTATTAAAGGTCAAGATAAGCAGAACTCGGGAGCTCCCCGGCCACCAAACTCCTGCAACCGATCCTGATCCTCCTCTGGTGTCTCTGCCCGGCCGGAATCTTCACCACAAGCTGTGGACACCGGCGGGCACCTTTTTCCGCGATCTCCGGGACCCGTGGAGCGGCGTTTCCTACCTCCGGCCCTGCGGCCTACATCTCCTCCGGATCCCCGGCCTCGATTTCGGCGGTCTCGACCGCGGGTCGCCCGGAGCTAGAGCTCCGGGCGACCCGGGCTGCTGCTGCCGCCGGACGCCACGGGGAGACTGCACACAGGGGGTTACCTCTCTTCTGCCTGTCGGGCTGTGGCTTGGAGCCCTGTTAGCCGGAGAAACTGCAGGTACTCCTGGGGAAGGGGAAGGGGCACGGCGGCCATCTATGAAGCTGCTTATATGGCCTGCTGCCTGCGCCTGGACATATGAAGAGCTGCCTGTTGGGATTCTCATGTGCCTTGTGAACAATAACTAGTGGATTCTAAGGGCTGCTGCTGGGACTCTCCTGTGCCCTGTGAACTATCAATATCTATATTATCTATATTAAGCATGTTGTTGGAAGCGCAGTCAGATGTTCCCGCTGCACAGCGCTCCCATTCTGTCACATAGGAGCTGTATATAGATTGGAACTGACTACACTGCTGTACTGCACTGATATCCTACAGGGTACTACACACCAATATCCTGTACTTGACTCCCGGAATTGCTGCAGGATCTTCCCTCTTCAATATTCCCATCCGTATTGTTGCTTTTACACAAGCCTGTATTTTCTATCCATTGATATTTTGGCCTACGGACAGGGCACGGCTGTTTCCCGCCACTGATTGTATACGTCCTTGCTGCTACCGCCTTCTAACTACACTTTTGTTCTGAAAACCGTGCCCTGGGGTGAGTGTGACTGCTCCTGTCCAATATGGTTAAGGGCGGCCAGAGCGCGGCCGCGGCCAAACTAGAAAGATATGCCAGGCAACCCACTCCCAGGGTGTCATCGGCTCCTTCTCAGGGAACCTCTCCGACCCACTCGAACTCCCCCTCTGCATCTGCGGCCGGTTCCCCAGAGGCGGCGGAGGCACCGTCTATTCAACAGGTGCTGGAGGCTATAGCTGGCAGTGAACAGCGTCTCTCCGATAAGATGGAAAAGGTGCAGTGCGACCTCTCCTTGCTCCGACAAGATGTTCAGCGTATCCGTGAGAGAGTGGGTGAGGCGGAGACACGGGTCTCCAACCTGGAAGATATGTGTGGCCCCCTAAAGCAGTCCGTATCCACGGTGACCCAGCAGGTTTCCTCCCTCCAGACCAAGCTTTTAGACATGGAGGGAAGGCTGCGCAGGAATAACGTCAGATTTGTAGGCATTCCTGAAAGAGAAGAGGGCTCACAGCCGGAGGACTTCCTCGAATCTTGGCTTAAGGAGATGTATGGCGCTGAGTCCTTTACGGCCCAATTCACGGTGGAGCGTGCACATAGGATACCATCTCGGCCGCTACCTCCTGGTGCCCCTCCTCGCACCTTCATCGGCAAATTCCTGCATTATAAGGACCGGGACTCAGTTCTTCGCCTAGGCCGTACAAAGGGCCCGTTGGTCCGTAATGGAGTCAAGGTGTCGGCCTTCCCGGACTTTGCCACAGACGTCCAGAAGGATCGGGCCCAGTTTATGCCCATTAAACGGCGTCTGCGAGACCTCAACATCCAGTATTCCATGCTGTTTCCTTCAAGGCTCCGGGTTGTGGCGGATGGGGAGACCAAGTTTTTTAATTCCCCCAGGGAGGCGGCACAATGGCTGGACAGATTTGCACCAGGTGCTCGACAGCTGGCTCCGGACTGATCTCCTGCGTTGCAGATGCTGGGCTTAGATTACCGGAGGGAACGATCTTAGATCGGGGAGCCCCCCTCCTTTGCATTGGTGGCTCAAGACTTTTACATCCAAGTGTTGTTGGCTAGAAGAGGGTTAGAGATTTAGTTGAGAATCTAGGCCTTCTTAGCGCTTGGTAGTTTGGGTTGTTGGTTTGGGATATAAGTATGCCGGTGTTCTGGGGGTGTACGGGGAGGGGAGGGATAATTGGGAAGCTGCCGGTTGCGGCTCCCCTTGCTGCTGTTTTTGGTTTTCTTTCTTTAGTTTGTTATTTTTCTTACCTAAGTTTTTTCTGAAGCAAGGATGTTTACTAGTTCAGACGCTGTGGATTATAACGCAGGGCTTATATACTAGAGATGTGCACTTGAAATTTTTCGGGTTTTGTGTTTTGGTTTTGGGTTCGGTTCCGCGGCCGTGTTTTGGGTTCGACCGCGTTTTGGCAAAACCTCACCGAATTTTTTTTATCGGATTCGGGTGTGTTTTGGATTCGGGTGTTTTTTTTCTAAAAACACTAAAAAACAGCTTAAATCATAGAATTTGGGGGTCATTTTAATCCCAAAGTATTATTAACCTCAAAAACCATAATTTCCACTCATTTTCAGTCTATTCTGAATACCTCACACCTCACAATATTATTTTTAGTCCTAAAATTTGCACCGAGGTCGCTGGATGACTAAGCTAAGCGACCCTAGTGGCCGACACAAACACCTGGCCCATCTAGGAGTGGCACTGCAGTGTCACGCAGGATGGCCCTTCCAAAAAACACTCCCCAAACAGCACATGACGCAAAGAAAAATTGAGGCGCAATGAGGTAGCTGTGTGAGTAAGATAAGCGACCCTAGTGGCCGACACAAACACCTGGCCCATCTAGGAGTGGCACTGCAGTGTCACGCAGGATGGCCCTTCCAAAAAACACTCCCCAAACAGCACATGACGCAAAGAAAAAAAGAGGCGCAATGAGGTAGCTGTGTGAGTAAGATAAGCGACCCTAGTGGCCGACACAAACACCTGGCCCATCTAGGAGTGGCACTGCAGTGTCACGCAGGATGGCCCTTCCAAAAAACACTCCCCAAACAGCACATGACGCAAAGAAGAAAAAAAGAGGCGCAATGAGGTAGCTGTGTGAGTAAGCTAAGCGACCCTAGTGGCCGACACAAACACCTGGCCCATCTAGGAGCGGCACTGCAGTGTCACGCAGGATGGCCCTTCCAAAAAACACTCCCCAAACAGCACATGACGCAAAGAAAAAAAGAGGCGCAATGAGGTAGCTGTGTGAGTAAGATAAGCGACCCTAGTGGCCGACACAAACACCTGGCCCATCTAGGAGTGGCACTGCAGTGTCACGCAGGATGGCCCTTCCAAAAAACACTCCCCAAACAGCACATGACGCAAATAAAAATGAAAGAAAAAAGAGGTGCAAGATGGAATTGTCCTTGGGCCCTCCCACTCACCCTTATGTTGTATAAACAGGACATGCACACTTTAACCAACCCATCATTTCAGTGACAGGGTCTGCCACACGACTGTGACTGAAATGACGGGTTGGTTTGGACCCCCACCGAAAAAGAAGCAATTAATCTCTCCTTGCACAAACTGGCTCTACAGAGGCAAGATGTCCACCTCATCATCATCCTCCGATATATCACCGTGTACATCCCGCTCCTCACAGATTATCAATTCGTCCCCACTGGAATCCACCATCTCAGCTCCCTGTGTACTTTGTGGAGGCAATTGCTGCTGGTCAATGTCTCCACGGAGGAATTGATTATAATTCATTTTAATGAACATCATCTTCTCCACATTTTCTGGAAGTAACCTCGTACGCCGATTGCTGACAAGGTGAGCGGCGGCACTAAACACTCTTTCGGAGTACACACTTGTGGGAGGGCAACTTAGGTAGAATAAAGCCAGTTTGTGCAAGGGCCTCCAAATTGCCTCTTTTTCCTGCCAGTATAAGTACGGACTGTCTGACGTGCCTACTTGGATGCGGTCACTCATATAATCCTCCACCATTCTTTCAATGGGGAGAGAATCATATGCAGTGACAGTAGACGACATGTCCGTAATCGTTGTCAGGTCCTTCAGTCCGGACCAGATGTCAGCATCAGCAGTCGCTCCAGACTGCCCTGCATCACCGCCAGCGGGTGGGCTCGGAATTCTGAGCCTTTTCCTCGCACCCCCAGTTGCGGGAGAATGTGAAGGAGGAGATGTTGACAGGTCGCATTCCGCTTGACTTGACATTTTTGTCACCAGCAGGTCTTTGAACCCCAGCAGACTTGTGTCTGCCGGAAAGAGAGATCCAAGGTAGGTTTTAAATCTAGGATCGAGCACGGTGGCCAAAATGTAGTGCTCTGATTTCAACAGATTGACCACTTGTGAATCCTTGTTAAGCGAATTAAGGGCTCCATCCACAAGTCCCACATGCCTAGCGGAATCGCTCCGTTTTAGCTCCTCCTTCAATGCCTCCAGCTTCTTCTGCAAAAGCCTGATGAGGGGAATGACCTGACTCAGGCTGGCAGTGTCTGAACTGACTTCACGTGTGGCAAGTTCAAAAGGTTGCAGAACCTTGCACAACGTTGAAATCATTCTCCACTGCGCTTGAGACAGGTACATTCCACCTCCTATAGCGTGCTCAATTGTATAGGCTTGAATGGCCTTTTGCTGCTCCTCCAACCTCTGAAGCATATAGAGGGTTGAATTCCACCTCGTTACCACTTCTTGCTTCAGATGATGGCAGGGCAGGTTCAGGCGTTTTTGGTGGTGCTCCAGTCTTCTGTACGTGGTGCCTGTACGCCGAAAGTTTCCCGCCATTCTTCTGGCCACCGACAGCATCTCTTGCACGCCCCAGTCGTTTTTTAAAAATTCTGCACCACCAAATTCAAGGTATGTGCAAAACATGGGACGTGCTGGAATTTGCCCATATTTAATGCACACACAATATTGCTGGCATTGTCCGATGCCACAAATCCACAGGAGAGTCCAATTGGGGTAAGCCATTCCGCGATGATCTTCCTCAGTTGCCGTAAGAGGTTTTCAGCTGTGTGCGTATTCTGGAAACCGGTGATACAAAGCGTAGCCTGCCTAGGAAAGAGTTGGCGTTTGCGAGATGCTGCTACTGGTGCCGCCGCTGCTGTTCTTGCGGCGGGAGTCCATACATCTACCCAGTGGGCTGTCACAGTCATATAGTCCTGACCCTGCCCTGCTCCACTTGTCCATATGTCCGTGGTTAAGTGGACATTGGGTACAACTGCATTTTTTAGGACACTGGTGAGTCTTTTTCTGACGTCCGTGTACATTCTCGGTATCGCCTGCCTAGAGAAGTGGAACCTAGATGGTATTTGGTAACGGGGGCACACTACCTCAAGAAATTGTCTAGTTCCCTGTGAACTAACGGCGGATACCGGACGCACGTCTAACACCAACATAGTTGTCAAGGCCTCAGTTATCCGCTTTGCAACAGGATGACTGCTGTGATATTTCATCTTCCTCGCAAAGGACTGTTGGACAGTCAATTGCTTGGTGGAAGTAGTAAAAGTGGGCTTACGACTTCCCCTCTGGGATGACCATCGACTCCTAGCAGCAACAACAGCAGCGCCAGCAGCAGTAGGCGTTACACGCAAGGATGCATCGGAGGAATCCCAGGCAGGAGAGGACTCGTCAGAATTGCCAGTGACATGGCCTGCAGGTCTATTGGCATTCCTGGGGAAGGAGGAAATTGACACTGAGGGAGTTGGTGGGGTGGTTTGCGTGAGCTTGGTTACAAGAGGAAGGGATTTACTGGTCAGTGGACTGCTTCCGCTGTCGCCCAAAGTTTTTGAACTTGTCACTGACTTATTATGAATGCGCTGCAGGTGACGTATAAGGGAGGATGTTCCGAGGTGGTTAACGTCCTTACCCCTACTTATTACAGCTTGACAAAGGCAACACACGGCTTGACAAATGTTGTCCGCATTTCTGGTGAAATACTTCCACACCGAAGAGCTGATTTTTTTGGTATTTTCACCAGGCATGTCAACGGCCCTATTCCTCCCACGGACAATAGGTGTCTCCCCGGGTGCCTGACTTAAACAAACCACCTCACCATCAGAATCCTCCTTGTCAATTTCCTCCCCAGCGCCAGCAACACCCATATCCTCCTCATCCTGGTGTACTTCAACACTGACATCTTCAATCTGACTATCAGGAATTGGACTGCGGGTGCTCCTTCCAGCACTTGCAGGGGGCGTGCAAATGGTGGAAGGTGCATGCTCTTCACGTCCAGTGTTGGGAAGGTCGGGCATCGCAACCGACACAATTGGACTCTCCTTGTGGATTTGGGATTTCGAAGAACGCACAGTTCTTTGCGGTGCTTTTGCCAGCTTGAGTCTTTTCATTTTTCTAGCGAGAGGCTGAGTGCTTCCATCCTCATGTGAAGCTGAACCACAAGCCATGAACATAGGCCAGGACGTCAGCCGTTCCTTGCCACTCCGTGTGGTAAATGGCATATTGGCAAGTTTACGCTTCTCCTCCGACAATTTTATTTTAGATTTTGGAGTCCTTTTTTTACTGATATTTGGTGTTTTGGATTTTACATGCTCTGTACTATGACATTGGGCATCGGCCTTGGCAGACGACGTTGCTGGCATTTCATCGTCTCGGCCATGACTAGTGGCAGCAGCTTCAGCACGAGGTGGAAGTCGATCTTGATCTTTCCCTATTTTTGGAACCTCAACATTTTTGTTCTCCATATTTTAATAGGCACAACTAAAAGGCACCTCAGGTAAACAATGGAGATGGATGGATACTAGTATACTTATGGATGGACCAGCGACTGCCGACACAGAGGTAGCTACAGCCGTGGACTACCGTACTGTGTCTGCTGCTAATATAGACTGGATGATAATGAGATGAAATTAATATATATATATATAATATCACTAGTACTGCAGCCGGACAGGTATATATATTTATTATGTAATGACTGATGACGGACCAGCTGGACACTGTCAGCTCAGCAGCACCGCAGACTGCTACAGTAAGCTACTATAGTAGTATGTATAAAGAAGAAAGAAAAAAAAAAACCACGGGTAGGTGGTATACAATTATGGATGGACCAGCGACTGCCGACACAGAGGTAGCTACAGCCGTGGACTACCGTACTGTGTCTGCTGCTAATATAGACTGGATGATAATGAGATGAAATTAATATATATATATATATATAATATCACTAGTACTGCAGCCGGACAGGTATATATATTTATTATGTAATGACTGATGACGGACCTGCTGGACACTGTCAGCTCAGCAGCACCGCAGACTGCTACAGTAAGCTACTATAGTAGTATGTATCAAGAAGAAAGAAAAAAAAAACCACGGGTAGGTGGTATACAATTATGGATGGACCAGCGACTGCCGACACAGAGGTAGCTACAGCCATGGACTACCGTACTGTGTCTGCTGCTAATATAGACTGGATGATAATGAGATGAAATTAATATATATATATATATAATATCACTAGTACTGCAGCCGGACAGGTATATATATTTATTATGTAATGACTGATGACGGACCTGCTGGACACTGTCAGCTCAGCAGCACCGCAGACTGCTACAGTAAGCTACTATAGTAGTATGTATCAAGAAGAAAGAAAAAAAAAACACGGGTAGGTGGTATACAATTATGGATGGACCAGCGACTGCCGACACAGAGGTAGCTACAGCCGTGGACTACCGTACTGTGTCTGCTGCTAATATAGACTGGATGATAATGAGATGAAATTAATATATATATATATAATATCACTAGTACTGCAGCCGGACAGGTATATATATTTATTATGCAATGACTGATGACGGACCTGCTGGACACTGTCAGCTCAGCAGCACCGCAGACTGCTACAGTAAGCTGCTATAGTAGTATGTATCAAGAAGAAAGAAAAAAAAAAACCACGGGTAGGTGGTATACAATTATGGATGGACCAGCGACTGCCGACACAGAGGTAGCTACAGCCGTGGACTACCGTACTGTGTCTGCTGCTAATATAGACTGGATGATAATGAGATGAAATTAATATATATATATATATATATATAATATCACTAGTACTGCAGCCGGACAGGTATATATATTTATTATGTAATGACTGATGACGGACCTGCTGGACACTGTCAGCTCAGCAGCACCGCAGACTGCTACAGTAAGCTACTATAGTAGTATGTATAAAGAAGAAAGAAAAAAAAAAACCACGGGTAGGTGGTATACAATTATGGATGGACCAGCGACTGCCGACACAGAGGTAGCTACAGCCGTGGACTACCGTACTGTGTCTGCTGCTAATATAGACTGGATGATAATGAGATGAAATTAATATATATATATATAATATCACTAGTACTGCAGCCGGACAGGTATATATATTTATTATGTAATGACTGATGACGGACCTGCTGGACACTGTCAGCTCAGCAGCACCGCAGACTGCTACAGTAAGCTACTATAGTAGTATGTATAAAGAAGAAAGAAAAAAAAAAACCACGGGTAGGTGGTATACAATTATGGATGGACCAGCGACTGCCGACACAGAGGTAGCTACAGCCGTGGACTACCGTACTGTGTCTGCTGCTAATATAGACTGGATGATAATGAGATGAAATTAATATATATATATATATATATAATATCACTAGTACTGCAGCCGGACAGGTATATATATTTATTATGTAATGACTGATGACGGACCTGCTGGACACTGTCAGCTCAGCAGCACCGCAGACTGCTACAGTAAGCTACTATAGTAGTATGTATCAAGAAGAAAGAAAAAAAAAACCACGGGTAGGTGGTATACAATTATGGATGGACCAGCGACTGCCGACACAGAGGTAGCTACAGCCATGGACTACCGTACTGTGTCTGCTGCTAATATAGACTGGATGATAATGAGATGAAATTAATATATATATATATATAATATCACTAGTACTGCAGCCGGACAGGTATATATATTTATTATGTAATGACTGATGACGGACCTGCTGGACACTGTCAGCTCAGCAGCACCGCAGACTGCTACAGTAAGCTACTATAGTAGTATGTATCAAGAAGAAAGAAAAAAAAAACACGGGTAGGTGGTATACAATTATGGATGGACCAGCGACTGCCGACACAGAGGTAGCTACAGCCGTGGACTACCGTACTGTGTCTGCTGCTAATATAGACTGGATGATAATGAGATGAAATTAATATATATATATATAATATCACTAGTACTGCAGCCGGACAGGTATATATATTTATTATGCAATGACTGATGACGGACCTGCTGGACACTGTCAGCTCAGCAGCACCGCAGACTGCTACAGTAAGCTGCTATAGTAGTATGTATCAAGAAGAAAGAAAAAAAAAAACCACGGGTAGGTGGTATACAATTATGGATGGACCAGCGACTGCCGACACAGAGGTAGCTACAGCCGTGGACTACCGTACTGTGTCTGCTGCTAATATAGACTGGATGATAATGAGATGAAATTAATATATATATATATATATATATATAATATCACTAGTACTGCAGCCGGACAGGTATATATATTTATTATGTAATGACTGATGACGGACCTGCTGGACACTGTCAGCTCAGCAGCACCGCAGACTGCTACAGTAAGCTACTATAGTAGTATGTATCAAGAAGAAAGAAAAAAAAAACCACGGGTAGGTGGTATACAATTATGGATGGACCAGCGACTGCCGACACAGAGGTAGCTACAGCCGTGGACTACCGTACTGTATCTGCTGCTAATATAGACTGGATGATAATGAAATGAAATTAATATATATATATATATATATATATATAATATCACTAGTACTGCAGCCGGACAGGTATATATATTTATTATGTAATGACTGATGACGGACCTGCTGGACACTGTCAGCTCAGCAGCACCGCAGACTGCTACAGTAAGCTACTATAGTAGTATGTATAAAGAAGAAAGAAAAAAAAACCACGGGTAGGTGGTATACAATTATGGATGGACCAGCGACTGCCGACACAGAGGTAGCTACAGCCGTGGACTACCGTACTGTGTCTGCTGCTAATATAGACTGGATGATAATGAGATGAAATTAATATATATATATATAATATCACTAGTACTGCAGCCGGACAGGTATATATATTTATTATGTAATGACTGATGACGGACCTGCTGGACACTGTCAGCTCAGCAGCACCGCAGACTGCTACAGTAAGCTACTATAGTAGTATGTATCAAGAAGAAAGAAAAAAAAAAAAAACACGGGTAGGTGGTATACAATTATGGATGGACCAGCGACTGCCGACACAGAGGTAGCTACAGCCGTGGACTACCGTACTGTGTCTGCTGCTAATATAGACTGGATGATAATGAGATGAAATTAATATATATATATATATATATATATATATAATATCACTAGTACTGCAGCCGGACAGGTATATATATTTATTATGTAATGACTGATGACGGACCTGCTGGACACTGTCAGCTCAGCAGCACCGCAGACTGCTACAGTAAGCTACTATAGTAGTATGTATCAAGAAGAAAGAAAAAAAAAAAAACACGGGTAGGTGGTATACAATTATGGATGGACCAGCGACTGCCGACACAGAGGTAGCTACAGCCGTGGACTACCGTACTGTGTCTGCTGCTAATATAGACTGGATGATAATGAGATGAAATGAATATATATATATATATAATATCACTAGTACTGCAGCCGGACAGGTATATATATTTATTATGTAATGACTGATGACGGACCTGCTGGACACTGTCAGCTCAGCAGCACCGCAGACTGCTACAGTAAGCTACTATAGTAGTATGTATCAAGAAGAAAGAAAAGAAAAAAAACACGGGTAGGTGGTATACAATTATATATATATTATATACAATTATATATATATATATATATATATATATATATATTTATTAAACTGGTGGTGATTAATTAAACTGGTGGTCAGGTCACTGGTCACACTATCAGCAACTTGCAAGTAGTACTCCTAAGCAGACAATCACAATATATATACTGGTGGTCAGTGTGGTCACAATGGCAGTGTGGCACTCTGGCAGCAAAAGTGTGCACTGTACGTTAAAATATGTACTCCTGCTCTCAGACTCTAACTGCTCCCCACTGTCTCCCCCACAAGTCAGATGTACAGTCACACTATCACTTCAGCAAGTAGTAGTACTCCTCCTAATGCTCCCCAAAATTACTAAAGTAAATACTGTGTCTCTCTCTACTCTAGTCTCACTCTCTTCTCTATAAACGGAGAGGACACCAGCCACGTCCTCTCCCTATCAATCTCAATGCACGTGTGAAAATGGCGGCGACGCGCGGCTCCTTATATAGAATCCGAGTCTCGCGATAGAATCCGAGCCTCGCGAGAATCCGACAGCGAGATGATGACGTTCGGGCGCGCTCGGGTTAACCGAGCAAGGCGGGAAGATCCGAGTCGCTCGGACCCGTGTAAAAAAACATGAAGTTCGGGCGGGTTCGGATTCCGAGGAACCGAACCTGCTCATCTCTATTATATACGTCATGTGTTGCTGGTATTAATGATGTTGGTTCTCAGTTATATTTTGGGAAATGTCTATCCGGGAGGTACATAACGTCTACATGGGGTTATGATTAACCTGAAATTTCTGGCATGGAATGTCCGAGGTCTGAATAACAAAATCAAACGATCTTTGGTTCTAAATATGATTAAGAAATATGACCCGGATATTGCATGCCTCAGTGAGACCCACTTGGAGGGACATAGGTTATTGTCTTTACACCGGGCCTGGGTGGGATGGGCTTACCATGCCTCTCATTCTTCCTTTTCTAGGGGTGTCTCGGTCCTGATTAAAAAGTCAGTGCAATTTGAATTGTTGTCGATCAAAACTGACCCGTATGGAAGATTTGTTTTTATGGAATGTAAACTGAGCTCCCAGCCTTATTACATATTAGCGGTGTATGTCCCCCCTCCTTTTTCGTATGCTGTGCTGCAGCAGGCTGCCTCTTTCATTGCTCCATCTCCTACCACCCCAGTGATATGCCTGGGTGACTTTAATAACATCCTAGATTTGTCCTTGGATCGATGGAACTCCTCGCAGGCTGCGCTGGCGGGTGCTGGCCCTACCAAGTTTGCGGATTTCTTGGATAGTTGATGTGTGGAGGCTCCGTCATCCTGCGGCCCGTCAGTTCTCCTGTTTTTCCAGTACTCATGGCTCCTTCTCCAGGATTGACCTGATGCTAGTGTCCCCTGCCCTTGTCCCTGGGATTATTGACATTCACTATGAGGCTCGAGGGGTCTCTGACCACTCCCCTCTGTTGATGACTATTGCTGTGGGAGGTCAGAGGGGGCACTCTTATTGGAAGCTGCACCCCTCTTGGCTGACCCAATTGGGTGACTGCAGCGACCTGGAGATTCAGTGGGGGGGGTACTTTAACGATAATGTAGGGTCAGCCCCGGGTACGATAGTTTGGGATTCATTTAAGGCGTTTTTGAGAGGATCATATATTGGACGCATAGCGGCTCATAAAATATCCTCCAGGGAGAGAGAACAGGCCCTTGAAGGTGACGCTAGGGAACTAGAGTCCCAATATTTGCTAGATGGTGCCCCCGCGACGAAGACACGCTGGTTAGTGGCTCAGTCGGCTTGGATGGCCCACCTGTCCGATAAAAACTCACGTTGCCTCCTTTTTAAGGCCACTAATATTTACATGTAGGCTGATAGGACGGGGGGACTCCTGGCCCGTCTGATACACTATGACCGTCCTGGGTCTACGATCACACAGATGTCCGATGGGGATGGCTCCTTTGTTGACACCACGCCGGACATTGCACAGTTATTCAGATCTTATTATTCTGAGGTTTATAGCTCACAATTGACGCGCTCTACTCTAGATATCTCATATTACCTGGGGGGTATTGCGCTGCCCGCACTCTCCCCTGAGGCCTGTGGACTGCTGGAGGCGCCCTTGACGCTCGAGGAGGTGACTGCGGCCATTGGTATGTCCCCTAGTGGCAAGGCTCCGGGGAGTGACGGGATTCCCTCTGAGGTTTACAAAAATCATATCGATTTTTTTGGGCCCAGACTCCATGCCCTATACTTAGATATATTTGCCAACAATGAACTTCCCCTCTCTATGTCAGAGGCAATTATAATAGTGATTCCAAAGCCCGGTAAGGACCCTGGGTCTCCAGACTCCTATAGGCCGATTTCCCTGATTCCCACCGACGCTAAGGTCCTGGCAAAGATATTGGCAGTACGGCTTAACACAGTAATCACCTCCCTCGTTCACTCGGACCAGACTGGCTTCATGCCAGGGAAGTCCACATCTATTAACCTACGTAGACTATATACCATTTTACAACTCCCACATGACTCCCCTTCTGATTCGGCTGTGGTCTCGTTAGACGCGGCCAAGGCTTTTGACAGCATTGAATGGGCTTACTTATGGGAGGTGATGGCTTGTATGGGCTTTGGACCCAACTTTATCAGATGGACTAAATTACTGTATCAACATCCGAGTGCCAGGATCTTGGTGAACGGCTTTGTATCCCCCTCTTTTCAACTGTCCCGTGGTACTAGGCAGGGCTGCCCCCTATCCCCCGCACTGTTTGCCCTGGCCATCGAGCCCCTGGCCTGTTTGATACGATCGCACCCAGATATTGTGGGAATCGGTACGGGTCCACGTGAGGATAGAATAGCTCTATATGCCGACGACATGTTGTTGTTTTTGCAGGATTACACCAAGTCAATGCCCACTCTGCTGCGTGAGATTGAGTGCTTTGGTGATCACTCGGGTCTTAGAATTAACTGGTCTAAATCATACATTATGCCAGTCATAGGCCCCCCCCCCTTCTATTCCCAAAATTTCCCTGCCACAATGTTGGACAATACAATTTAAATACCTCGGGATTCAAATTACTAATGACCCTTCTGATTTTGTCCCTCTGAACCTGGACCCAACTATGCAGTGGGTCATGGGCAAATCCAAAACTTGGTGTAAGCTTCCACTGACGGTGTCTGGCAGGGTTAATCTCATTAAAATGATTATACTGCCCAAACTTTTATACATTATTCTCCAGTCCCCGGTATATATTTATCCGCTATTCTTTAGGAAATTAAATAGTGTTCTATCCTCTCTAATATGGGCTAACAAACGACCTAGGATACAGCTAAACACCCTTACCAGGCAGCGCACTGACGGTGGCCTGGCTCTACCTAATTTTCAGATATATTACTACGCTGCTCAGCTGACTCATATTAGTGTGTGGGCGCAGGATTCTGGGGTTAACTCTTTACACTGTGAGTTTATTCGCTGTTACTTTCCTCACCTCTCTCCTGTGCAGGTGCTGCTGAGTGGGAGCATAGCTCGGTTTCTTCCCCCTATTATTTTCCAGGCCTTGAAGATATGGCAGGCCCTGAGAGTCCTCTTGGGATACGATGGTTTGGACCCTGATACCCCCCTTTGGTACTCTGACTGGCTCCCTGAATTACATGCGCTTGAGGGGCGGGAGGTATGGGCCCCTAGATCTTTGGTTTCTATCTCCCAACTTTACCTAGATGGGGTACTCAAATCCTTTCAGCAACTGAGAGATGAGTTTGAGTTACCCAATTCCTATTTTTTCAGGTACCTCCAGCTTCGTCACGCCCTCCAGTCCCAGTTTGCTGAGTCCCCCCCACGAATCCTCCCATTTCCCATCAAGACCTTTGTGGCTACTTTGGGTCGAGCTAAGATGGTCTCCCTTGCGTATGGATATTTGCTTACTAAGCTCCATGCGGACCCTCTGACACGTCTCCGTGGAAGGTGGGAGGAGGATATGGGTTTAATTACTGAGGAGGACTGGGCCCTTGCTCTGGAATACCCTGCCAAAGTTACCAAATCTCTCAGATATCAGCAAACTCAATTCTTCATTTTACACAGAACGTATATGACTCCAGCTAGGCTGGCTACTTTTGGTACGGGCGGATCAGGCCTTTGTCCTAAGTGCGGGGGGGAGGTGGGAACATTTTGGCATCTAGTGTGGGATTGCCCGAGGTTGAGGGTGTTCTGGTTGGGGGTCAGGTCAATTCTGGAGAGTACGGGAGTGACTGGCGGACTGCTTACCCCTCAATTCTGTATTCTGGGGATGGGATGCTCTACTTCTCTGTCTGTTTCGATGGGTCTGTATGCTCGCAGTGTATGTGCCTTGGCTAAGGTTTGCATTGCGAGGGTTTGGATGGCCCCTAGAGCCCATTTGGTTTCTGCGCTTAAGGCCTTAATTAATGATACAATAATTAAGGAAAGATATGTATATATGAAACAAAACGCATCAGCCAAATTTGAAAGGGTCTGGTCTCCATGGCTTGACTCCCCCCATTCTCACCCGATCCCGCAACTATAGAGGGCACTGAAGTGCTAACTTCCCAAAAAAATTTACTGTCTAATGACGTTTTTGAGATGCTTGGCGGTTGGGCCCTGCGGGGTCGTCTACTTCATTGCATGATCACTGTGGTCCTGAATCAAAATATTCCTTCTCACCTTGCTTCTGTTTTTTGTATTTTTTCTCTTTAATTTCATGTTTCTTATAGGTTAGTTTAAGGGCGTAAATATAAAAGTACATGAGGTTTTATATATATGGTTACGGATCTTGCAGACCCAAATGATCTGAACAACAGGACATTGTGTGTGCATTCCCTCATGGACATGTTCAGTTATCCCACAAATGTGAACTTTTTTCAAATGAGGTTCTGACTCAAGCTAATTGATTTATTTTTTGTAATATGATGATGTTCTGCAATGTCTGTACTTTATTCTCCAGACTGCTGAATAAAAATTACTTTATTAAAAAAAAGGTCAAGATAAACATGGACCCATCTGCAAAGTGAATGAACAGAAGAGAAATCTAAATTAAATCAATATTTGGTGTGGCCACCCTTTGCCTTCAAAACGACCCCAACATGCAGCCAATGCAGGCTCGGACTGGCCCACAGGGGTACAGGGGAAACCACCAGTAGGCCCCACTGCCTGGGGGCCCCTCCTCCTGTAGGAATCAGGTTCTAGACTGTGCACTTGAATTATATATTATGCATATGTTACCTTATACTGCACAGGATTATGATTTATTCTCTACAGTACACTGCTGTCATTAGTCTGGCACATTATCATGCATGCACTAGCATTAATTTCTATATAAATTATCAAGGAGTCCAGACCAGGTACTCTATGATGGTTAGCCAAACCTCTGTGGTGGCTGGCCACACCTCTAATCATGGGCCCCTACCACTGCATTTCCCCGGTGGGCCCTTCATGCTCCAGTCTGACACTGAGCCAATGTCATTAAGAACTATCTTCAGCATAATTAAGAACAAGGATTTCTGGAAGTGATGATATTGCCCCCATAGAGCCCTGATCTCAACATCATCGAGTCTGTCTGGGAGTACATGAAGGGAGAGAAGATTTGAGTAAGCCTACATCCACAGAAGTTCATTCTCCAAGAAGTTTGGAACAACCACTCTGCTGAGTTCCTTCAAAAACTGTGTGCAAGTGTACCTAGAACTGATGCTGTTTTGAAGGCAAAGTGTGGTCACACAAAATGTTGATTTGGTTTAGATTTCCCTTCTGTTCATTAATTTTGCATTTTTGTTAATTGATAAAACAAGACTAGTAACACTTCTATTTTTGAAAGCATGCTTAATTTGCTGTATTTTTCCACAGTTGTCTAAAACCTTAGCATAGTACATTGCCTCCAAGATGTATAACCAACATAAGGCTTATCAAACCTCCGCATATTATCCAACAAATGAACCTTCAAGTCAATTTGCACATTGCACTTAAACCCAAATCAGTGTACTTGATCAACTAAAATAAAATAGCTAAGATCATGAGTTGCAAATTATTGTGCAGCCCAATAATCAAAAGAATGAGCAATAAGCGAAATGTACCTAGCTAGCATGGAACAATTCTGTAAATTCAAAAGGAAGAATAAATAAACCTTGTAGAAGAAAAACATGGTCACAACCAAAACACCCACACCAGCAAACAGAACAAAAAAATTACAAACATGAGGTTCTCATTGAGTAGTCTAAACCTCTGTTTAGCATGCTAAATAGTGCTAGCAATTACTTCACCTGACTGTATGTAATGGCGAAAAACAGCAGACTTCCACCGGCCCAAAGCTTGAATCTATGACGGAGAAAAAATGGATGCAGCAGTGAAAGTGGCAGTTCCAACTAGGAATGAATGAGTACTAAAATCATGCTCAGGCAGGTCAAAAGCAGCAATACAAAGTTTCAAAACCTGACCAAATTGGTGTTTAGTTAAAGGAAATGCATCCGCATGAATCCATTAATGGCCATAACTACAGATATTCAAATGCCAAAGATATTGGGCAGATCCAGCCATCCTGGCATCTTTGCAACAAATAACCATCGACCCTGTCCAATTTGGTTAGTCTTGAAATGCCAGATCTTGCATAAATTTGAGTCGACTTCACACAAAATATCATGAGAATTGAGGGCCGACTCCTTGACAGCACCACTACTTAGCTTATACAAAATGTGCCATGGAAAGCCATGCAAAAGCAATTTTAAACATATGTACTTCAGTTCAAACACAGAAAACCCCCCACATTCAATCACTGTCAATAGGTGTAGCAACATATTCAAATCAATAGGACATCATCTGTCTTAGTAATATGACACCCACAACCACTTATGCATAGCAGACAATGAGCAACATGCAACAAAAGAGGACCAGTTAAAATAGTGCACCAACAGATGCTGACTCTTATGGTGTGTACACACAGTGAGATCCTTGCTATGTTCGATTTTGACTATGCGATTTCCCTTGAACTCCCCCAGAGACCAGATAGCACAGATTGTACAGATTTTGACTATCTGTGCTTGAGATTTTGTCTATGTACGGTTTTGACTAAGTTAAAATTTTGACTATACTTTGTACCAGATAGTACACTAGATAGTCAAGATTGACTTGCCTGCACAGTCTATCTAGCCTTGCGATACCGACCCCACTGGAGCGAGTATCAGGATCGAATCTGTATCACAAGCTGCCTAACACCTTGAGATTAGAGATGAGCGGGTTCGGTTCCTCGGAATCCGAACCCGCCCGAACTTCAGCTTTTTTTACACGGATCCGAGCGACTCGAATCTTCCCGCCTTGCTCGGTTAACCCGAGCGCGCCCGAACGTCATCATGACGCTGTCGGATTCTCGCGAGGCTCGGATTCTATCGCGAGACTCGGATTCTATATAAGGAGCCGCGCGTCGCCGCCATTTTCACACGTGCATTGAGATTGATAGGGAGAGGACGTGGCTGGCGTCCTCTCCATTTAGATTATAAGAGAGAGAGATTTACTGGAGCTTAGGACTAGGAGGAGTACTGTAGAAGTGTAGAGAGTGCAGAGAGTTTACTAGTGAGTGACCACCAGACAGTGCAGTTTATTTAATATATCCGTTCTCTGCCTGAAAAAAGCGATACACACAGTGACTCAGTCACATACCATATCTGTGTGCACTGCTCAGGCTCAGCCCAGTGTGCTGCATCATCTATATATATTATATATCTGTCTGACTGCTCAGCTCACACAGCTTATAATTGTGGGGGAGACTGGGGAGCACTGCAGTGCCAGTTATAGGTTATAGCAGGAGCCAGGAGTACATAATATTATATAGTGAGTGACCACCAGACAGTGCAGTTTATTTAATATATCCGTTCTCTGCCTGAAAAAAGCGATACACACAGTGACTCAGTCACATACCATATCTGTGTGCACTGCTCAGGCTCAGCCCAGTGTGCTGCATCATCTATATATATTATATATCTGTCTGACTGCTCAGCTCACACAGCTTATAATTGTGGGGGAGACTGGGGAGCACTGCAGTGCCAGTTATAGGTTATAGCAGGAGCCAGGAGTACATAATATTATATTAAAATTAAACAGTGCACACTTTTGCTGCAGGAGTGCCACTGCCAGTGTGACTGACCAGTGACCTGACCACACTGACCACCAGTATAGTTAGTAGTATACTTATATTGTGATTGCCTGAAAAAGTTAAACACTCGTCGTGTGACTTCACTTGTGTGTTGTTGTTTTTTTTTATTCTATAAAAATAAAACTCATTCTGCTGACAGACAGTGTCCAGCAGGTCCGTCATTATATAATATATAATATATACCTGTCCGGCTGCAGTAGTGATATATATATATTTTTTATATCATTTATCATCCAGTCGCAGCAGACACAGTACGGTAGTTCACGGCTGTGGCTACCTCTGTGTCTGCACTCGGCAGGCAGTCCGTCCATAATTGTATACCACCTAACCGTGGTTTTTTTTTCTTCTTTATACATACATACTACTACGACATCTCTTTATCAACCAGTCTATATTAGCAGCAGACACAGTACAGTACGGTAGTTCACGGCTGTGGCTACCTCTGTGTCTGCACTCGGCAGGCAGTCCGTCCATAATTGTATACCACCTAACCGTGGTTTTTTTTTCTTTCTTCTTTATACATACATAGTTACATAGACATCTCTTTATCAACCAGTCTATATTAGCAGCAGACACAGTACAGTACGGTAGTTCACGGCTGTGGCTACCTCTGTGTCTGCACTCGGCAGGCAGTCCGTCCATAATTGTATACCACCTAACCGTGGTTTTTTTTTCTTTCTTCTTTATACATACATAGTTACATAGACATCTCTTTATCAACCAGTCTATATTAGCAGCAGACACAGTACAGTACGGTAGTTCACGGCTGTGGCTACCTCTGTGTCTGCACTCGGCAGGCAGTCCGTCCATAATTGTATACCACCTAACCGTGGTTTTTTTTTCTTTCTTCTTTATACATACATAGTTACATAGACATCTCTTTATCAACCAGTCTATATTAGCAGCAGACACAGTACAGTACGGTAGTTCACGGCTGTGGCTACCTCTGTGTCTGCACTCGGCAGGCAGTCCGTCCATAATTGTATACCACCTAACCGTGGTTTTTTTTTCTTTCTTCTTTATACATACATAGTTACATAGACATCTCTTTATCAACCAGTCTATATTAGCAGCAGACACAGTACAGTACGGTAGTTCACGGCTGTGGCTACCTCTGTGTCTGCACTCGGCAGGCAGTCCGTCCATAATTGTATACCACCTAACCGTGGTTTTTTTTTCTTTCTTCTTTATACATACATACTACTACGACATCTCTTTATCAACCAGTCTATATTATTAGCAGCAGACACAGTACAGTACGGTAGTTCACGGCTGTGGCTACCTCTGTGTCTGCACTCGGCAGGCAGTCCGTCCATAATTGTATACCACCTAACCGTGGTTTTTTTTTCTTTCTTCTTTATACATACATAGTTACATAGACATCTCTTTATCAACCAGTCTATATTAGCAGCAGACACAGTACAGTACGGTAGTTCACGGCTGTGGCTACCTCTGTGTCTGCACTCGGCAGGCAGTCCGTCCATAATTGTATACCACCTAACCGTGGTTTTTTTTTCTTTCTTCTTTATACATACATACTACTACGACATCTCTTTATCAACCAGTCTATATTATTAGCAGCAGACACAGTACAGTACGGTAGTTCACGGCTGTGGCTACCTCTGTGTCTGCACTCGGCAGGCAGTCCGTCCATAATTGTATACCACCTAACCGTGGTTTTTTTTTCTTTCTTCTTTATACATACATAGTTACATAGACATCTCTTTATCAACCAGTCTATATTAGCAGCAGACACAGTACAGTACGGTAGTTCACGGCTGTGGCTACCTCTGTGTCTGCACTCGGCAGGCAGTCCGTCCATAATTGTATACCACCTAACCGTGGTTTTTTTTTCTTTCTTCTTTATACATACATACTACTACGACATCTCTTTATCAACCAGTCTATATTATTAGCAGCAGACACAGTACAGTACGGTAGTTCACGGCTGTGGCTACCTCTGTGTCTGCACTCGGCAGGCAGTCCGTCCATAATTGTATACCACCTAACCGTGGTTTTTTTTTCTTTCTTCTTTATACATACATAGTTACATAGACATCTCTTTATCAACCAGTCTATATTAGCAGCAGACACAGTACAGTACGGTAGTTCACGGCTGTGGCTACCTCTGTGTCTGCACTCGGCAGGCAGTCCGTCCATAATTGTATACCACCTAACCGTGGTTTTTTTTTCTTTCTTCTTTATACATACATAGTTACATAGACATCTCTTTATCAACCAGTCTATATTAGCAGCAGACACAGTACAGTACGGTAGTTCACGGCTGTGGCTACCTCTGTGTCTGCACTCGGCAGGCAGTCCGTCCATAATTGTATACCACCTAACCGTGGTTTTTTTTTCTTTCTTCTTTATACATACATACTACTACGACATCTCTTTATCAACCAGTCTATATTATTAGCAGCAGACACAGTACAGTACGGTAGTTCACGGCTGTGGCTACCTCTGTGTCTGCACTCGGCAGGCAGTCCGTCCATAATTGTATACCACCTAACCGTGGTTTTTTTTTCTTTCTTCTTTATACATACATAGTTACATAGACATCTCTTTATCAACCAGTCTATATTAGCAGCAGACACAGTACAGTACGGTAGTTCACGGCTGTGGCTACCTCTGTGTCTGCACTCGGCAGGCAGTCCATAATTGTATACTAGTATCCATCTCCATTGTTTACCTGAGGTGCCTTTTAGTTGTGCCTATTAAAATATGGAGAACAAAAATGTTGAGGTTCCAAAATTAGGGAAAGATCAAGATCCACTTCCACCTCGTGCTGAAGCTGCTGCCACTAGTCATGGCCGAGACGATGAAATGCCAGCAACGTCGTCTGCCAAGGCCGATGCCCAATGTCATAGTACAGAGCATGTCAAATCCAAAACACCAAATATCAGAAAAAAAAGGACTCCAAAACCTAAAATAAAATTGTCGGAGGAGAAGCGTAAACTTGCCAATATGCCATTTACGACACGGAGTGGCAAGGAACGGCTGAGGCCCTGGCCTATGTTCATGGCTAGTGGTTCAGCTTCACATGAGGATGGAAGCACTCAGCCTCTCGCTAGAAAAATGAAAAGACTCAAGCTGGCAAAAGCAGCACAGCAAAGAACTGTGCATTCTTCGAAATCCCAAATCCACAAGGAGAGTCCAATTGTGTCGGTTGCGATGCCTGACCTTCCCAACACTGGACGTGAAGAGCATGCGCCTTCCACCATTTGCACGCCCCCTGCAAGTGCTGGAAGGAGCACCCGCAGTCCAGTTCCTGATAGTCAGATTGAAGATGTCAGTGTTGAAGTACACCAGGATGAGGAGGATATGGGTGTTGCTGGCGCTGGGGAGGAAATTGACCAGGAGGATTCTGATGGTGAGGTGGTTTGTTTAAGTCAGGCACCCGGGGAGACACCTGTTGTCCGTGGGAGGAATATGGCCGTTGACATGCCAGGTGAAAATACCAAAAAAATCAGCTCTTCAGTGTGGAGGTATTTCACCAGAAATGCGGACAACAGGTGTCAAGCCGTGTGTTCCCTTTGTCAAGCTGTAATAAGTAGGGGTAAGGACGTTAACCACCTCGGAACATCCTCCCTTATACGTCACCTGCAGCGCATTCATAATAAGTCAGTGACAAGTTCAAAAACTTTGGGTGACAGCGGAAGCAGTCCACTGACCAGTAAATCCCTTCCTCTTGTAACCAAGCTCACGCAAACCACCCCACCAACTCCCTCAGTGTCAATTTCCTCCTTCCCCAGGAATGCCAATAGTCCTGCAGGCCATGTCACTGGCAATTCTGACGAGTCCTCTCCTGCCTGGGATTCCTCCGATGCATCCTTGCGTGTAACGCCTACTGCTGCTGGCGCTGCTGTTGTTGCTGCTGGGAGTCGATGGTCATCCCAGAGGGGAAGTCGTAAGCCCACTTTTACTACTTCCAGTAAGCAATTGACTGTTCAACAGTCCTTTGCGAGGAAGATGAAATATCACAGCAGTCATTCTGCTGCAAAGCGGATAACTGAGGCCTTGACAACTATGTTGGTGTTAGACGTGCGTCCGGTATCCGCCGTTAGTTCACAGGGAACTAGACAATTTATTGAGGCAGTGTGCCCCCGTTACCAAATACCATCTAGGTTCCACTTCTCTAGGCAGGCGATACCGAGAATGTACACGGACGTCAGAAAAAGACTCACCAGTGTCCTAAAAAATGCAGTTGTACCCAATGTCCACTTAACCACGGACATGTGGACAAGTGGAGCAGGGCAGGGTCAGGACTATATGACTGTGACAGCCCACTGGGTAGATGTATGGACTCCCGCCGCAAGAACAGCAGCGGCGGCACCAGTAGCAGCATCTCGCAAACGCCAACTCTTTCCTAGGCAGGCTACGCTTTGTATCACCGCTTTCCAGAATACGCACACAGCTAAAAACCTCTTACGGCAACTGAGGAAGATCATCGCGGAATGGCTTACCCCAATTGGACTCTCCTGTGGATTTGTGGCATCGGACAACGCCAGCAATATTGTGTGTGCATTAAATATGGGCAAATTCCAGCACGTCCCATGTTTTGCACATACCTTGAATTTGGTGGTGCAGAATTTTTTAAAAAACGACAGGGGCGTGCAAGAGATGCTGTCGGTGGCCAGAAGAATTGCGGGACACTTTCGGCGTACAGGCACCACGTACAGAAGACTGGAGCACCACCAAAAACTACTGAACCTGCCCTGCCATCATCTGAAGCAAGAAGTGGTAACGAGGTGGAATTCAACCCTCTATATGCTTCAGAGGTTGGAGGAGCAGCAAAAGGCCATTCAAGCCTATACAATTGAGCACGATATAGTAGGTGGAATGCACCTGTCTCAAGCGCAGTGGAGAATGATTTCAACGTTGTGCAAGGTTCTGATGCCCTTTGAACTTGCCACACGTGAAGTCAGTTCAGACACTGCCAGCCTGAGTCAGGTCATTCCCCTCATCAGGCTTTTGCAGAAGAAGCTGGAGACATTGAAGGAGGAGCTAACACGGAGCGATTCCGCTAGGCATGTGGGACTTGTGGATGGAGCCCTTAATTCGCTTAACAAGGATTCACGGGTGGTCAATCTGTTGAAATCAGAGCACTACATTTTGGCCACCGTGCTCGATCCTAGATTTAAAGCCTACGTTGGATCTCTCTTTCCGGCAGACACAAGTCTGCTGGGGTTGAAAGACCTGCTGGTGACAAAATTGTCAAGTCAAGCGGAACGCGACCTGTCAACATCTCCTCCTTCACATTCTCCCGCAACTGGGGGTGCGAGGAAAAGGCTCAGAATTCCGAGCCCACCCGCTGGCGGTGATGCAGGGCAGTCTGGAGCGACTGCTGATGCTGACATCTGGCCCGGACTGAAGGACCTGACAACGATTACGGACATGTCGTCTACTGTCACTGCATATGATTCTCTCAACATTGATAGAATGGTGGAGGATTATATGAGTGACCGCATCCAAGTAGGCACGTCACACAGTCCGTACTTATACTGGCAGGAAAAAGAGGCAATTTGGAGGCCCTTGCACAAACTGGCTTTATTCTACCTAAGTTGCCCTCCCACAAGTGTGTACTCCGAAAGAGTGTTTAGTGCCGCCGCTCACCTTGTCAGCAATCGGCGTACGAGGTTACATCCAGAAAATGTGGAGAAGATGATGTTCATTAAAATGAATTATAATCAATTCCTCCGCGGAGACATTGACCAGCAGCAATTGCCTCCACAAAGTACACAGGGAGCTGAGATGGTGGATTCCAGTGGGGACGAATTGATAATCTGTGAGGAGGGGGATGTACACGGTGATATATCGGAGGGTGATGATGAGGTGGACATCTTGCCTCTGTAGAGCCAGTTTGTGCAAGGAGAGATTAATTGCTTCTTTTTTGGGGGGGGTCCAAACCAACCCGTCATATCAGTCACAGTCGTGTGGCAGACCCTGTCACTGAAATGATGGGTTGGTTAAAGTGTGCATGTCCTGTTTTGTTTATACAACATAAGGGTGGGTGGGAGGGCCCAAGGACAATTCCATCTTGCACCTCTTTTTTCTTTTCTTTTTCTTTGCATCATGTGCTGATTGGGGAGGGTTTTTTGGAAGGGACATCCTGCGTGACACTGCAGTGCCACTCCTAAATGGGCCCGGTGTTTGTGTCGGCCACTAGGGTCGCTAATCTTACTCACACAGTCAGCTACCTCATTGCGCCTCTTTTTTTCTTTGCGTCATGTGCTGTTTGGGGAGGGTTTTTTGGAAGGGACATCCTGCGTGACACTGCAGTGCCACTCCTAGATGGGCCCGGTGTTTGTGTCGGCCACTAGGGTCGCTAATCTTACTCACACAGCTACCTCATTGCGCCTCTTTTTTTCTTTGCGTCATGTGCTGTTTGGGGAGGGTTTTTTGGAAGGGACATCCTGCGTGACACTGCAGTGCCACTCCTAGATGGGCCCGGTGTTTGTGTCGGCCACTAGGGTCGCTAATCTTACTCACACAGCTACCTCATTGCGCCTCTTTTTTTCTTTGCGTCATGTGCTGTTTGGGGAGGGTTTTTTGGAAGGGCCATCCTGCGTGACACTGCAGTGCCACTCCTAGATGGGCCCGGTGTTTGTGTCGGCCACTAGGGTCGCTAATCTTACTCACACAGCTACCTCATTGCGCCTCTTTTTTTCTTTGCGTCATGTGCTGTTTGGGGAGGGTTTTTTGGAAGGGACATCCTGCGTGACACTGCAGTGCCACTCCTAGATGGGCCCGGTGTTTGTGTCGGCCACTAGGGTCGCTTATCTTACTCACACAGCGACCTCGGTGCAAATTTTAGGACTAAAAATAATATTGTGAGGTGTGAGGTATTCAGAATAGACTGAAAATGAGTGTAAATTATGGTTTTTGAGGTTAATAATACTTTGGGATCAAAATGACCCCCAAATTCTATGATTTAAGCTGTTTTTTAGTGTTTTTTGAAAAAAAACACCCGAATCCAAAACACACCTGAATCCGACAATAAAAATTCGGTGAGGTTTTGCCAAAACGCGTTCGAACCCAAAACACGGCCGCGGAACCGAACCCAAAACCAAAACACAAAACCCGAAAAATTTCAGGCGCTCATCTCTACTTGAGATATGCACTAACTTTTCATAAGATTTTGACTATATAGTCAAAATCTTACAGATTTATCTCACCGTGTGAACGCACCTTTACCTGTATTCACAGGGGACAGGGGATAATGTTGCCATTTTTACCAAGCAGCCTCATAGGAATGCAGGGTAAAAAAGAGCAACAGAATGCCTTACTAGTTCCTCCAGTCCAGCCTGATGACCTACCAAACCTAAGGAGGACATGCTACACATATGAAGGTGGCCTACAATTAATCCAAGCATCCCCAGTAGATTTTTCAACCCCAGGGACATGTTCAGCCTGAAAGATGACATTACAAACTAAACAATGCAAAATCAAAGTACAGTAGCAAGCAACAGACCACAGGCAATGACTATGCTCGTTGAAGTTTGAGAAGTAGTAAGTTCTTGGTCAAACTTTCTCAGATGGCATGGCACACCAGGTGACATTCAGGTAATCACCAAACCCATTAGTCGGTAAGTCAATTCGGTATAAAGAGCTGCATGTCCGCATTATTACTGAATAGTGAGGTCTACACTCTCCGGACGTGGCTCTTTCCAATTTTCTACAACAAATCCTACACATAGGCACTAACCTGCAAGCAAATTAAGCAGCTCCAAAAGGGACTAGGCCTGTTGCAAAGTTACTTTACCAGCCTGTAACTGGATGCAATATCAAACTGTGTCATGTCCGCTTTGTACAGTATCACAGCAGCCAACAGCAGGCCATAAGGGTTTCAGTTTCGATTCCCAAAAATGAAAACCACGCAACCAGTCTTTCAGTTTCATCATGCGCAATTGGAACACTGAGTTCCATAAATAGATCTTGCCCTGAAAAAAATAAATGCCCACAATGAGAGGACCCCCCCCCCACCCCCAGGGACATACAGAGAATATTGTCGAGGTAATGAACCACACCATCTTCTCCTGCACCAGCAGACACACACCAATGAAGAAATGTATTAAATTGTTGAAGTATGAGGAGGACATAAAACATTCCATAGGCAAGCACTTGCCTATGAAATATTCACTCTGCAAAAGAAACCCCATAAAACGGAAAGGAGAAATGCACTAATAAAACAATTAAACATACCCTTATAAATACTATAGGCTGTAAACAAATGAAATGCAAAATACTAAGAGAGCTAATGAATGTTCTTAAAGGGACCCTGCTACTACAACCTTAGGGTTTTAACCCAGCTCAGGCAAATTGTCTATGCCTTTAGCTATCCTTCTTAATAAAAGCCTATTTAAATCAGATCACTGTTTGGAACATTTTGAAGGGATTATGGCATTAGAATTCCAAGCGTGCACTGGCAGATGTGCATGATGTAGGGCCAGATTAACATTTGGGTGGATAGGACTACAGCCCTAGGTCTCAACATAAAAATAGGCCTATTATCATGACAGCATGATGATGATGAACAGCCGCCCAGCTGGCCATGTGGTCATCCAAGAATCTTAAGTATTAAAATGCTGTCGTATTGTGCAATTTTTCTACCTTTTGTATTTAGAGAGACATTGGGGCTGATAGTGTAGGGGATGTACTTGCCCAAATGGCATCAGCCACACCCACTCAGCACTGGTGACACACACATCACTGGTCACAGTTCTGCTTATCACAATAGGCCTTTGATCATTTTCAGACCCAGGCCCATGTGACTCTTAAGGAAACTGTTGTTGATGACAAAGGAGGACACACTGAACAATTGTAGTTATTCAAATGATATTTGTCACCGCATCTTCATCTGGTGACAAACTAACTAGACATTTTCAATATATGGTTAGCAAAGTTCTTTTATTTTTCTATTTATTACAAGCCAAATACAGTAAGTATACTTTAATTTTAGCAGCCCATATTTCACTGAATATTTATGTATAACCTGTATAAGTAAATATATAAATCTCACATTAGAGCGTTGTAGATTAAGGTGGTTCTCTTAATGTAGATTACAACTATACAACTATAGGACAAAAATTGTTAAAGAAACAAGGTGAAAAAAAAGTATTCAAATCTTCCTGAATTAATGGACCAGTCCTGCTACTCAATACTGTTTTAAACTCATACTGATTTAAGTAAAGTACTGTATATATATTTAATTTACAAAACTATAATTACTTCTTGCCATCTAAAATAAAGTATATATATATATATATATATATATATATATATATAAAACACCTACAAGGTCAGCATTGTATTCTATGCACAGTGTTTTGTTTTTATCTGTGAGTCATATCTTGGATTCTCTACATGATCCATAAAAAAGAAAATATCTTTATTTTTATGAGAACATGTAGTGCAATGTAAATGACTTTTACAGAACATATACTGACGCATGAGATCCGCTAGAGAATGGTTTCAGTGAAATAGTTCCATTGAGTTTATTGTACATAATAGAAATGCGTACTGGCAACACTACAGATGATTGCATAAGGTAAGGGATTATTCATTACAGCAGAAAGAAAATAAGGATTTAATTGACTACTTCCAATTAAACCAGTAGATATTTATCATTATTATTATTATTATTACTACTAAAATTATTACAGTGTTATTATCCAATACTTATATAATGCCAAAATATAATGCAGCGCTACACAGGTGGAGGTCCAAGTGGGAAATGCAGCTGTGGTGACATGGGTCTAGCTTCCACCACAAGACTAGAAGCACCAATGACTGTTCAGAGTGCCCTATTTAAACCCCTCACATGCATCTGCTCTTTGCCAATACAAATTGTACCTTACCTGTTCCTGGTTCCAGTATTAGCAGCTCTGCTTCCTGATTACTGGTTACTCCTTTCCAACACACACTCCATTGTGCATATGAGAGTTCCTGAGTTCTCCAATTCCTAGCTTTGTGCTTCAATTTTCCTGGTGTTCCCTACATTCTGCACAGTGCTCAGCTTTATTTTATTTTCACAAGTGTGCTATCTCTGCCTGCATTGTGCATTCCCTGTAACTGTGCAGTTTAAAGTGTCTGTATGACACTTGTATTGAGTGGCAAAGTTTCCTGTAAAGGCAAGCCTATGGTCTAGCATACAGGGCCGTAGAGTTTGCCCGGGTCCCAGTAAAGTTGAGGGACTTGCAAAATCATTGAGGTGTGGCCACGCCCCTTTTAAAATGCAGAAAAAAAACTACTATTTGGAGAGGGGTGCTGTGACGTACCCTCCCCCGACCAAGAGCAGATCCAGGGTAGGGGTGGGGGGATGGTTGTGGAGGTGCGGTTATTAACCTCCTCTGCAGACAGAAGAGACTGCTCTACACAGTGGCCCAGCACGCAGCAGAGTGTGCTAGGCTATGGAGAGAGGCTGTGGCTGGCTGACAGGTAAGAAGGATGGAGCCGGGTCCCCACCAGGCCCCTCCAAGATGTCCGTGCCAGGTAATTAGTACTCACATCCCCCTCTTGGTGCCACTGATCACACAGATACAGCCAATAACATGGTAATAAGCCCTGGGCCCTACAGGATATGAAGGATAAACTTTGACAATGTGATAGACCTATGTAATATGAAATATTTTTTCCTTAGGATGTTTTGGTTTTATCTGGTACAACATTGACAGAACAAGGAAGGAAAGAGGAACAACATAGCGTATTAGCATAGAAACAACAATGATGGTATAAATGTCTTTATGTACCTATAAAATCCATTCAAGTTAGAAGGTGTGACATTAGAGGATTATTAAACACTTACAAATAAGCTCATATATAGCAAATAGGTAAAAGAGAGTAAATAAAACAATAATTACCTCATATAGAACAGACCAAACTTATAAAGCTCACATGAGCAATATGTTTGCAATAAAATTTCAGATAGTGTAATAAATAAAATGACCAATAGGTCCCGTACCAGATGGATATGAAAGTTCTGCATTGGTGTGCAGTGCACACAGAGTGATCCCTAAAGTACCCTGGGGTAAATGTATGAAGCAGTGATAAGAGTGAAGTAGTGAGCCAGTGGAGAAGTTGCCCATGGCAACCAATCAGCATTGAAGTAACATTTATAATTTGCATACTATAAAATTACACAGAACAGCTGATTGGTTGCCATGGGCAACTTCTCCACTGGCTCTCTTCTCCACTATTATCACTGCTTCATACATTTACCCCGCTGTGGGCTATAGCGGCTCTTGCCACAGGCAAGCAGGCTTTTTGCCTGGGGCACCTCTGTCCCAAGGGCGCTGCCGTCGCCGTGGCAAGAGCCGCATCCTGATCCCCGCTACCCACTCCCCGGCTGCAACAGGCGCCACTGACTGATGCTAGAGGTCATAATTGACCTCTAGTGTTTGTGCGGCGCTGCTATGGGAAAGACATCATCACGTCTCTCCCATAGAGAGGAGCGGGCGGCCAGAGACGGAGGGCAGCGCAGCGGCGGTCGGGAAGCAGGAGTGGGGCTGGTAAGTATTGTGTGGGGGGTTTTTTTGTGTGTGTGTTTGTAAGCGGCGCAACTGGGGCACAGCTACAGGGGTCACAACTACTCGGGCACAAATACAGAGGGCACAGTTACTGGGGGCACAGCTAGGGGGCACTGCTACAGGGGACACAGCTACAGGGGGCAAATCAACTGGGGTACAGCTACTGGGGGCATAATAGCTACAGGGGGCACAGCTACAGGTGGCAAATCTACTGGGGGCATAGCTACAGGGGGCAAATCTACTGGGGGCACAGCTACAGGGGGGCACAACTACTGGGGTCACAGTTACAGGGGTCACAACTACTGGGATCACAGTTACAGGGTTCACAGCTATTGGGGGCACAACTACAGGGGGGCACAAGTACAGGAGGATAACTGTGGCCATGCCCCTTCCCTATGAAAAAGCCACGCCCCTATTTTTGGGCACGCGCTTTAGGTGCGCACAAACTCTATTTTACCTGGGGGGGGGGGGGCCTTGCCACAGAGAACTTTCACCATGGATGCTACAAGGTCTAGAATCGTCCCTGTCTGTGGGGTATATTTACTAAATGCGATTTGGGTCGATTTTGAGTGATTTTTTAATGATTTTATGTTTCAGGGTCTAAATCACACATTTACTGACAGATAATTATTGACATCCTTTAAAATAAATAAAAATTAAATTATCATCTGTTAGTAAATGTGGGATTTAGGTGTATATTTACTGAAAGTCGATCTGGGTCGAAATTTGGTTGATGTTTAGTCAATTTTGTATTTCAGGGTCTAAATTCCACATTTACTAACAGACTAGGTGATTCATCGCGCCCTACGGGCGCTCTTCACACCGTCGTAAGGGGCAACGCCCCCTTAACCCTTGCACACCCTTGTGGCGTGCAATATTTTTATTATATGGAGTATTACATCCAATCATACTTGTGTGAGTGGTTAAATATTGCACGGACAAAGGGCGCGCAATGGTTTTGGGGTCGAAGACCCTTGAAACGGCGTGAACAGTGCATGCAGGGCCTGATTAATCACCTAGTAGGTGCTTTGGTTGGGGGAGTGGCGGGTGCAGGAAAGATACGGATGGGACCCTGTGGTGCCGCGGGAGGGGCGGTTGCGGTGGTGCCGCAGGTGGGGGAGAAGCTGGTGTGGCCACAGGTGGGGGAGGGTGCGTGGGTGCAACGGGTGGTGGTCCGGAGCCACTGCGGGTGGGGGAGGAGCAGTTGCGAGGGTGTCCCGGGTGGGGGAGGGGCGGATGCAGTGGTGCAGCGGGAGGGGCGGGTGCGGGGTTGCTGCAGGTGGGGGAGGGGGCCCGGAGCTATCGCAGGTGCTGGAGAGGGGTTGTGGGGGTGCTGCAGATGGGGCCCGGAGGTAGTGTGAGTGGAGGAGGGACGGGTAATGCTTCTCCTCCTGGAAGCAGCTAAGCTGCTGTCCTCCCTTTGGCAGTGGCTCTCCCGGAGACTCACACAGCAGCCAGTCACTATTGTTAGTGCCGGTGTCCCAATGCGCCGCATTACAGGGAAGAAGATGTACACAATAAACTACAGCTCCCAGCAGCCCTAAGGGCCGGAATGCTTCGGTGCTAAAGGCTGCTGGGAGCTGTAGTTTATTTAGTGCGTCTACTTCCCTATAATGCGGCGCGTTGCGACACTGGTGATAACAATAGTGACTGGCTGGCAGAACTGAGCGCTGTGCAGTGTCAGTGGCACTGCACACAGGTCCGGCGCTAGCCGCTCAGCAAAGGGATGCAGTGCAGGGAGGCACCGGGAAGGAGAGACGTTCTCCCTGCTCTGCATCCCTGTGCTGAGCTTCTGCTGCTATCCCTGCTGCTGCTGCTGCCGGCTGCTGACACATATGCAGCGGCGCCGGAAGCACAAAACCTTTTCTCCCCCTCGGCGCCGGCAGCACAAAGCCTCCTCTCCCCCCTCCCCTCCCCTGTGTGACATTCAGTGGCCGGGAGGGAGCCAAAGTGGGCGGAGCTAGATGGGAATAAGGGGCGGAGCTAGACGGGACCATGCTGCAGCAGGAGGATGAGCTGCTACAGCTTCGGCCAGCCAGACTTCATTAGATAAGTGTCTGGAAAGAGAGTGAGTGTGTGTGTGTGTGTGTGTGTGTGTGTGTGTGTGTGTGTGTGTGTGTGTGTGTGTGTGTGTGTGTGTGTGTGACTGCTGCATAATGTGTGTGTCACTGGTACAGGGGGCGTTACGTGTGTAAGCGACACTGGTACAGGGGGCGTTACGTGTGTAAGCGACACTGGTACAGGGGGCGTTACGTGTGTAAGCGACACTGCTACAGGGGGCATTACGTGTGTAAGTGGAACTGGTACAGAGGGTGTTATGTGTGTAAGCGGCACTGGTACAGGGGGCGTTACGCGTACAAGCGTCACTGGTACAGGGGGCGTTACGTGTACAAGCGTCACTGGTACAGGGGGCGTTACGTGTGTAAGCGTCACTGGTACAGGAGGCGTTACGTGTGTAAGCGTCACTGGTACAGGGGGGCGTTACGTGTGTAAGCGACACTGGTACAGGGGGCGTTACGTGTGTAAGCGACACTGGTACAGGGGGCGTTACGTGTGTAAGCAGCACTGCTACAGGGGGCATTACGTGTGTAAGTGGAACTTGTACAGAGGGCATTATGTGTGTAAGCGGCACTGATACAGGGGGCATTACGTGTGTAAGCGTCACTGGTACAGGGGGCGTTACGTGTGTAAGCGTCACTGGTACAGGGGGCATTACGTGTGTAAGCGTCACTGGTACAGGGGGTGTTACTTGTGTAAGCATCACTGGTACAGGGGGGGGCGTGACATGTGTTAGCGTCACTGGTTCAGGGGGCTTTACATGTGTAAGTGTCTCTACTACAGGGGTCATTATGTGCGCTGTGCCTTTGTAAAGTATGAGAGGGTGCAAATTTATAGTTTGCAGGGGGGCGCCGAACACTCTAGCAACGGCCCTGACTGCACACCCACTGCACTGCACAGCACTGTTACCTTTTACATTGATTCAGAGTCCATACATTACCCTCCGCAATATCACCCTCTCTATCCGCTACATTAACCATCTCGGGGCTTCCAGGCTGGCAGCCCAGGTGCTGTGTTGCGGAGTCAGGGCCTCTGGGGATCTGGGTGCGGCTGTGGTGGGGAGGCAGTTCTGTGACATCACACGCAGAGCAGGCTCCGGGGCTCAGAGAGTATGCGGCGCAGGGAGGGCTATGAAAGCCTTCCGCTGCGCCGCTTTCATACACATCTATGCCGGTGGCCGCAGCAGCTTTTGTTCCACCTGCGGCGCGGCTAGGGAGTGGGGATTGTTGATGCCAGAGGGGGCAGGTGGACTGGCAGCAAGACATTGGTGGTCATTCCGAGTTGATCGCTTGCTTGCAGTTTTTAGCAGCCATGCAAATGCTATGCCTCCACCCACTGGGAGTGTATTTTAGCTTAGCAGAAATGTGAACGAAGGGATCGGAGAGCGGGTACAAAAATATTTTGTGCAGTTTCAGAGTAGCTTCAGACCTACTCGGCGCTTGCGATCACTTCAGACCATTCAGTTCCTGATTTGACGTCATGAACATGCCCTGCGTTCGGCCAGCCACGCCTGCGTTTTTCCAAACACTCCCTGAAAACGGTCAGTTGACACCCAGAAACGCCCTCTTCCTGTCAATCACTCTGCGGCTGCCTGTGCGACTGAAAAGCATCGCTAGACCCTGTGTAAAAGTACATCGTTCGTTGTAATAGTACGCCGCATGTGCGCATTGCGCTGCATACTCATGCGCAGAAGTGTTGAGTTTTTGGCTGATCGCTGCACAGCGAACGAATGCAGCTAGCGATCAACTTGGAATGACCCCCATAGGACGCTGCAGTAAAAGGATGTTTTCCCCTATCTACAGCACAGAGACTTGCTGCAGATGCAGTGGCATACCCTCCAGCTGCACCTTTTTGGCATGTACAGTCCCTTTTTTTATGGTCTGTACCGTTTTTTGACTCTCCAAGCTTCCATTGAAAGTATAGGAAAAGGGGCGTGGCCACGCTGTTGTACCCGTGGCCACGCCCCCTTTTCGAATGCGTATCAATGTTTATGTGTAGATTGTTGGAGGGTATGTTGCTGCAGATCCAGTGGGACTATTTTGGGGTGAGGGGCTGGAGCTGCAGCTCCATCAGTCCCATTGCTAATCCTGCTCTGTGAACACACAGCAGCCAAAGGGCAGAGCCTCCCATTGGATGTAACCTGTGTGGGAGGGCGTTTCTCGGCCAATCAGCTGTGGACTGGGTGTGATAGACCTGCCACTAACCCAATGAGAGCTCCTAGCCACGCCCAGCGTTAGAGGGCCAGGCACAGAATCACAGGGCTATTATATAGGAGATTATTTTTGACAGATTTTATTTTAAACAATGTTTAAAATCATCTGTCAGTAAATGTGTGATTTAGACCATGGAATACATAATCAATCAAAAAACGACCAAAAATCGTTAAAAATCGCCCTAAATTGACTTTTAGAAAGTGTTAGTAAATACACTTCTGTGTGTTTAACTATAAAGTCTCCTCTGGGATGAGGATGTGCTTTGACCAAAGGCTCTTCTTCAACCACATTGCCCTTTTTCTATTTAAAAATGCAAAAAACACCCTACTAAAAGTGGAGGATTACACCTGAATATCACTACCTCCTGAATACAAATAAAATTCAAACTCTTTGGCGTGTGAAAAAGGCTTTATTGTACATCCCTGTATTAACATCTTGTCTGCCAAAGCAGGGGAGCAAAAGGTTCCCCCTCCGGCAATGTCCCCCAAGCGCACAACGCATCAGCTTAGTGCTGATGCGCTGAGTCTCACTAGCAGTCCGGCTCCTTTGCGCATGTGTGGGATCTCGCTACTCACACGAGATCCCCAGTGCAGTCCGGAGCCGGCACTCACCACAGCCAGGGACAGCTCCGCTGTGGTGTATGGGCATCGCCACCATGCTGCTGTCGAAATCTAGAGTTGCAGGTGTCGAAACGGTCAGCGATGCTGACCCTTTTATACATTACCCGGACATATGTGCCTGAAATCTTTTACATAAAATCGCCAATATGGACAGGGGCGCATAGCACCCCTGTCCTTGAGCCGGCACCGCTGCCATCATATATGGGGGGAGGCAGTATAGCGCACATAAAGTGCGCTAATACCGCTCACCCCCCCCAATATCGACAGTTCCTACATTTACCCAATAATTAATAAAGAGATATTTGATCAAGTAGGCTGGTAGATCAGTCTAAATATTTGGAAACACAATTTCTATGAATTACATATAACCTATCTAGAATAACCGCCTACCTGTTCATAAACATCTTAACACAGCACTTCAATTACTATGTGTTTTGATCCGTGTATTAAACATTATAAAAGATTTATTTCACCTTCTTACAGGTACAGAGCTAGGATTAAAACAGAACCCTCTGTGAATATTACTTCATTCAGTGACACGAAAATCAATCTACAGTACAAAGTCAAGAGAAACCCCAGCATAATCCAACTAAATTATCTTCCCACTTGTTATCCACTTGAACAATGCTTCAAAATGTACTAACATCTTCAGCGCACAGTTATTTGCAGGCACCAGTTAGAATCAATCTTATAATATCTGTCATAGAACATATTTGTTTTGGGGGCCACACAGACCCCTTCTGAAAGGAATAAGTTTCTTTTAGACACTACGGAAGACTTATTCCTTTAATACAAATCTTTATTTTTTATTTTCTTGTCTGCAGAATCCTTGATCAGTAATTGAAGGCTTTACTGAGTCTTCTCGTGTTTGTGATCACAAAGAATTAGAGTATCACAGTTATGATAGTTGCTCATGTGACAACATAACAGACAACTGGGTCAATATTTAATCATCTTTTGGTCCCAAAATAACCATGGTGTGCTGCAGTTGCATGAGGATTTTGTTTTTCAGCTTCTGAAATGGTCCCAGTGATACTGGATCTCAGTTGGCCACCCATGTTGGTCTGGACAACATAACTCCACACCATTCCAATTTCTGTATGACTAGGCTTACCATTCCATCCCTTTAAACGGGGACACTCATGGATTACACAGGGTCTGTGGCTGATTATAACCAAGTGAAATGCAGCCTTGATGTCATCCAGCCACCGAACGTGTGTAATTTATTAGTGTCCCAGTTTAAAGGGATAGTATGGTAAGCCTAGGTATGACTCTGCCATGTTGAGAGCACAGTTATGTTATGACAGTTGTTCCAATCAGCTTGGCAGTTGGGGAAATATGTCCCATTCTACATAAAAAGCTGCAGTGACTCCTTCTTCTTTTTTTTGTCAATATCTTTATTAGGGGTTTTTTTTTGTGAAGAACATAGAAATAAGAACAACACAAAAATGGTATCAGTGACTCCTTCTAAATACTGTCTCTAGGGCCTGGTCGAGAGTTATAAAGTAATAGCAGTCTGACATACCTGATTTGTCCACTATAAATGACTTAATCCTACACTATAACACAGTTATGCATGCCCTACAATCGGCATATCTTCAAGAGGTGCATGCCAAGACACTTCGTAGAGTGTACATCCAGTATCGGACTGGTGCATGAAGGGCCCACCGGGGGAATGCAGTGATAGGGGCCCATACTTAGGGGTGTGGCAAGCCTACAAAGGGGGTGTGGCCAGTCTCCACAGAGGATTGAAATACACAATTGTCTTTGCAGTGTAATGCAACATATCTACCATGTATAATTCAAGTGCACAGTCTGGAACCTGATCCCTAAAGAAAGGAGTGGACCCTCTGGCATGGGGCCCACCGTGGTTTCCCCTGTACCCCTGTGGGCCAGTCCGACCCTATGTACATCTCACCCACACAATGCAAGCATATGGTTCCAGGAACATCAGGTGATTGCCTTAAATGTCGATATTTAAATACCAGTTTCATCCACTGCATGTGGAAGTGTGGTTAAGTCGAGAAATTTTTGTATGAATTGTTAAACTTTATGAATATTATATCCAATCTCACTCTGCGGTTTGTCTGTCTGGCGTGTCTATGCGCTAAAGTCATGAATTGGTCTTAAGGCAAAAAATAAATATTGCCTATCTTGATAATTATCACAACGGTGGCTAAGAAGGTGATCTTGGTGCATTGGACGTCTTGTTCTGCCCCCCACTCTAGCTGAAGTAAAGCAAAAATGTCTTCAATTATTATACTTCGATAGACGCTCCACTCTATCTGATATTGGAAAATACATGTATACTTTTTTTTTTACCAAATGGAGTCCATTTATGAACATTTTAGGTCCTCACACATAACACCAAATTCTAAAACTGTTTGAGAATACAAATTGGTCTGTGCTCTAACTTCCAATTTCATACACTCTATCTTAGTTATTTAACTCCAGGCGTCAAGATCGCCTTCTTGATCACAGCTTCCATCATCCATGCCTTTAGGGATGCCTTAACTAGATATAACGGCCTAGGATGTTGGCCGTCATGTTTCAAACACGGCCTGTAACATGTCAGTTAGGAGCTGATTGGCTGGTACTTTATCACTGTGCTATTTATCACTCTCCAAGGCTTGATAATTGGGGGCCAACATCATTATTGATTTGTTTATGGGTAATTATGCTGTTGTACATATACCCCACCCTCTTTCTTAACCCCTCCTCATATTCCAATTTATTTTTTGTTTCTACTGGATTATACGTTTTTATCATGTTTCATGTAGTATGTTCCGCAAATTATGAATAAACGCATCTAATTTCTAACACGGATATTCTGTTCCAGACCTTTACTTTGTATGACGCTTCATATCTCTATATGTCCTGTTACTTATATTCCAACATACTATGTCTTGTTTCATTTGTTTATTGGAAACTAAATAAACGTACTTGAAAAAAAAAAAAAGCTGCAGTGATCTGGATCGACGTGTTGCTGTGAAAGAGTGATCGGAGAGGACTGGAGAAGGATAAGACGGTTCTGGTATGAACGGTTGACCATGTTAAAGTTGATCGTCATTAGGTCGACCACTATTGGTCGACATTGACAAATAGTCAACGCATGAAAGTGGTCGACGCGGGACATGTTGATACATGTAAAGGTCGACAAGTATTTTTTAACTGTTTTTGGTGTAATTTTTTCCGTAACATGACCAGGAACCACAATTAGTGTATTCCCAATCGTAGTCCACATGGATGGTAAAGTATGAAAAAGTTAAAAATCTAATTTTTAAAAAAAGCCATGACAACCTTTTCATGTGTCGACATGTCCTGTGTCGACCAATTTCATGCGTGGACCATTTGTCCATGTCGATCATGTCAATGTCGAGCAATAGTGGATGACCTAGTGACTGTCGACCTAAGTAGGGTCGACCTGCCAAACGGATACCGGCTAAGCCAAAGCCCAGTGCCTGAGCATGATTCCACACCTCCATATTCTCACTTAAAATGTTGGCAGGTACAGTATGCGGACAGTGGGCCTAATTCAGACCTGATCGCTAGGGTGCATTTTTTGCATCCCTGTGATCAGGTTGTCGCCTCCTGCAGGGGGAGGGTATTACCTTTTGCAGTTGTGCGATCGCATTCGTTGGCAGAGCCGCACAAACATAAGTTTGTGCAGTCTCAGCACTGCCCAGGACTTACTCAGCCGCTGCGATGATCGGGCCCGGACCTGACGTCAGAAACCCTCCTTCAAAACGCCGGTCTCGTCTGCGTTTTTCCAGACATTCCCTGGAAACGGTCAGTTACCACCCACAAACAGCCTCTTCCTGTCAATCACCTTGCGATCGCCGGTGCGTTCGTAATTTTTGCACCATCCCGTCGCTGACGGGGGATCCCCATTACTGTGGTCCGTCGTGCCTGCGCATTGCGGTGCATACATATGCGCAGTTCAGACCTGATCGCACAGCAGCGATCAGGTCTGAATTACCCCCGTGTTTACATAATTGAACTCTCTAGATCTATTTACTAAGCCCTGGATGGAGATAAAGTGGGCGGAGATACAGTACCAGCCAAACAGCTACTAACTGACATTTTTCAAACCCAGCCTGTAACATGGCAAATAGAAGCCGATTGGCTGGTACTTTATCTCCATTCAAGGCTTAGTAAATTGACCATCCCAGTGTGCGCCTAGCAGTATTGAGAAATCAACAGCTGATAGATTTTAGATTTTAGCATTCAGAGGATAACAAAAACACAAAAAATTGTTTTAATTGAAGAAACTTCCATAAACATCACAACTGTATATGCTTTCTTTAACAGTCTTAGGAGTGGCTAAAATAACATGAGTACATAAATATTCACTAAATAAAGCCTCCACAGTTTACATACTTGCTTTTTCTATGTCCACTTCGGAGAGTTCCTGGAGAGGAGAGGCACATGGTCACAGTATGTGACAAGGGCAAAACGCATCATTATGGCCCTGCCCTATGGCACAATACAGTGGGTTGTGGCATCATGCAGAAGGTAGAAGGCTAGGATTATGTGATTTGTTGATAAACAATTCTACATGTCCATTTTACTGGGAAGTGGGCAAGATGCCAGAGGATGACTTGTTCTCCAAGAGTCCGTGAAAATCCTGGAGTCTCAAGTATGATCTACAGATAGCACAAGTAGATAACCATATTCTATGTACTGTACAGTGCTATAGTTGTGTGGTTAGTATCTTACAGCCTCCATTAGAATTCCTTTTACAAAAATTATTAAAAGCACAATTATATTCTATTTGCAATGCAAAAAAAATACACTGTAAAGGTCAGAACATGTCTTAGGCTTGTCACGTATAAATAGTCTGTTCTAATCAAGAGCTCATATTTCTTATGTAGAAGCTGCTTTTAGTTAAAATACTTCCCGCAATACTTATCTGGACTAGATTCTACTTATTTTTTGTGTGGTCTTTAGATATTCATCCCATGTAATACTGCAAAGTTTAGCTTCAAGTTATTATGACTTTGTAATAAATTCAATTGCAGACATTCTTGATCAGGTGATAACATGTGCGGTTTGCTCTTTAACCTAACAATTTTCCCTTATTGGATAACATTCCTAGGGATCAAAACTACTATAATCAATGATTCCAATGATGAAATTGGGGGAACTTAATCTGGAGACATTATGGTCAGTCTGTATAAAGTAAATAATGCAATTGACATCTTTTTAAAGAGAAGCCAGACTTAAAATTCCTATTGGATTTCAAGGAAAAAGAGTAAGTGCATTATAGCCAAACCGCCAATTTAACATAGATGTAAGATAATATGTGACATTTCAATACATATTGGATGTGCTACTTTATTTCATGAGGAACATAGACAACTATACAATGTTGACATTTTAGAGTTAAGTTTATTCATTTTTACTTATTAGCTTAGATGTCGTTTGAACCTAATTTAAAAAAAACTGCAAAATGGGATTTTGAAAGATGGTACAAAAATATGCTAAATAACTGTGCTATTTCCTTTATCTATAAAAATAGAAATGAAAAACAAATATTTTATTTTCTGGTGATGTCACTGGAAAAAACATCTCCCAGAACTCCCAGTAGAAGAAACTTGGAGATACCATGTGTCACCCTCCAAGGGTGACACCCAGTAAAGTCCTGCATCCCCATACTGACGTGCCTCCCAATCACCATCCAGGAACTCTCCTTACAGTTCTGATTTATTACCAGATAGATTCAGGGATGGTTACAGGTAATTTTCAGTGTGCGGAAGGGAATTTGGGGGTGGGGATTTGCACCCCCCTTCCTCTTTGTTTGTTTGTCTGTGACCCCTCCCCCTTCCAGCACCTGATATATAATTATCTCCAGGTATGATTGAGCAGCTTCCAAATTGTTTGTCTGCTTGTGTGCATGAGGCATTGAATGGGAGCAGCATTTGGAAGGCATGCTGTTCCTTGTAGTGCCAATGGGAGATCCTGGGGGTGGCTCCCTGGTAAGTTAGCTCTCAGTCTGGAACTGTTTTAGTAATGGCCTTTATTATGAGGCGTACTGTGACAAATTACATGGCCCAATGTGGGCACTGCTATCAAGTAGTTAGGACTGCTGTATCAGAGAAGCCGTGAAGTGGCCAGCAGCTAAACATGTGTTTGCAAACATTTGTGACGAATTCTCTGAATTTTATTACCAGATAGATTCAGGGATGGTTACAGGTAATTTTCAGTGTGCGGAAGGGAATTTGGGGGTGGGGATTTGCACCCCCCTTCCTCTTTGTTTGTAGTTCCGATAATGTGTCATCTGCAGCTGACATAATATTTAAAACGGCAATAGTTTTTTGCCACAATTTTCCAAAATCAATTATTTGTCTACATAGGGAGCCATTTATAATGTACAAAACTGAACCTAAATTCCTCTTCAGTGATTTGGGCTGCTGTACTTAGTTATCTGTCACAGAATATGGGGTTGCGGCCACAGTTCATGGGAGGAGTTGTGCGGAATGAGGAAGTCCTGGAGATGTATTATGCTGTGATGTATGATGTCGTAGCGCTGAAATGTATTAAAAAGAGAGTTCCTGGAGAGGTGATAGGCTATAACTCACCCCTCTGGAGACTTCAGTCTTAGCTGTATACTTCTGCTTAATGCTGATGTGATATGGCAGGTGCACTGGTTTCGTTCAAGATCTCATGAGACCACAAGATCTGGACCAAATTTACATGTGCAAAGACATTGGGAATTGGTGGCAGGACTGGAATGTAACACATAGCACCATCCTTAAACGCATTATGTGAGAGAGGACACGTGATGAAAAGCTCAGCTTTATGTTGCTTGGTAAGTGCCCCAAAATGCATACCCACTGTAGCTGGCTATGGTGGCTGTGTAAGTAAGAGAAGCTGAAGGTGTCGTTGGAGAAATCTCTAATTTCTCCATGGTCAGCCTTGTAATACATTTTAGACAAGACGTAATAAACCCCTTTTCAGCAAAATCGTAGAGAAAAAGGTTCTATAACCGCTTATTACATGTAACCCTAAGAGTTGACTGCCTAGTTAGCAAACCATTGCCTACAAATTTGTATCTATTTATTTCAATACTTTGAGGGGGAGATGTATCAAACATTGAAGAAGGATGAAGTGTAGAGAGATAAAGGACCCGATGCAGATGTGGACAGAGGAGCCAGTGTCGGACTGGGGTATGAAGGGCCCACCGGGAGAATGCAGTGATAGGGGCCCATACTTAAAAGTGTGGCCAGCCTATAAAGGGTGTGTGGCCAGCATCTACAGAGGCTTGAAATACACAATAGTCTAGTGCAATGTAATGCAACATATCTACCATGTATAATACAAGTGCACAGTCTGGAACCTAATCCCTAGAGGAAGTAGTGGGCACTCAGGCAGTGGGGCCTACCGGTGGTTTCCCTGGTACCCCTGTGGGCCAGTCCAACCCTGGGAGGAGCTATTGCTGCTGCTTACGTGGAAGCGGCAGCAATAGCACTAATATGTTAATCACATCACACCGACTGTTTGCATTAGTGATCTGAGCTGTGTCCTAGGATGCAGTATCGGATCACCTGTGACACCATCGGCCATCTGCTGCAGGTACAACAAAGAGACCAACAAATCTCTGTCCTCCAACTGAGATCCTGGCCGCGCCCATCCCCCACAATGGCATTGTGACAGCTACTTCTATAGTGGCTCTACTGCGGAGTAACATGTATGAGGGGCACTACCATGGCATAAAATGTATAAGGGGCTTTACCATGGTGTAACGTGTATAAGGGGCTCTACTGTGGCATAATATGTATAAGGATCTCTACTGTGGCATGTGTTTAAGTGGCTCTACTGTGTGGCATAACGTGTATAAGCAGCTCTTCTGTGTGGTGTAATGTGTATAAGCGGCTCTACTATGTGGCGTAATATGTATAAGTGGCTCTACTATGGCATAACGTGTATAAGTAGCTCTAATATGTGGTGTAATGTGAATAACGGACACTACTGTGCGGTGTAATGTGAATTGGTACTATTATGTGGCCATGCCACAATATTTTAGGCACTGTCCATATTTTAAACAATGAGCTCTACAAGGTCTAGAAATGACCCTGTCCCCAATTTATATATTGTTTCTTTTCAAATGTCACATGTTGGCCAGGTCCCCAATTCAGTACAGGGGATCGGGGTGCCAAAACATACCCTTGCTCCGGGCACCATAGCACCTAGCTACACCTCTGGATGGAATCCCAAAAATAAGTATGGGAGGGTTAGGGTTAGGCTCCGGGGGGAGGGTTAAAGTTAGGCTTTGGGAGAGGAGGGTTACGCTGCAAGAAGGGAGGGTTAGGCTGTAAGAAGGGAACGTTAGGCTGTGGGAAGGGAGAGTTAGGCTTTTGGAGGGAGGGTTAAGGTTAGGTTGCGGGAAGGGAGGGTTAGGCTGCGGGAGGGAGAGTTCAGGTTAGGCTGCAGGAAGGGAGAGTTAGGGTTTGGCTGCAGGAGGGGAGGGTTATAGTTAGGCTGCGGAAAGTTAGGGTTAGTTTAGTTGCAGCCACCTGTAAGGATTTTGGCTGTTGGGATGCCGGGGTCGGTATTCTGAGCGCCGGCATCCTCGCTGTCTGTATCCTGTACCCAACCCATATTAACCACACAGTACTTTTTCCATATATAAATAATAAAATACATTATTACAAGACTTCCTAAATGAGTTACTATAATGTATTATCTTCTTGATACAATAAGAATATTTGTGATAGGACAGGCATTTCTTTAAGCACCTTTCCTAATACCAAAATGTTTTTGAATTACTGTAAGAAGAAAATTTACTCCAGACGGTCTGTTTTCTTTTTCTTATTTCTAAATGATGTTCTTAATAGACTTTCATACCAAATATTTTTGTTGAGTATGAAACTGTAGCCAAGGAAAGTTTCTGCTTGTAATTATATATTCTAGACGTGGGAGTAAATATCAGGCTTGTTTTATAAGGGTCCCTGTTTCTGACTGCCCACATAAAGCTAAAAAAAAAAAAAAAAAAAAATTTTGCCTGTGCAAACCTTGTACACCATTTTTTTCATAGTAATCTGCTGTCAGGATTTTTTCATTTTTTAATTTGCAGATATTACACTCCTGTTACATCTGAGCTACATGACTTCATGTATATCAATTAAGGCATTGTAAATTGTTACCATGGTAATATTTATTCAAGATGCAGATGTAGAAATTATAAGGTTTGTGATTGGCGATTATACAAATATATGACAAGGGAAGCAATATCTAATTTAGACATATACTTGCCTTGACAGCAAGCAGCAGAATCGCTGCATGGCTCCCAAGTACATTGCGTACTCATTTTACCGCACTGATGTGCGTATCCTGAATTGATCCTTAGCAAGCAGCAGTTTTCAAAGTAGTCATAATTCATTTATTTTGAAAAGGGGTCTGTGGTGCATTTGTCTGCTTGGCGACGTTGTACAAGTTCATTTACAGCTAAAGGATCCTTTACTGAAAAATACAAACATATTGGCAACTGAGATATTTGGAAAATATGTTTGGGTCAATACCATCTTAAATAGATTTTCCTTTTCACTCGTTACACATGAATAATACAGTATATAGGCAATCAAAACCCTACATCAAAAATCCTATATAATAAAAGGCTTACACTGCTCCTCAACTCCATGGGGGGAATTCAATTGTTTTGAGTGCCAACAGCCACTAGATGGCGCCTAACGGCGCAATTCAAGTGTTGCTCCATTTGAACACGCACATCTGCCGTCGCTGACATTCCTGTAATGTTGTTCCATAATTTTGACGGTCTGGCAACTAGTAAGGATATAATATGCTACTGAATTCCTTGCCCATATAAAGCACATTATCAAGATGTGGGAGTAAGCACACTACATATACAGCAATTTCACCCACCATACTGGCAGATTTATTATGTAATGCTTTGGATGATTAAAGCTCAATTCACTGTGCATCTGATTTGATGCCCCTAAATCAAATGCAACGTAACCCAACCTGCATGCAGGTGGTAACCACCATTTTTATAGTTACTAACTGGCTGTGCTAATTGGTATCAGTACTACAGGGACAAAAGTAGTGATGAGCACCGGAAATTTTTCGGGTTTTGTGTTTTGGTTTTGGGTTCGGTTCCGCGGCCGTGTTTAGGGTTCGAACGCGTTTTGGCAAAACCTCACCGAATTTTTTTTGTCGGATTCGGGTGTGTTTTGGATTCGGGTGTTTTTTTCAAAAAACCCTAAAAAACAGCTTAAATCATAGAATTTGGGGGTCATTTTGATCCCAAAGTATTATGAACCTCAATAACCATAATTTCCACTCATTTTCAGTCTATTCTGAACACCTCACACCTCACAATATTATTTTTAGTCCTAAAATTTGCACCGAGGTCGCTGGATGACTAAGCTCAGCGACCCAAGTGACCGACACAAACACCTGGCCCATCTAGGAGTGGCACTGCAGTATCACGCAGGATGGCCCTTCCAAAAAACACCCCCCAAACAGCACATGACGCAAAGAAAAAAAGAGGCGCAATGAGGTAGCTGTGTGACTAAGATAAGCGACCCAAGTGGCCGACACAAACACCTGGCCCATCTAGGAGTGGCACTGCAGTGTCACGCAGGATGGCCCTTCCAAAAAACACTCCCCAAACAGCACATGACGCAAAGAAGAAAAAAAAGAGGCGCAATGAGGTAGCTGTGTGAGTAAGCTAAGCGACCCTAGTGGCCGACACAAACACCTGGCCCATCTAGGAGTGGCACTGCAGTGTCACGCAGGCTGGCCCTTCCAAAAACTACTCCCCAAACAGCACATGACGCAAAGAAGAAAAAAAAGAGGCGCAATGAGGTAGCTGTGTGAGTAAGCTAAGCGACCCTAGTGGCCGACACAAACACCTGGCACATCTAGGAGTGGCACTGCAGTGTCACGCAGGCTGGCCCTTCCAAAAACTACTCCCCAAACAGCACATGACGCAAAGAAGAAAAAAAAGAGGCGCAATGAGGTAGCTGTGTGAGTAAGCTAAGCGACCCTAGTGGCCGACACAAACACCTGGCCCATCTAGGAGTGGCACTGCAGTGTCACGCAGGCTGGCCCTTCAAAAAACTACTCCCCAAACAGCACATGACGCAAAGAAAAATGAAAGAAAAAAGAGGTGCAAGATGGAATTGTCCTTGGGCCCTCCCACCCACCCTTATGTTGTATAAACAGGACATGCAAACTTTAACCAACCCATCATTTCAGGGACAGGGTCTGCCACACGACTGTGACTGAAATGACGGGTTGGTTTGGACCCCCACCAAAAAAGAAGCAATTAATCTCTCCTTGCACAAACTGGCTCTACAGAGGCAAGATGTCCACCTCATCATCATCCTCCGATATATCACCGTGTACATCCCCCTCCTCACAGATTATCAATTCGTCCCCACTGGAATCCACCATCTCAGCTCCCTGTGTACTTTGTGGAGGCAATTGCTGCTGGTGAATGTCTCCACGGAGGAATTGATTATAATTCATTTTAATGAACATCATCTTCTCCACATTTTCTGGATGTAACCTCGTACGCCGATTGCTGACAAGGTGAGCGGCGGCACTAAACACTTTTTCGGAGTACACACTTGTGGGAGGACAACTTAGGTAGAATAAAGCCAGTTTGTGCAAGGGCCTCCAAATTGCCTCTTTTTCCTGCCAGTATAAGTACGGACTGTCTGATATGCCTACTTGGATGCGGTCACTCATATAATCCTCCACCATTCTTTCAATGGGGAGAGAATCATATGCAGTGACAGTAGACGACATGTCCGTAATCGTTGTCAGGTCCTTCAGTCCGGACCAGATGTCAGCATCAGCAGTCGCTCCAGACTGCCCTGCATCACCGCCAGCGGGTGGGCTCGGAATTCTGAGCCTTTTCCTCGCACCCCCAGTTGCGGGAGAATGTGAAGGAGGAGATGTTGACAGGTCGCGTTCCGCTTGACTTGACAATTTTCTCACCAGCAGTTCTTTGAACCCCTGCAGACTTGTGTCTGCCGGAAAGAGAGATCCAAGGTAGGTTTTAAATCTAGGATCGAGCACGGTGGCCAAAATGTAGTGCTCTGATTTTAACAGATTGACCACCCGTGAATCCTTGTTAAGCGAATTAAGGGCTCCATCCACAAGTCCCACATGCCTAGCGGAATCGCTCTGTGTTAGCTCCTCCTTCAATGTCTCCAGCTTCTTCTGCAAAAGCCTGATGAGGGGAATGACCTGACTCAGGCTGGCAGTGTCTGAACTGACTTCACGTGTGGCAAGTTCAAAAGGTTGCAGAACCTTGCACAACGTTGAAATCATTCTCCACTGCGCTTGAGACAGGTGCATTCCACCTCCTATATCGTGCTCAGTTGTATAGGCTTGAATGGCCTTTTGCTGCTCCTCCAACCTCTGAAGCATATAGACGGTTGAATTCCACCTCGTTACCACTTCTTGCTTCAGACGATGGCAGGGCAGGTTCAGGCGTTTTTGGTGGTGCTCCAGTCTTCTGTACGTGGTGCCTGTACGCCGAAAGTGTGCCGCAATTCTTCTGGCCACCGACAGCATCTCTTGCACGCCCCTCTCGTTTTTTAAATAATTCTGCACCACCAAATTCAAGGTATGTGCAAAACATGGGACGTGCTGGAATTTGCCCAGATTTAATGCACACACAATATTGCTGGCGTTGTCCGATGCCACAAATCCACAGGAGAGTCCAATTGGGCTAAGCCATTCTGCGATGATCTTCCTCAGTTGCCGTAAGAGGTTTTCAGCTGTGTGCGTATTCTGGAAAGCGGTGATACAAAGCGTAGCCTGCCTAGGAAAGAGTTGGCGTTTGCGAGATGCTGCTACTGGTGCCGCCGCTGCTGTTCTTGCGGCGGGAGTCCATACATCTACCCAGTGGGCTGTCACAGTCATATAGTCCTGAGTCTGCCCTGCTCCACTAGTCCACATGTCCGTGGTTAAGTGGACATTGGGTACAACTGCATTTTTTAGGACACTGGTGAGTCTTTTTCTGAGGTCTGTGTACATTTTCGGTATCGCCTGCCTAGAGAAATGGAACCTAGATGGTATTTGGTACCGGGGACACAGTACCTCCAACAAGTCTATAGTTGGCTCTGCAGTAATGATGGATACCGGAACCACGTTTCTCACCGCCCAGGATGCCAAGGCCTCAGTTATCCGCTTTGCAGCAGGATGACTGCTGTGATATTTCATCTTCCTCGCAAAGGACTGTTGGACAGTCAATTGCTTGGTGGAAGTAATAAAAGTGGTCTTACGACTTCCCCTCTGGGATGACCATCGACTCCCAGCAGCAACAACAGCAGCGCCAGCAGCAGTAGGCGTTACACGCAAGGATGCATCGGAGGAATCCCAGGCAGGAGAGGACTTGTCAGAATTGCCAGTGACATGGCCTGCAGGACTATTGGCATTCCTGGGGAAGGAGGAAATTGACACTGAGGGAGTTGGTGGGGTGGTTTGCGTGAGCTTGGTTACAAGAGGAAGGGATTTACTGGTCAGTGGACTGCTTCCGCTGTCGCCCAAAGTTTTTGAACTTGTCACTGACTTATGATGAATGCGCTGCAGGTGACGTATAAGGGAGGATGTTCCGAGGTGGTTAACGTCCTTACCCCTACTTATTACAGCTTGACAAAGGCAACACACGGCTTGACAAATGTTGTCCGCATTTCTGTTGAAATACTTCCACACTGAAGAGCTGATTTTTTTGGTATTTTCACCAGGCATGTCAATGGCCATATTCCTCCCACGGACAACAGGTGTCTCCCCGGGTGCCTGACTTAAACAAACCACCTCACCATCAGAATCCTCCTTGTCAATTTCCTCCCCAGCGCCAGCAACACCCATATCCTCCTCATCCTGGTGTACTTCAACACTGACATCTTCAATCTGACTATCAGGAACTGGACTGCGGGTGCTCCTTCCAGCACTTGCAGGGGGCGTGCAAATGGTGGAAGGCGCATGCTCTTCACGTCCAGTGTTGGGAAGGTCAGGCATCGCAAACGACACAATTGGACTCTCCTTGTGGATTTGTGATTTCGAAGAACGCACAGTTCTTTGCTGTGCTTTTGCCAGCTTAAGTCTTTTCATTTTTCTAGCGAGAGGCTGAGTGCTTCCATCCTCATGTGAAGCTGAACCACTAGCCATGAACATAGGCTAGGGCCTTAGCCGTTCCTTGCCACTCCGTGTGGTAAATGGCATATTGGCAAGTTTACGCTTCTCCTCCGACGATTTTATTTTAGATTTTTGAGTCCTTTTTTTACTGATATTTGGTGTTTTGGATTTTACATGCTCTGTACTATGACATTGGGCATCGGCCTTGGCAGATGACGTTGATGGCATTTCATCGTCTCGGCCATGACTAGTGGCAGCAGCTTCAGCACGAGGTGGAAGTCGATCTTGATCTTTCCCTATTTTTGGAACCTCAACATTTTTGTTCTCCATATTTTAATAGGCACAACTAAAAGGCACCTCAGGTAAACAATGGAGATGGATGGATACTAGTATACTTATGGATGACAAGTGACTGCCGACACAGAGGTAGCTACAGCCGTGGACTACCGTACTGCGTCTGCTAGTATAGACTGGATGATAATGATATAAAAAATATATATATATCACTACTACAGGACAGGTATATATTATATAATGACGGACCTGCTGGACACTGTCAGCACTGCAGACTCCTAAACTACTAGTATGAAGAAGAGAGGAAAAAAAACCCACCACAGGTAGGTATACAATTATGGACGAGCGACTGCCGACACAGAGGTAGCTACAGCCGTGGACTACCGTACTGCGTCTGCTAGTATAGACTGGATGATAATGATATAAATATATATATATATATATCACTACTGCAGGACAGGTATATATTATATAATGATGGACCTGCTGGACACTGTCAAACTGTCAGCACTGCAGACTCCTAAACTACTAGTATGAAGAAGATAGAAAAAAAAACCCACCACAGGTAGGTATACAATTATGGACGAGCGACTGCCGACACAGAGGTAGCTACAGCCGTGGACTACCGTACTGCGTCTGCTAGTATAGACTGGATGATAATGATATAAAAAATATATATATATCACTACTGCAGGACAGGTATATATTATATAATGACGGACCTGCTGGACACTGTCAGCACTGCAGACTCCTAAACTACTAGTATGAAGAAGATAGAAAAAAAAACCCACCACATGTAGGTATACAATTATGGACGAGCGACTGCCGACACAGAGGTAGCTACAGCCGTGGACTACCGTACTGCGTCTGCTAGTATAGACTGGATGATAATGATATAAAAAATATATATATATCACTACTGCAGGACAGGTATATATTATATAATGACGGACCTGCTGGACACTGTCAGCACTGCAGACTCCTAAACTACTAGTATGAAGAAGATAGAAAAAAAAAACCACCACAGGTAGGTATACAATTATGGACGAGCGACTGCCGACACAGAGGTAGCTACAGCCGTGGACTACCGTACTGCGTCTGCTAGTATAGACTGCATGATAATGATATAAAAAATATATATATATCACTACTGCAGGACAGGTATATATTATATAATGACGGACCTGCTGGACACTGTCAGCACTGCAGACTCCTAAACTACTAGTATGAAGAAGATAGAAAAAAAAAACCCACCACAGGTAGGTATACAATTATGGACGAGCGACTGCCGACACAGAGGTAGCTACAGCCGTGGACTACCGTACTGCGTCTGCTAGTATAGACTGGATGATAATGATATAAAAAATATATATATATCACTACTGCAGGACAGGTATATATTATATAATGACGGACCTGCTGGACACTGTCAGCACTGCAGACTCCTAAACTACTAGTATGAAGAAGATAGAAAAAAAAAAACACCACAGGTAGGTATACAATTATGGACGAGCGACTGCCGACACAGAGGTAGCTACAGCCGTGGACTACCGTACTGCGTCTGCTAGTATAGACTGGATGATAATGATATAAAAATATATATATATCACTACTGCAGGACAGGTATATATTATATAATGATGGACCTGCTGGACACTGTCAGCACTGCAGACTCCTAAACTACTAGTATGAAGAAGAGAGGAAAAAAAAACCCACCACAGGTAGGTATACAATTATGGACGAGCGCCTGCCGACACAGAGGTAGCTACAGCCGTGGACTACCGTACTGCGTCTGCTAGTATAGACTGGATGATAATGATATAAAAAATATATATATATCACTACTGCAGGACAGGTATATATTATATAATGACGGACCTGCTGGACACTGTCAGCACTGCAGACTCCTAAACTACTAGTATGAAGAAGATAGAAAAAAAAAACCCACCACAGGTAGGTATACAATTATGGACGAGCGTCTGCCGACACAGAGGTAGCTACAGCCGTGGACTACCGTACTGCGTCTGCTAGTATAGACTGGATGATAATGATATAAAAAGTATATATATATCACTACTGCAGGACAGGTATATATTATATAATGACGGACCTGCTGGACACTGTCAGCACTGCAGACTCCTAAACTACTAGTATGAAGAAGATAGAAAAAAAAAACCACCACAGGTAGGTATACAATTATGGACGAGCGACTGCCGACACAGAGGTAGCTACAGCCGTGGACTACCGTACTGCGTCTGCTAGTATAGACTGGATGATAATGATATAAAAAATATATATATATCACTACTGCAGGACAGGTATATATTATATAATGACGGACCTGCTGGACACTGTCAGCACTGCAGACTCCTAAACTACTAGTATGAAGAAGATAGAAAAAAAAAACCACCACAGGTAGTTATACAATTATGGACGAGCGACTGCCGACACAGAGGTAGCTACAGCCGTGGACTACCGTACTGCGTCTGCTAGTATAGACTGGATGATAATGATATAAAAAATATATATAGCAAAAAAGAGGAGAAGAACAAGCGCCTATGGTGCAGTAAGTTTTATATGTGTTGAATGACACTTTGGAGAAATATATAAATGCGTACCAGATGATTTCTTTAAACCACGTCAAATAAATAGATGTCAGTCAGGATATTTCTCACCAACAACACCATCTAAAAATCAGAGAAGACGGAATCGCCACATGGCGTAGTATTTCAGGGTAAACAATAATATCCCCAAAAAAAACAGTTAGGCGTACCAGATTTAGATGTATAATCAGCGTAAACATCTAGTGGTCGTGTGTCCAGAGGTCTCCCATCCAATCCAGTACACAAAGTGGTTGTAGAATCAGTCAGAAGACTAGGAATTTATTAAAAATAATGGCTATAAAACACCATTCAAGTAAAAATACAGATCAGTTAAAAGAGTAATAAATATAGCTTCCTCCTGAGGAAGCCTTGATTGGCGAAACGCGTTGAGACCTGAGCAGAACTTTACACGGCTGCTAAGCTAAGCTATATTTATTACTCTTTTAACTGATCTGTATTTTTACTTGAATGATGTTTTATAGCCATTATTTTGAATAAATTCCTAGTCTTCTGACTGATTCTACAACCACTTTGTGTACTGGATTGGATGGGAGACCTCTGGACACACGACCACTAGATGTTTACGCTGATTATACATCTAAATCTGGTACGCCTAACTGTTTTTTTGGGGGATATTATTGTTTACCCTGAAATACTACGCCATGTGGCGATTCCGTCTTCTCTGATTTTTAGATGGTGTTGTTGGTGAGAAATATCCTGACTGACATCTATTTATTTGACGTGGTTTAAAGAAATCATCTGGTACGCATTTATATATTTCTCCAAAGTGTCATTCAACACATATAAAACTTACTGCACCATAGGCGCTTGTTCTTCTCCTCTTTTTTGCTACAGAATTCATGCCATATACCTTTGGTATACTGAGGAACTGAGCTGCCGCCCTGAAGAGTGGAGGGTGCCTATTAAGACTTATTTAAGCCTATAAGACTGTGCTATTTAGCCATTTGTGGCTATTTTATCAGCAAATTTATATATACGGAAAAGGATTCCACTTTGCGGTCGATCCCTGAAGAAGCGCACTAGTCTATACATTTTTTCTAAAAAATATATATATATATATATCACTACTGCAGGTTTATATTATAATATAATGAATGACGGACCTGCTGGACACAGTCAGCAGAATGCGTTTATAGAATAAATAAAAAAAACACCACACGAGTGTTTAACTTTTTCAGGCAGACAATATACTGGTGGTCACTGGTCAGTCACACTGGCAGCAAAAGTGTGCACTGTTAAATATGTACTCCTGCTATAACTACTTCCCAGTCTCCCCCACAATTAAGCTGTGTGAGCAGTGAGCACTCAGCACAGTCAGATATACATAGATGATATTATCATGCAGCACACTGCGGCTGAGCACAGATATGGTATGTGACTGTGTATCGTTTTTTTTCAGGCAGAGAACGGATTATATTAAATAATAAATAAAACTGGTGGTCACTAGTATAACTATCAGCAAAACTCTGCACTCTCTGAGTACTCCTAATGCTCCAGTAAATCAAGTGTCTCACTCTCTATCTAAATGGAGAGGACGCCAGCCACGTCCTCTCCCTATCAATCTCAATGCACGTGTGAAAATGGCGGCGACGCGCGGCTCCTTATATAGAATCCGAGTCTCGCGATAGAATCCGAGCCTCGCGAGAATCCGACAGCGGGATGATGACGTTCGGGCGCGCTCGGGTTAACCGAGCAAGGCGGGAAGATCCGAGTCTGCCTCGGACCCGTGTAAAAAGGCTGAAGTTCGGGGGGGTTCGGTTTCCGAGAAACCGAACCCGCTCATCACTAGACAAAAGCAGAATTTCCGGAGGGGGGTTTCCAGATATTTGATTTTCAATTGTTGGCAGCCCATGAAGGATACATAATTAGCATGTAACAAGCAATAGTCAGCCACACACATAGTGCAGTCTAACTAATACAGTACTTATGCAGGCCCAATGACCATGGATGGTGAGCCACTTACCTGATTCTCTCTCTGGTGCGATGACTTAGAATTCAGATCCACAAACATGCGCACACACAGTAGACTTGGTAGGAAAATCTGCTGCCACTGGGCATGTGCGCAGCTCCATTCCACCCTGTATACTGCATGTAGTTGCCACTGGCCAGGCTGTGGGGCAGGGAGGTTTCCAGGCAACTGGAACCCCCAACCCCACGTTTGACTATGTCTTGGTTCTCTGAGGAGACAGCACAATGTCATGTAGAATTGGGCTCCTCCCGATCCTTCTTAGGCAGGACGTGCAGTCAGGGGAGGCATAAAATAAAATAATCAAAAATTAATGCAAAGAAGATATTTATAACCATAGCCAGATTAAGGGGGAGAAGGGGGGGGGGGTTCAGTGGATACAATACCACGGGCCCCCTCTGTCAAGGGCCACAGCACACTGACATCACTAGCAATCCCTCTTGGGGCAGCAGCAGAACCAATCAGCCTGGACAATATGCAGTGCAGGCAGTGAACCATAGGGGGACTTTTTGAGCTACCGCTGGAGCTTCCTGACCAGAGGAGAGATAGGAGGGCGAGAGAGCTGTAAGTGACACAGGGATACCAGCTTCTCCTCCTCCCCACCTGGGTGTCTTGGTCCTGTGTTACCTGTTACCTGGTGAGAGCGTTCGGGTCTAGAGAGAGATACACACAGAGAATCCACCTGAGTCCTGGCCCAGTGTGTAAGTAGTACAGAGGCTTCTGCTATTCTTACATGTGACAAGATAAATTACAGTATAGGATTTTATTTTTCTGTGTGTATTTTAAGGTTGTTTAAGTTGTCTTTGTTCCACTACAAGAAAACTTTATAAAATAGTTGTCGCTCTATTGGGTGGAGCTATAAACAGTACCCAGGCATTATTAAACTATTAGTTTGAATCAAATATACAGTACACCATTGGTTTAAATTTAATATACACAATCCATACTGCCCAACATGACCAATTCCAGGAATGACAAAATTCTCTTTACCTGGACTTCCCTCTTAAATACTTAACTGATGATTTTTCCCTTTAAAACCATTCATGTAATTGTTTTTCATTTTTTTCTATTTAATAAAGTTTAAAAGGTATTTTTTAAAATATTTAAATATTATATTAAGCACATCTACAGTACGGATCTCCTCATCAAAAACTGGGGGACACAGTGGGGCGGCACGGTCGCATGTGATCTGACCATGCTAGCTAAGTGGTTATATTTTTATTGCAACCACCTGTGTTAAAACACCTTTCTTATAAATTAAATAGTTTAACACAGCTGATGCCAATCATATATTAAGAAGGCAGCCCAGGTAGAGAGCATTTAGTCCCTCCTGGAATGGGTCATGTTGGGAGAAATGCACAATTTAATATACACCACCTATCCCCACGGGGTCCCCTGTTTTAAGTGCCCCCCACACCACCCCCCAAGGATTAATCTTGCCCTGTTTGTAACATATTCTGTGTCATAAATATCTTCTTTGTATTTTACTAATAATTTTTGGCATGAAAACGGAGCCAAACCAGAAGGGAGGCATCTACCTCATTGACGGGACCATGCCTTCATCCCACATCTAAGCATGCCCCTGTCAGTCAGGCAGATGTGATTGGACATTGGGTGAGAGGCGGGCTGGGCAGATTGTCGCATTTTCAGTACCTTAGGCTGGCCCTTCGTGCATTAATAAAAGGCATGACCCAAGATGATACAAGTGCAGCAGGTAGTGTGTTTTTGTAATACGGAAAAATGGGCTTAAGCTTTTGTTCCTTGGACCTTCACTCTGGAGCAGGTGACACAGATGCTCAAGGTTCTGCCAGACCAGCCTTCCCTTCAGGAGTGAGAATGACATCCTGTCACCTGCTGGACCTGCCTGCTGGACCTGCTCAACCATGGTTCTTCCACAGCTCCTCATTTCCTTGCTGGATTTATTTAGAACCCTTGGTGATGTCCTCCTAGTGACCCCTGATCAAAATCTACTTGGCTGCCCTCCTCTTTCAGCTCTACAGACGTGACCTCCTCAACTCCTCACCAGCCGCTGGCAGCTGCGGGTGCGGTTGTTCCCCTGCTTGCACTCTGGTACAGCAGGAGCTCTACTTCTTCCCTGCATTCGACAGCATGGCCCTTGTCTGCGATATCACCCATCGGACTAGCATGCACACGGGTCCGACGGTCGACGTTGCAGACGCATCGTATGATATTTCATCTGTACACACTAGACGATATTATTCTGAATCAGCCGGATTGTACACAATATCTCCTAGTGTGTACTCACCCTTAGCCTTTCACTGATGTGCTGCCCTGGGGTGGCTGGCCTTTAGACGGCATTTGTGGGGTTCCACTCCTGGACTTAAACTTAGTATAGAGACTTCCAGTATCAGAGATGCTGTGAAGTTGGCATGGAGGCTTAAACATATTTTTGCAAATATACAGTATGTAACTAAGATCTCGAATTTTCTATTGCCATTTAGAGTTCAAGTCTTGTTACTGATACCCCTTAGTGTGCTGAGGAAAACCCCCCTGTTTGTTTCTTGTTAAGAATAACCCCTCCCTTTCAACACCTGGGGGGTACTACAAAATTGATTAAGCATATTAAGCATATTAAGCATTGATTAATTCTATATTTCAGACAGTACAAAAAGTCAAAAAGGTCTAAAGGTTGACATGGAAATGGCACAAAAAAGGTTGACACATGGGTTTTTTATGTGTTTTGTGTAATTTTGCAGGTTTTATCACCTGTGACCACAATTAGTGGTGACTTGGACCCTTGCAAGCTCACGTCAGTCACCATGCTTGGGTAAGGTTACTATTTCTAATCGTAGTCCACGTGGATGGTAAACCAAGCACAAGTTGAAGAAAATGTAGAAAACCCATAAAAATACAGGACTGTACCACCAAAAGTGAGACAATTGGGGAATGGGGAGTATGAGCAAGGCCAACAGTCATCATTATCATCATCATTATCATGTTTTTGCACCAAACTTTAGGCACCCCTAAGTGATAAGGCTACTCACAGGTATATGTGAGTCTTCATGCAGTTCTGCTACAGTTTGCAACTATGTGAACGCAACCTAGCTGCATTTGTGCATACCTTTTTTAACTCCCTCTGCTTCTCCAGGAGCAAGTGCCAAATATGCATACTACATATGTGTTTTTTTTTTTTCTGTAGACATGAGCAGGACAGATTTGCATATTCAACTCTATACAAATGTCCATATTCCATGGCCACAACTAGGGGGTGTGTGGGGGGGGGGGGGGGGGGAGTGTGGATCCTAATGGGGCATGTGCCTCGGGTGCATAATCTGAGGGGGAACAGAGATGGGTACTCTGCTTCCCCTTCTTCCTCTCAGCTCTACGGGGCTACCTTCTGCCGGGTCCAAGAACCCTCGCTGCATGTACCCACTCCCCAGCACCACCAATTAAACTCCCCCCTCCCCGGCAACTAGAATGCTAATGAATGGGGCAGGAGCAGTGACCATGGACTCTCCAGTTGCCCCCTTTCATTTCCCAAGCGCTGGTCCATGGCTGCTCACATACTCCTGTGTCTGTGTAAGCAATATCTGCCTCCAAGCCTGTTCCCCAGTGCCTCCCCTTCCCATCTCCACCAGAGAAGAACAGGGCCCTAAGGGGCTACCTACTGCCAGGTCTCAGAATGCTCGCCGCAGGTCCCCGCTCCCCAGTACCACCAATGTGGACTCCTGGGAAACCAACCCCCCACGGCAACTAACCAAACCGTCCCCCCATCCCCCACGGCCGTTCATACACTTCTGTGCCTGTGTAAACTATGTATGCCCCCAGCCCTGTACCTCAGGTCCTTCCCCTTCCAGCATGGCAGCTCCACCAGAGGAAGGCAGGGCGAGAGGAAGCAGTAGCAGCAGCTGATAATTAGTCTGGGTACTGAGGTGAGGTCTCTATATGCAAGGACAACAGCTGCCTCCCAAAGTGTGGTCCTAGGTCCCAACTGGCATGCAGGGCTTTGTGGTCCTTTACAGCAGTTGGCCAGATGGAGTCATTCCCCCCATGTGTGTGATACAGTGATTGCATGGCTTATATCAGGTATGCAACACCAGCCAGTCTTAAAGACTCCTCTCTGCAACCAGGATAACCCACATTGTGTGTTCCGCCTCTCCCAGAAAGTTGGTACTCCTCCTCTTTAATTGGTCCTAGGTCCTGACTGGCATACTGGGCTTTGTAGTCCTATCTGAGGTGCATGTTAGTTTCCTTGTGTTCCTATTCCTTTTCCAATGGAATGTGTGCTGGATGCACCCTGAAAGTGCTGGATGTCACTTTGTCAATAGTTTATTACTTTGTTTTTGACATGGTTCTAAAGTGTGTGTGTGTGTGTGCATGGGGGACGCCAAATTACTGCCTTGCCCCGGGTGCCAAAAATCCTATTTTTGGCCCTGCATATGCACAACCCAGCAGAAGCCCCCATATTCTAACACAGGGGCACATTAAGAGAGGAGGAGGCCCGTGTGCAGTCTCCGTCCGAGCCCCCTCCTCTCTAGCTAACAGAGCAATAGACTCTGGCCATTAGGGTCACTAGGGGACCCTAGTGCTGTCCCAGAGTCTAGTGGGCATGTGCAGGTCTTCAGGAAAATGGTGCCGTGGCCATTTTACTGGGGATTTTCCTAATGTACATGCGTGAAACACAGGGATAATGACTGCCACTCCATTTTCTCAGTGGATTCTGCAGCACTGCTGTTACCGACGTTTGACTCCGTAGGTTACTTATTGGAAAGATGGGTACAGGCTGTGCAGTGTGGGCCCCCTTAGAGCCGGTGTGCACTGTACACACTGCACCCATTACAGATACGCCTAGTGCTTAAAGTGGTCCTAGAGAGGTGGTGGAACTCATCACCCCCCCACCCCCCCACGCGCATGCAATAAAGGTATTGTGCGTGCCAAAAAAGGGCGTGGTCTCAAAAATAAATGGGTGTGGTCACACAATAGTATCCCCAATTAAAATTATGCCACACACTAGCACAGTCTTATTCACATTACTCCCCATAGTAGTGTCCCTTATTCATGTTATGACACACATTAGTGCCCCTTATACACAAAGCCCACAGTAGTAGCACCCCTAATACACATAATGCCCACAGTATTAGCACGCCATAATACACATAATGCCCATAGCAGTAGCGCCCCTTATACAATGCCCACAGTAGTAGTGCCGCTTATGCAATGTCCACTGTACTGGTAGTGCCCACAGTGGTATTGCCCCTTATATAGAGCCTACAGTAGTGAGCCCCATATTTCCCCAGGAGTGATGCCCCTTCTGAAGTGCCCCCTTTACAATGCCCTCATTATTAGTGTCCCCAGTAGTAATGCCCTTAATGGTAATGCCCCCTGTGTAGTATTGCCCCTAGTAGTAATGTCACCTGTAGTAATGCCCCCAGTCGATTAGCCCCCTGTAGTTGTGCCCCCAGTAGTTATGCCCCCAGTGGTAAAGCCCCTGCAGTTATGACCCCTAAAGTTTACCCCCCTTTAGTTTAGATCCCAAGTGGTGATGCCGCAAGTAGTTTAGCCCCTGCAGTTATGCCCCCAGTAGTTTAGCCCCCCAGTAGCAATGCCCCCAGTAGTTTAGCCCTTGTAGTTTAGCCCCCATGTAGTTTGCTCCCAGCAGTTAACCCCCAGTAGTTTAGCCCCCTGTAGTTTAGCCGCCCAGTATTAATTTCCCCTTTAGTTTAGCCCCTGTAGTTATGCCCTCAGTAGTTTAGGCCCCTGTAGTTTGCCCCCAGTAGTTAGCCCCCTTGTAGTCTGCCCCCAGTAGAGGCTCCGCTAATACACTCACACATATATTTTAAAAAAACAACACAATACTCACCAAACCCCACTCCTGCGTCCGACCACTGTGGTCCTTCTGGCGTCCGCTCCTCGGCACTATGGAAGAGACGTCATGACGTCTCTCCCATAGCGCACACTGACGGAGCCGGAAGCCGGAGCACAGTAATGAGCTCCTGCCGCCGGCTTCAGTTGTGGAGAGGGAGCCGGGCTCCCGCTGGTAACACAATCTCAGTGGGCGCCAGGCACACATCGGGTTAGGTGAGCCGGAGGAGGCGGAACTGCATTCCGTCTCCAAGTGGAACTGATGGAACGCAGTTCCGCCCCGTTCCGGCTCACTTTAATCCCTGGATACACCAGTGTTCTAACAGCACAAAATTCAGCAATGAAGTTTTCTATGGAGGGAGAGTTTATGTAACTTCATGTACAGTTTTTAGAGGATCTTTTCTAAAACAGCCACAGTTAGATAACACAGAACAGGTAAGGGGCAATTTCAATGCACATTGTCACTTACAATGGACCTACACAATATTATAAAATATCCTCAAGAATTTTCAAATATAATATGGTATTGCACAATTCTCCATAAAAAAAATATAGCTGTGAATTAAACAAGGCCGCACTGACAATAGGTTATTGACGTAATCTGGGGAATTCATTTTCTCCTCATCCTTTTCCTTCTGGTTCTACCATTTATGGATTCAGATCACATACGTAAAGCATATGTGAGAAGCTGCAGGACGCAAGAGGTCAGGGTTATCACCAGTACAGAATCCTCCTTTGAACACACAATGCAATCTTCCTGAATAAGAGAGGAGCCCTGAAGCATTAAATGAATCAGACGTGACTGCTGGTGACATCTTAATACTGGTTTGATTAATTTAGACAAGAGGAAAAACAATAAATAGAAGCAGTAATTTAATTTAGCATCAAGTGTAAAAAAAATTATCTAAAGAAGATTGCATTGATGAGATTTTATCAATCTTTCAATGACAAATTAAAGTAACAGGATACAATGTTTCATTTTATTTTATCATTTAGAGCTGGAGCTGTGAACAGGGTTAAGATTTATTCATTATTTGTTTAAAAAAAATGCATATTTAAATCGTATACTGTATTATGGAGATTAACGCTTAGGGGAATATTTATAAAAGCTTAGAGAGAGATAAAGCGGAGAGAGTTTAAGTGCCAATCAATCAGCATGTAAAGTGTACGCATGTTCCATCATCCCAAATATCACTGGGGAAAAGATGCTGCGATGGAGGGGGAACCAGCTTGCCAGTGTACGAGGTAAGAGTTGTGGCTGAGGGGGTGGAGCACTGCTCAAAGGAGGGGGCCCACTGCACATGGGGGGCTCTCAGGCTTTAATATGCCCCTGAAAAGATCACTTCTAGTTTGCAGTGATTTGCAAATTGCCTTTGCCAGGTTTGCCTCATATCTTGGTACAGTTTATTTTATCTATAAAGTTATATTTGGCAGTAATGCTACATCACTAATCTCCAAGAGAGTGATATGTGATGACATAACCATGTTTGCCTATTTTTAAGCCAGGCACCCTGGAAAATGCTGGAGGGAGACTCCCAGGTGGATTGTGTGTGGTGCATGATGAATTACATCATTGTACTCAACCACCCCTCTGCTGAACAGTGCCAGGATTGGTGATATTGTGCATTTTGAAGCAGGACAACACTGACATGATTCACTGCAAGCTGGTCCAATAAGTCTGCAGACCACCCACTCCCATAGAGAATGTGGGAAATGAGTCTACCCCCTGAGGAGTCCTGGAGAGGGTCAAGAAATTCCAGAATCTCCATGACATTTTTGCAAGTATGTACATACAGTAACTAGTCACATAGGTGGTCATTCCAAGTTGATCGCTCACTAGCAGTTTTTAGCAGCCGTGCAAAGGCTATGCCGCCGCCCACTGAGAGTGTATTTTAGCTTAGCAGAAGTGCAAACGAAGGGATCGCAGAGCGGCTACAAAATAAATTTGTGCAGTTTCAGAGTAGCTTCAGACCTACTCAGCGCTTGCGATCACTTCAGACCATTCAGTTCCTGATTTGATGTCACAAACACGCCCTGCATACACCCAGCCATGCCTGCATTTTTCCTGGCACGCCTGCGTTTTTCTGAATACTCCCTGAAAATGGTCAGTTGACACCCAGAAACGCCCTCTTCCTGTCAAACACCCTGCGGCTGCCGGTGCGACTGAAAAGCTTTGCTAGACCCTGTGTGAAACTACATCGTTCGTTGTAATAGTATGCCGCGCATGCGCATTGCGCCGCATACGCATGCGCATTGCGCCGGATACGCATGCGCATTGCGCCGCATACGCATGCGCAGAAGTGCCATTTTTTGCCTCATCGCTGCACAGCGAACGAATGCAGCTAGTGAACAACTCGGAATGACCACCATAGTAACATGTACTTTTATCACATGAAGAGGGGAATGTATCAATGCTTGGAGAAAGACAAAGTACCAACCAATCACCTCCTAATTGTCTCTCACTAAGCTTTGATATATATATATATATATATATATATATATATATACCCCTAAATATGTGGTATCACTGTGTATCATAGAAATGTAATCTGTTGTACTAGAGTGTTCTCAAAGTAATGTTGTTCATGTAAGACCTGTCATGTCTATATGCTGGTTTAGCTGGTACTTTATCACTCTCCACTTTATCACTTTTTAAGGCTTAACGGCAGTGGCATATCTATAATGAGTGCAGTGTGGCCCACACCACACATACTGCACCCATTTCTTCTATACTTACCTTTCCAGCATCCATCGGTGACCGTGTGTGGGCCCCCTCCTCTCCCGTAGCCGGCACCGCCACTGCTAGAGCACTGAGCACTAGGGACTCGGGCACAGTGCCAGAGTATACAGCGCCTTTGCAGGACTCCAAAAAAATAGCCACCGCACACTCGGAGATTGCACACGGGTCCCCTCCTCCTCTCTAGATATGCCTCTGCTTAACAGATTTGGGCCCCAGTTACCAGAAACCCAGTTACAAGAAGGACCTACTGTAGGCACAAGAAACATCTTTGAGAGAAAAATCTGCACAGCAACAGGGAGTTACCTAGTATTAAACTTTAGAGGGAATAAATAAATACAAACAGGGAATATATGTCTAGCAGCACAGACTTTAGACTAGCAGTAACCAAGCTGTCTATTAATAACTATCAGTTGTGAAAAATCAATGGATCTGCAGATCAGGCAGTGTGCAATAGATCTGCAGATCAGGCAGTGTGCAATAGATCTGCAGATCAGGCAGTGTGCAGTGGATCTGCAGATCAGGCAGTGTGCAATAGATCTGCAGATCAGGCAGTGTGCAATAGATCTGCAGATCAGGCAGTGTGCAGTGGATCTGCAGATCAGGCAGTGTGCAATAGATCTGCAGATCAGGCAGTGTGCAATGGATCTGCAGATCAGGCAGTGTGCAATGGATCTGCAGATCAGGCAGTGTGCAATGGATCTGCAGATCAGGCAGTGTGCAATGGATCTGCAGATCAGGCAGTGTGCAATGGATCTGCAGATCAGGCAGTGTGCAATGGATCTGCAGATCAGGCAGTGTGCAATGGATCTGCAGATCAGGCAGTGTGCAATAGATCTGCAGATCAGGCAGTGTGTTGTGCATACACACTAGAGATGTGCACTTGAAATTTTTCGGGTTTTGTGTTTTGGTTTTGGGTTCGGTTCCGCGGCCGTGTTTTGGGTTCGACCGCGTTTTGGCAAAACCTCACCGAATTTTTTTTGTCGGATTCAGGTGTGTTTTGGATTCGGGTGTTTTTTTCAAAAAACCCTAAAAAAACAGCTTAAATCATAGAATTTGGGGGTCATTTTGATCCCAAAGTATTATTAACCTCAAAAACCATAATTTCCACTCATTTTCAGTCTATTCTGAACACCTCACACTATTATTTTTAGTCCTAAAATTTGCACCGAGGTCGCTGGATGACTAAGCTAAGCGACCCTAGTGGCCGACACAAACACCTGGCCCATCTAGGAGTGGCACTGCAGTGTCACGCAGGATGGCCCTTCCAAAAAATACTCCCCAAACAGCACATGACGCAAAGAAAAAAAGAGGCGCAATGAGGTAGCTGTGTGAGTAAGCTAAGCGACCCTAGTGGCCGACACAAACACCTGGCCCATCTAGGAGTGGCACTGCAGTGTCACGCAGGATGGCCCTTCCAAAAAACACTCCCCAAACAGCACATGACGCAAAGAAAAAAAGAGGCGCAATGAGGTAGCTGTGTGAGTAAGCTAAGCGACCCTAGTGGCCGACACAAACACCTTGCCCATCTAGGAGTGGCACTGCAGTGTCACGCAGGATGGCCCTTCCAAAAAACACTCCCCAAACAGCACATGACGCAAAGAAAAAAAGAGGCGCAATGAGGTAGCTGTGTGAGTAAGCTAAGCGACCCTAGTGGCCGACACAAACACCTGGCCCATCTAGGAGTGGCACTGCAGTGTCACGCAGGATGGCCCTTCCAAAAAACACTCCCCAAACAGCACATGACGCAAAGAAAAAAAGAGGCGCAATGAGGTAGCTGTGTGAGTAAGCTAAGCGACCCTAGTGGCCGACACAAACACCTGGCCCATCTAGGAGTGGCACTGCAGTGTCACGCAGGATGGCCCTTCCAAAAAACACTCCCCAAACAGCACATGACGCAAAGAAAAAAAGAGGCGCAATGAGGTAGCTGTGTGAGTAAGCTAAGCGACCCTAGTGGCCGACACAAACACCTGGCCCATCTAGGAGTGGCACTGCAGTGTCACGCAGGATGGCCCTTCCAAAAAACACTCCCCAAACAGCACATGACGCAAAGAAAAAAAGAGGCGCAATGAGGTAGCTGTGTGAGTAAGCTAAGCGACCCTAGTGGCCAACACAAACACCTGGCCCATCTAGGAGTGGCACTGCAGTGTCACGCAGGATGGCCCTTCCAAAAAACACTCCCCAAACAGCACATGACGCAAAGAAAAAAAGAGGCGCAATGAGGTAGCTGTGTGACTAAGCTAAGCGACCCTAGTGGCCGACACAAACACCTGGCCCATCTAGGAGTGGCACTGCAGTGTCACGCAGGATGGCCCTTCCAAAAAATACTCCCCAAACAGCACATGACGCAAAGAAAAAAAGAGGCGCAATGAGGTAGCTGTGTGAGTAAGCTAAGCGACCCTAGTGGCCGACACAAACACCTGGCCCATCTAGGAGTGGCACTGCAGTGTCACGCAGGATGGCCCTTCCAAAAAACACTCCCCAAACAGCACATGACGCAAAGAAAAAAAGAGGCGCAATGAGGTAGCTGTGTGAGTAAGCTAAGCGACCCTAGTGGCCGACACAAACACCTTGCCCATCTAGGAGTGGCACTGCAGTGTCACGCAGGATGGCCCTTCCAAAAACCACTCCCCAAACAGCACATGACGCAAAGAAAAAAAGAGGCGCAATGAGGTAGCTGTGTGAGTAAGCTAAGCGACCCTAGTGGCCGACACAAACACCTGGCCCATCTAGGAGTGGCACTGCAGTGTCACGCAGGATGGCCCTTCCAAAAAACACTCCCCAAACAGCACATGACGCAAAGAAAAAAAGAGGCGCAATGAGGTAGCTGTGTGAGTAAGCTAAGCGACCCTAGTGGCCGACACAAACACCTGGCCCATCTAGGAGTGGCACTGCAGTGTCACGCAGGATGGCCCTTCCAAAAAACACTCCCCAAACAGCACATGACGCAAAGAAAAAAAGAGGCGCAATGAGGTAGCTGTGTGAGTAAGCTAAGCGACCCTAGTGGCCGACACAAACACCTGGCCCATCTAGGAGTGGCACTGCAGTGTCACGCAGGATGGCCCTTCCAAAAAACACTCCCCAAACAGCACATGACGCAAAGAAAAAAAGAGGCGCAATGAGGTAGCTGTGTGAGTAAGCTAAGCGACCCTAGTGGCCGACACAAACACCTGGCCCATCTAGGAGTGGCACTGCAGTGTCACGCAGGATGGCCCTTCCAAAAAACACTCCCCAAACAGCACATGACGCAAAGAAAAAAAGAGGCGCAATGAGGTAGCTGTGTGAGTAAGCTAAGCGACCCTAGTGGCCGACACAAACACCTGGCCCATCTAGGAGTGGCACTGCAGTGTCACGCAGGATGGCCCTTCCAAAAAACACTCCCCAAACAGCACATGACGCAAATAAAAATGAAAGAAAAAAGAGGTGCAAGATGGAATTGTCCTTGGGCCCTCCCACCCACCCTTATGTTGTATAAACAGGACATGCACACTTTAACCAACCCATCATTTCAGTGACAGGGTCTGCCACACGACTGTGACTGAAATGACGGGTTGGTTTGGACCCCCACCGAAAAAGAAGCAATTAATCTCTCCTTGCACAAACTGGCTCTACAGAGGCAAGATGTCCACCTCATCATCATCCTCCGATATATCACCGTGTACATCCCGCTCCTCACAGATTATCAATTCGTCCCCACTGGAATCCACCATCTCAGCTCCCTGTGTACTTTGTGGAGGCAATTGCTGCTGGTCAATGTCTCCACGGAGGAATTGATTATAATTCATTTTAATGAACATCATCTTCTCCACATTTTCTGGAAGTAACCTCGTACGCCGATTGCTGACAAGGTGAGCGGCGGCACTAAACACTCTTTCGGAGTACACACTTGTGGGAGGGCAACTTAGGTAGAATAAAGCCAGTTTGTGCAAGGGCCTCCAAATTGCCTCTTTTTCCTGCCAGTATAAGTACGGACTGTCTGACGTGCCTACTTGGATGCGGTCATTCATATAATCCTCCACCATTCTTTCAATGGGGAGAGAATCATATGCAGTGCCAGTAGACGACATGGCCGTAATCGTTGGCAGGTCCTTCAGTCCGGACCAGATGTCAGCATCAGCAGTCGCTCCAGACTGCCCTGCATCACCGCCAGCGGGTGGGCTCGGAATTCTGAGCCTTTTCCTCGCACCCCCAGTTGCGGGAGAATGTGAAGGAGGAGATGTTGACAGGTCGCGTTCCGCTTGACTTGACAATTTTCTCACCAGCAGGTCTTTGAACCCCTGCAGACTTGTGTGTGCCGGAAAGAGAGATCCAAGGTAGGTTTTAAATCTAGGATCGAGCACGGTGGCCAAAATGTAGTGCTCTGATTTCAACAGATTGACCACCCGTGAATCCTTGTTAAGCGAATTAAGGGCTCCATCCACAAGTCCCACATGCCTAGCGGAATCGCTCTGTGTTAGCTCCTCCTTCAATGTCTCCAGCTTCTTCTGCAAAAGCCTGATGAGGGGAATGACCTGACTCAGGCTGGCAGTGTCTGAACTGACTTCACGTGTGGCAAGTTCAAAGGGCAGCAGAACCTTGCACAATGTTGAAATCATTCTCCACTGCGCTTGAGACAGGTGCATTCCACCTCCTATATCGTGCTCAATTGTATAGGCTTGAATGGCCTTTTGCTGCTCCTCCAACCTCTGAAGCATATATAGGGTTGAATTCCACCTCGTTACCACTTCTTGCTTCAGATGATGGCAGGGCAGGTTCAGGCGTTTTTGGTGGTGCTCCAGTCTTCTGTACGTGGTGCCTGTACGCCGAAAGTGTCCCGCAATTCTTCTGGCCACCGACAGCATCTCTTGCACGCCCCTCTCGTTTTTTAAATAATTCTGCACCACCAAATTCAAGGTATGTGCAAAACATGGGACGTGCTGGAATTTGCCCATATTTAATGCACACACAATATTGCTGGCGTTGTCCGATGCCACAAATCCACAGGAGAGTCCAATTGGGCTAAGCCATTCCGCGATGATCTTCCTCAGTTGCCGTAAGAGGTTTTCAGCTGTGTGCGTATTCTGGAAACCGGTGATACAAAGCGTAGCCTGCCTAGGAAAGAGTTGGCATTTGCGAGATGCTGCTACTGGTGCTGCCGCTGCTGTTCTTGCGGCGGGAGTCCATACATCTACCCAGTGGGCTGTCACAGTCATATAGTCCTGACCCTGCCCTGCTCCACTTGTCCACATGTCCGTGGTTAAGTGGAGATTGGGTACAGCTGCATTTTTTAGGACACTGGTGACTCTTTTTCTGAGGTCTGTGTACATTTTCGGTATCGCCTGCCTAGAGAAATGGAACCTAGATGGTATTTGGTACCGGGGACACAGTACCTCCAACAAGTCTCTAGTTGGCTCTGCAGTAATGATGGATACCGGAACCACGTTTCTCACCACCCAGGATGCCAAGGCCTCAGTTATCCGCTTTGCAGCAGGATGACTGCTGTGATATTTCATCTTCCTCGCAAAGGACTGTTGGACAGTCAATTGCTTGGTGGAAGTAGTAAAAGTGGTCTTACGACTTCCCCTCTGGGATGACCATCGACTCCCAGCAGCAACAACAGCAGTGCCAGCAGCAGTAGGCGTTACACGCAAGGATGCATCGGAGGAATCCCAGGCAGGAGAGGACTCGTCAGAATTGCCAGTGACATGGCCTGCAGGACTATTGGCATTCCTGGGGAAGGAGGAAATTGACACTGAGGGAGTTGGTGGGGTGGTTTGCGTGAGCTTGGTTACAAGAGGAAGGGATTTACTGGTCAGTGGACTGCTTCCGCTGTCGCCCAAAGTTTTTGAACTTGTCACTGACTTATTATGAATGCGCTGCAGGTGACGTATAAGGGAGGATGTTCCGAGGTGGTTAACGTCCTTACCCCTACTTATTACAGCTTGACAAAGGCAACACACGGCTTGACAAATGTTGTCCGCATTTCTGTTGAAATACTTCCACACCGAAGAGCTGATTTTTTTTGTATTTTCACCAGGCATGTCAATGGCCATATTCCTCCCACGGACAACAGGTGTCTCCCCGGGTGCCTGACTTAAACAAACCACCTCACCATCAGAATCCTCCTTGTCAATTTCCTCCCCAGCGCCAGCAACACCCATATCCTCCTCATCCTGGTGTACTTCAACACTGACATCTTCAATCTGATTATCAGGAACTGGACTGCGGGTGCTCCTTCCAGCACTTGCAGGGGGCGTGCAAATGATGGAAGGCGCATGCTCTTCACGTCCAGTGTTGGGAAGGTCAGGCATCGCAACCGACACAATTGGACTCTCCTTGTGGATTTGGGATTTCGAAGAACGCACAGTTCTTTGCTGTGCTTTTGCCAGCTTGAGTCTTTTCATTTTTCTAGCGAGAGGCTGAGTGCTTCCATCCTCATGTGAAGCTGAACCACTAGCCATGAACATAGGCCAGGACCTCAGCCGTTCCTTGCCACTCCGTGTGGTAAATGGCATATTGGCAAGTTTACGCTTCTCCTCCGACAATTTTATTTTAGATTTTTGAGTCCTTTTTTTACTGATATTTGGTGTTTTGGATTTTACATGCTCTGTACTATGACATTGTGCATCGGCCTTGGCAGACGACGTTGATGGCATTTCATCGTCTCGGCCATGACTAGTGGCAGCAGCTTCAGCACGAGGTGGAAGTCGATCTTGATCTTTCCCTATTTTTGGAACCTCAACATTTTTGTTCTCCATATTTTAATAGGCACAACTAAAAGGCACCTCAGGTAAACAATGGAGATGGATGGATACTAGTATACTTATGGATGACGAGCGACTGCCGACACAGAGGTAGCTACAGCCGTGGACTACCGTACTGTGTCTGCTGCTAATATAAACTGGATGATAATAAGATAAAATTAAAATATATATATATATCACACTAGTACTGCAGCCGGACAGGTATATATTATGTAATGACGGACCTGCTGGACACTGTCTGTCAGACTCAGCACTGCAGACTCCTAAAGTAAGCTACTAGTATCAAGAAGATAGAAAAAAAAAAACACGGGTAGGTGGTATACAATTATGGATGGACGAGCGACTGCCGACACAGAGGTAGCTACAGCCGTGGACTACCGTACTGTGTCTGCTGCTAATATAGACTGGATGATAATGAGATAAAATTAAAATATATATATATATCACACTAGTACTGCAGCCGGACAGGCATATATTATGTAATGACGGACCTGCTGGACACTGTCTGTCAGACTCAGCACTGCAGACTCCTAAAGTAAGCTACTAGTATCAAGAAGATAGAAAAAAAAAAAAACACGGGTAGGTGGTATACAATTATGGATGGACGAGCGACTGCCGACACAGAGGTAGCTACAGCCGTGGACTACCGTACTGTGTCTGCTGCTAATATAGACTGGATGATAATGAGATAAAATTAAAATATATATATATATATCACACTAGTACTGCAGCCGGACAGGTATATATTATGTAATGACGGACCTGCTGGACACTGTCTGTCAGACTCAGCACTGCAGACTCCTAAAGTAAGCTACTAGTATCAAGAAGATAGAAAAGAAAAAAAAACCACGGGTAGGTGGTATACAATTATGGATGGACGAGCGACTGCCGACACAGAGGTAGCTACAGCCGTGGACTACCGTACTGTGTCTGCTGCTAATATAGACTGGATGATAATGAGATAAAATTAAAATATATATATATCACACTAGTACTGCAGCCGGACAGGTATATATTATGTAATGACGGACCTGCTGGACACTGTCTGCAGAATGCGTTTATAAAAACACCACACGACGAGTGTTTAACTTTTTCAGGCAGACAATCACAATATACTGGTGGTCAGCAGACAATCACAATACTGGTGGTCAGTGGTCACTGGTCAGTCACACTGGCAGTGGCACTCTGGCAGCAAAAGTGTGCACTGTACTTAAAATATGTACTCCTGCTATAACTGCTCCCCAGTCTCCCCCACCATTAAGCTGTGTGAGCAGTGAGCACTCAGCACAGTCAGATAATGATATACAGTATTACATATGATGCAGCACACTGGGCTGAGCACAGATATGGTATGTGACTGTGTCACACTGTGTATCGTTTTTTTTCAGGCAGAGAACGGATTAATTAAACTGGTGGTGGTCACTGGTCACACTATCAGCAGCAAGTAGTACTCCTCCTAATAATATGCTCCCCAAAATTAGTGTCTCTCTCTAGTACTCTAGTCTAAACGGAGAGGACGCCAGCCACGTCCTCTCCCTATCAATCTCAATGCACGTGTGAAAATGGCGGCGACGCGCGGCTCCTTATATAGAATCCGAGTCTCGCGATAGAATCCGAGCCTCGCGAGAATCCGACAGCGGGATGATGACGTTCGGGCGCGCTCGGGTTAACCGAGCAAGGCGGGAAGATCCGAGTCGCTCGGCCCCGTGTAAAAAAACCTGAAGTTCGGGCGGGTTCGGATTCCGAGGAACCGAACCCGCTCATCACTAATACACACTGCCCGATCCGTCGTGATAGACGTCACAAACGGACGGCCTTTTATAAGCGCCCGCCCAGTTGAGCCGTCATTCACAGACGGCTGGTGCAGCATGTGAATGGGTGGTCAGCTGACAAACAACGCACCAAAATATCTGTAGATATACTGGACATCGGCTGTGAATGACATACCGCTGGTACACACTGGCCGACGGACCCGCAATAAATCGGCCGGGCTAGTATGTACATAGCATAAGACACTTTAATGTAAAGACAGCGTTCTTGCATGGTGAACTAGAGGCAGACCTGGTGGAAGGGGGTCTAGGAGAACAACTGTACTGAGCCCCAACATTCTAGGGGGCCCTGGTGGGGCCCACAGATAAACCTAGATCTCTCGCCGCTGCCTGCGCTGCATCCAGGAGCATCCCACTGTAGTATCATGTCTGTATGCTGATAACCATCACATCTTATCACAAATACTTATACCACAAATGACTTCTCAGTGTGTGCCTACTGACATAGTATGACACTATTTAAACCTGAATTATTAAAGGCTACGTTTTCAAAAATACCATTATTCTTTCTATGGGGGTCATTCCGAGTTGTTCGCTCGTTATTTTTTCTCGCAACGGAGCGATTAGTCGCTAATGCGCATGCGCAATGTCCGCAGTGCGACTGCGCCAAGTAAATTTGCTATGCAGTTAGGTATTTTACTCACGGCATTACGAGGTTTTTTCTTCGTTCTGCTGATCGTAATGTGATTGACAGGAAGTGGGTGTTTCTGGGCGGAAACTGGCCGTTTTATGGGTGTGTGCGAAAAAACGCTACTGTTTCTGGGAAAGACGCGGGAGTGGCTGGAGAAACGGAGGAGTGTCTGGGCGAACGCTGGGTGTGTTTGTGACGTCAAACCAGGAACGAAACTGACTGAACTGATCGCAGATGCCGAGTAAGTCTGGAGCTACTCAGAAACTGCTAAGAAGTGTCTATTCGCAATTCTGCTAATCTTCGTTCGCAATTTTGATAAGCTAAGATTCACTCCCAGTAGGCGGCGGCTTAGCGTGTGCAAAGCTGCTAAAAGCAGCTTGCGAGCGAACAACTCGGAATGACCCCCTATATAACTAGATTTATGACAAGAGTGCGCCAACAAAAGAAGTCTTTTCTCTCCTTTTTTGTATTTATGACATGACATAGTATGAAGCGCAATGGAATACTTGGGGTAATTCAGACCTGATCGCTCGCCAATGTTTTTTGCAGTGTGACCAGGGGTGCAAGTGGGTGGGTACGGGTGGGCACGGCGTACCCTTAGAATTTAGCCGTGGGTACGCCGTACCCATGCTGACGGGCCGACGCTTGCTCCCTCCGCTGCGGCTGCTCATCGCCACTGCATGAGGGGAGGAGAGCACAGCCTGCGCCTCTCCTGCCCCTCAGTGTCTTCAATTCAGCGCCGGCCCGTGAGCCAATCAGAGCTCGCGGACCGGCAGCCAAGGCTCCTGATTGGCTGACAGACTGCGAGCTTTGATTGGCTTATGGATCTGCACTGAATTGAAGGTAGAGACCCGCACCGCCGCCAGAGACTGAGGGGCAGTAGAGGCGCAGGCTGCGCTCTCCTCCCCTCACACACAGGACAGCACAGCAGCAGCGGTGAGACAGCTGGGGAAGGTGGGGGGGCATGTGTACCTGGCACTGGGGGCATATCTGGCACTGGGGGGACATGTGTACCTGGCACTGGGGGCATATCTGGCACTGGGGGGACATGTGTATCTGGCACTGGGGGCATATCTGGCACTGGGGGGACATTTGTATCTGGCACTGGGGGCATCTCTGTATCTGGCACTGGGGGCATCTCTGTATCTGGCACTGGGGGCATATCTGGCACTGGGGGGACATGTGTATCTGGCACTGGGGGCATCTCTGTATCTGGCACTGGGGACATATCTGTATCTGGAACTGGGGGGCAATGTATATCTGACACAGTGGGGGCATGTGTATCTGGCACTGGGGGCATATCTGGCACTGGGGGGACATGTGTACCTGGCACTGGGGGCATATCTGGCACTGGGGGGACATGTGTACCTGGCACTGGGGGCATATCTGGCACTGGGGGGGCATTTGTATCTGGCACTGGGGACATTTCTGTATCTGGCACTGGGGGCATCTCTGTATCTGGCACTGGGGGCATCTCTGTATCTGGCACTGGGGGGCAATGTATATCTGACACAGAGGGGGCATTTGTGTATCTGGCACTGGGGGCATATCTGGCACTGTGGGGGCATTTCTGCATCTTGCACTGGGGGCATATCTGGCACTGGGGGACATGTGTATCTGGCACTGGGGACATTTCTATATCTGGCACTGGTGGCATATCTGGCACTGGGAGCATATCTGCCACTGGGGGAACATGTGTATCTAGCACTGGGACATTTCTGTATCTGGCACTGGGGGGCAATGTATATCTGGCACTCTGGGGGCATTTGTGTATCTGGCACTCTGGGGGCATTTGTGTATCTGGCACTGTGGGGCAATGTGTATCTGGCACTGTGAGGCAATGTATATCTGGCACTCTGGGGGCATTTGTGTATCTGGCACTGTGGGGCAATGTGTATCTGGCACTGTGAGGCAATGTATATCTGGCACTCTGGGGGCATTTGTGTATCTGGCACTGTGGGGCAATGTGTATCTGGCACTGTGGGGCAATGTGTATCTGGCACTGGGGGGCAATGTATATCTGACACAGTGGGGGCATTTGTGTATCTGGCACTGTGAGGCAATGTATATCTGGCACTCTGGGGGCATTTGTGTATCTGGCACTGCGGGGCAATGTGTATCTGGCACTGTGAGGCAATGTATATCTGGCACTCTGGGGGCATTTGTGTATCTGGCACTGTGGGGCAATGTGTATCTGGCACTGTGAGGCAATGTATATCTGGCACTCTGGGGGCATTTGTGTACTTGGGGTAATTCAGACCTGATCGCTCGCCAACGTTTTTTGCAGTGCAAGTTGGCGGGTACGGGTGGGTACGGCGTACCCTTAGAATTTAGCCGTGGGTACGCCGTACACATGCTGACGGGCCGACGCTCGCTCCCTCCGCTGCGGCTGCTCATCGCTGCTGCATGAGGGGAGGAGAGCACAGCCTGCGCCTCTCCTGCCCCTCAGTGTCTTCAATTCAGCGCCGGCCCGTGAGCCAATCAGAGCTCGTGGACCGGCAGCCAAGGCTCCTGATTGGCTGCCAGACTGCGAGCTTTGATTGGCTTACGGAACGGCACTGAATTGAAGGTAGAGACCCGCACCGCCGCCGGAGACTGAGGGGCAGTAGAGGCGCAGGCTGCGCTTTCCTCCCCTCACACACAGGAATACACAGCAGCAGGGGGGGGGGGCATGTGTACCTGGCACTGGGGGGCATATCTGGCACTGGGGGGACATGTGTATCTGGCACTGGGGACATTTCTGTATCTGGCACTGGGGGCATCTCTGTATCTTGCACTGGGGGCATCTCTGTATCTGGCACTGGCGGCATATCTGGCACTGGGAGCATATCTGCCACTGGGGGGGACATGTGTATCTGGCACTGGGGACATTTCTGTATCTGGCACTGGGGTGCAATGTATATCTGACACAGTGGGGGCATTTGTGTATCTGGCACTGGGGGCATATCTGGCACTGTGGGGGCATTTCTGCATCTGACACTGGGGGGCATATCTGGCACTGGGGGACATGTGTATCTGGCACTGGGGACATTTCTATATCTGGCACTGGGGGCATATCTGGCACTGGAGGAATCTCTGTATATGGCACTGGGGGCATATCTGGCACTGGGAGCATATCTGCCACTGGGGGGACATGTGAATCTAGCACTGGGACATTTCTGTATCTGGCACTGGGGGGCAATGTATATCTGACACAGTGGGGGCATTTGTGTATCTGGCACTGTGAGGCAATGTACTGTATATCTGGCACTGTGGGGGCATTTGTGTATCTGGCACTGTGGGGCAATGTGTATCTGGCACTGTGGGGTAATGTGTATCTGGCAATGTGGGGCAATGTGTATCTGGCACTGTGGGGCAATGTGTATCTGGCACTGGGGGGGCAATGTATATCTGACACAGTGGGGGCATTTGTGTATCTGGCACTGTGAGGCAATGTATATCTGGCACTCTGGGGGCATTTGTGTATCTGGCACTATGGAGCAATGTGTATCTGGCACTGTGAGGCAATGTATATCTGGCACTCTGGGGGCATTTGTGTATCTGGCACTGTGGGGCAATGTGTATCTGGCACTGTGAGGCAATGTATATCTGGCACTCTGGGGGCATTTGTGTACTTGGGGTAATTCAGACCTGATCACTCGCCAACGTTTTTTGCAGTGTGACCAGGGGTGCAAGTGGGCGGGTACGGGTGGGTATGGCGTACCCTGAGAATTTTTGCCGTGGCTACGCCGTACCCATGCTGACGGGCCGACGCTCGCTCCCTCCGTTGCGGCTGCTCATCGCCGCTGCATGAGGGGAGGAGAGCACAGCCTGCGCCTCTCCTGCCCCTCAGTGTCTTCAATTCAGCGCCGGCCTGTGAGCCAATCAGAGCTTGTGGACCGGCAGCCAAGGCTCCTGATTGGCTGCCAGACTGCGAGCTTTGATTGGCTTACGGAACGGCACTGAATTGAAGGTAGAGACCCGCACCGCCGCCGGAGACTGAGGGGCAGTAGAGGTGCAGGCTGCGCTCTCCTCCCCTCACACACAGGACAACACAGCAGCAGCAGGGGGGGGGGGCATGTGTACCTGGCACTGGGGGGCATATCTGGCACTGGGGGGACATGTGTATCTGGCACTGGGGACATTTCTGTATCTGGCACTGGGGGCATCTCTGTATCTGGCACTGGGGGCATCTCTGTATCTGGCACTGGGGGCATATCTGGCACTGGGAGCATATCTGCCACAGGGGGGGGACATGTGTATCTGGCACTGGGGACATTTATGTATCTGGCACTAAGGTGCAATGTATATCTGACACAGTGGGGGCATTTGTGTATCTGGCACTGGGGGCATATCTGGCACTGTGGGGGCATTTCTGCATCTGACACTGGGGGCATATCTGGCACTGGGGGACATGTGTATCTGGCACTGGGGACATTTCTATATCTGGCACTGGGGGCATATCTGGCACTGGAGGAATCTCTGTATATGGCACTGGGGGCATAACTGGCACTGGGAGCATATCTGCCACTGGGGGGACATGTGTATCTAGCACTGGGACATTTCTGTATCTGGCACTGGGGGGCAATGTATATCTGACACAGTGGGGGCATTTGTGTATCTGGCACTGTGAGGCAATGTACTGTATATCTGGCACTGTGGGGGCATTTGTGTATCTGGCACTTTGGGGCAATGTGTATCTGGCACTGTGGGGTAATGCGTATCTGACACTGTGGGGCAATGTGTATCTGGCACTGTGGGGCAATGTGTATCTGGCACTGGGGGGCAATGTATATCTGACACAGTGGGGGCATTTGTGTATCTGGCACTGTGAGGCAATGTATATCTGGCACTCTGGGGGCATTTGTGTATCTGGCACTATGGGGCAATGTGTATTTGGCACTGTGAGGCAATGTATATCTGGCACTCTGGGGGCATTTGTGTATCTTGCACTATGGGGCAATGTGTATCTGGCACTGTGAGGCAATGTATATCTGGCACTCTGGGGGCATTTGTGTATCTGGCACTGTGGGGCAATGTGTATCTGGCACTGTGGGGCAATGTGTATCTGGCACTGTGGGGCAATGTGTATCTGGCACTGTGGGGCAATGTGTATCTGGCACTCTGGGGGCATTTGTGTATCTGGCACAGTGAGGCAATGTGTATCAGGCACTGTGGGGCAATATATATCTGGCACTGTGGGGCAACGTATATCTGGCACTATTGGGGTCATATGTGTATCTGCCCCTCCCCCATATGTGTATCACGCCCCCATTTTCATTGGCCATGCCCTATGTGGCATTTGGCCAGACCTATTTTTTTGGCACTTTCTACTTGCACCACTGAGTGTGACAATCAGATCAGAACTGAGCATGCGTATGCACCGCAATGCGCAGGCGCGTTGCAAGGGTACAAAACGGATCGTTACTGTGCGATGGGTTTTATGAAAAATCTATTCGCACAGCCAATCGCAAGGAGATTGACAGGAAGAAGGTGTTTATGGGTGGCAACTGACTATTTTCATGGAGTGGTTGGAAAAATGCAGGCGTGTCCAAGTGTTTGTAGGACGGTTGTGTAAGAGGGCAACGTCAGGGCGTATCGGGTCTGCTGCCGTGCCGATGTACCACTTACCGGACGCCGCCCGCTCTCACTCGCAGGTGCCGGAACACTCGAGAGTCCTGGAAGCACTTCTGGACGACCCGGGCCCCAAAAACCTAAGAGGAAGAAAACCGTTGAATATCGTCTTCCGTAACCCTGGATCGCAACACCCTATGTGGCTGAGGAAAATGCGCCTTCGGGCTAGGTGGGGGTCATCACCGGCGTCCGCCTCAGAGCCCGAATTTCACCTATCGGCACTTTCGCACCAGGTGGAAATTCTGCCTTGCACAGCCATGCAAGGCTCACCGTTGCCCTGAAAGAAGGGAGATAGGAAGAACACAACCAAACACTCAGACTGTGGGTACTCACCGTCTCATCCTCCGGTACTCCGATCTTCTCCAATACAGGTCCCTGTAAGGAGGCAAGAGAGAGAAAACCGCCGTGCAGGGCCTAACTAGACCTAGTGTCACACCTTATCCTAACTACAACGGCAGAGCCCTCAAACTAACTCTGTGGGTGTGGTGCAACCAAACTATACACAAACTTCATAACAATAACTCGCCCTGCACGGTAACACACATCGGAATACACATAACACGGCACTGTCCCTTGAAATACCTACCAGCCGAATAGAGGTAGGCCTCCGCTCTGCCTTCCTAAATACCTCGGGGTGGCCTGGGCCTAGCGCCCAGGGCCGCCTGTACTCACCTCGGGAAAATACCGATTTGCCGGGCCTAGCGCCCCCTACCTGCACACAGGCCGGAGGCCTGACTTCGCTCACGGGCCTAGCGCCCGCCTAACGTGCTGCCCGTTGGGTGACCTGGGCCTTGTGCCCAGGGTCACCTTATATGTACCTACTCGGCCACAATACGCTAGGGCCTAATGCCCTCTAACGCTACACAGGCCTATCGCCTGATATGCCCCCGGGCCTAGTGCCCGCCTAACTGGTGCCCGTTGAATGAGGGTGGCTCGGGCCTAATGCCCGAACCCCCGGAGGATAGTGGTCTGGGCCTGCGGGCCACGGGCCGAGTGGAACCCCGACTGCGCGTGGCCTCGGCCCAGACACACTGACCTAATTGCCCCACGGGCCGGGAGGGCCCGACTGAATAGCCACAGGCCGGGAGGGCCTGAACGTGCCCACGGGCCTAGTGCCCGAACACCTGGTGGTCTAGGGAGGGAGTTACAGGAAAGTCGTGCAGGCCCAGGGCCACTTACCAGGACCGGTGGGAGAGGCTGTGGAGGGGAGCTTCGTTAGCTCTTTTGCTTTCCGCTCCAAACAGCACTCTCCGCCGATCTCCCGACTCTGCTGGGCCGCCGCCGCCTCCGTCCCGTCTTCTGTCGCCGTCTTCTGCCTCTTCCGGCGCCGCTGTCGTCGTCCGCGCTGGCCTCCTGGCTTCCTCTTCGGGAGCTCCTCTCCGCTCCGTCTCCGGCTCACTAATGAGCTCCGCCGCCGCCCAGCGCCTGATATAAGGCGCTGGGAGGAGGCGGAGCCATGACGCGGCGGACTCCCATTGGTCCGCCGCGGCGAGTCCTCATTGGGCGCCGGGCCGCGAGCAGCGATTGGCTCGCGTCCGGCGCCCTTTTCAAATCCGCCGCCGCTGATTGGAGGAACTTTTGGATCCTTTCGGATCCTCGTTCCTCCGGACTCCGGCGCGCTGCCGCCCGCCGCCTGACAGTTGTCTGACGTCAATTCCGGCACCGGACAGGCTGAAGTGATCGCAGCAGCTCAGTAAGTATTGAGCTCCTCAGAAACTGCACAGTTTTTTGGTACCGCTCGGCTGCACATGCGATCACACACTTCCAGAGCTAAAATACACTCCCCGGTGGGCGGCGACTATGAGAACGCAGGACTGCAAAAAACAGCTAGCGAATGATCAGGTCTGAATTACCCCCACTATGCGGTGCTATATAAGTAACTGTTAATAATAAATAATCAATAAGAGAAATGGAGAACGTAATAGCAGTAGTGTAAGGTCCTGTGAAGTGCTCTGCGGAGAAATAAAGAATCGTCAGGTATGCTGGAACCTGTAGTGTAGCGATGTCTGACACTGCTGAATTAGCTGCTGACAGACTGCAGAGACATCATTGGGGCATCAGCCCAGGCACCTGCAAAGTGTGTTGTATAATTGGACACAAAGAACTTTTTCTGGGCGTGTTATTTGCGCCAAATATAAGCAGGCACAAGGGCACTCTGATGATGATTATGATGAGAAGCAAGAGCTCGCATAGGGACTAATTCAGACCTGATTGCAACAGCAAACTTTTTCTGTGAGAAAATAACCATGGCCCTCATTCCGAGTTGATCACTCGCTGACGATTTTCGCAGCGCAGAGATCAGGTAAAAAAATGGCAAAACTGCGCATGCGTACGAGCCGCAGTGTGCACGCGCAACATACTTTCACACAAAATTATGTAGTTTCACACAAGGCCTAGCGACTCTTTTCCGTCGCTCTGTTGATCGGTGAGTGATTGACAGGAAGTGGATGTTTCAGGGTGGTAACTGACCAGTTTCCGGGAGTGTGCTAAAAAACGCAGACGTGCCTGGGGAAACGGGGGAGTGGCTGGCCGAACGCAGGGCGTGTTTGTGACGTCAAAGCAGGAACTAAACAGACTGAAGTGATGGCAAGGAAGGAGTAGGTCTGCAGCCACTCTGAAACTGCTTGAAAAAATTTCAACACTGTTCTGCTAACCTTTCCGTCGCACTTCTGCTAAGCTTATATACACTCCCAGAAGGCGGCGGCTTAGCGTTTGCACTGCTGCTAAAAGCAGCTAACGAGCGATCAACTCATGTGCACTGCAGGTGGGGTAGATGTAACATGTGCAGAGAGAGTTAGATTTGGGTGGGGTGTGTTCAAACTGAAATCTAAATTGCAGTGTAAAAATAAAGCAGCCAGTATTTACCCTGCACAGAAACAAAATAACCCACCCAAATCTAACTGCACATTATATCTGCCCCACCTGCAGTGCACATGGGCCCTCATTCCGAGTTGTTCGCTCGCAAGCTGCTTTTAGCAGCTTTGCACACGCTAAGCGCCGCCTACTGGGAGTGAATCTTAGCATAGTAAAATTGCGAACGAAAGATTCTCAAAATTGCGATTACACACCTCTTAGCAGTTTCTGAGTAGCTTCAACCTTACTCGGCATCTGCGATCAGTTCAGTGCTTGTCGTTCCTGGTTTGACGTCACAAACACACCCAGCGTTCGCCCAGACACTCCTCCGTTTCTCCAGCCACTCCCGCGTTTTTCCCAGAAACTGTAGCGTTTTTTCGCACACACCCATAAAACGGCCTGTTTCCGCCCAGAAACACCCACTTCCTGTCAATCACATTACGATCACCAGAACGAAGAAAAAACTGTGAGTAAAATTCCTAACTGCATAGCAAATTTACTTGGCGCAGTCGCACTGCGGACATTGCACATGCGCATTCGCAACTAATCGCTCCGTTGCGGAAAAAAAATAACGAGCGAACAACTCGGAATGACCCCCATGGTTTTGCCCATTAGAGAAAGATTTTGGTTTTGCGATAAGGTCTGAATCCCAGTAGTAGGAAGGTTAAACTTGAGTATCTTTTAAGGTATAATTTTTTGTGTTTTCGGCCGGCCGATACATGTTCAGCTATTGATATATAACTATATGTTTACAAACTCTTAAAATAAAAACTAAATCATTTTAGTCATTTACCAGCACTTTTTCTTTTCTTTTTGCATATTTCTGTTGCATATGCGTTGAGTATACCCATGGAATAAGCTGCAGGTATTTGGCTGGTTAATAGGCACCGGGTCACATTGCTTTTTGGTTTTCTTTAGGTCTGAATTAGGCCCATAGTTTTTGTGAGGTACAGAGATGCGTGCAACACTGCAAATTGGCGAGTAAGCACACCTGTTTGTCCGCATGTTGGCGGTCATTCCGAGTTGATCGCTAGCTGCCGTTGACCAGTGAAAAAAATGGCTAATCTGTGCATGCGTATGCTCCACAATGCGCACACGTGTCATACGGGTACAAAGTCCATTGTGGTTTTGCACTGGTTCTAGCGACAATTCCAATCGCACAGCCAGCCGCAAGGAGATTGACAGAAAGAGGGCATTTCTGGGTGTCAACTGACCGTTTTCAGGGAGTGTTTAGGAAAAATGCAGGCATGGCTGGGCGTTCTCTGGGCGGGTGTGTGACGTCAAAAGCCGTCCCTCTGTCGGTAGAATCAACGCACACGAAGAGTAACTACAGGGCTACTCTTGTTTTGCACAAAACGATTTTGCAGGCGCTCTGCTGCACAAGCGATCGCACTTCTACAAAGCTAAAATACACTCTCCAGTGGGCGGCGACAATGCGTTTGCACGGCTGCTTAAAACTGCTAGCGAGCGATCAACTTGGAATGACCCCCGTTATGCTGGAGCAATTACAACTGACTTGTGTTCAACTTGGCAACAGTTCCAAGGAGACAGTGAGTAAAGACAGTTTAAATCAATGAATAGAGGTGCAATATTTAGGGTAGGTGAATGGCACCAATGATGTAACTTGTAAGCCACTGTCAATGTGATATATTCAATGCAACCAAAAAGGGCCCACAAGGAGCACTGACTCAGTTCTTCAGCCCTCACTTTGCAGTTGGGTAACTATGATGCTTAGCACCTTAGCTGTAGTGTCTTAGCACATGGACAACACAACGCTTTTCTCTCTAAGGTTCTATGCTCAGTAAGGGGTAAATTTACTAAGCTCTCATGTTTCTGACTATTCCAACAAAGATCAATCTCGGTTGGCATTGGTCATTTTCATGTCTATTTTTCAGCAAATATACCCAGTAATTTATTAAGCTCCCATGTTGCTATCATTCGTGTTTTCCAATGTCGTTGCCATTCGTAATCCAGAGCAGTGTGTTACAGGGAGTTTTGTGAAACACTGCCGAACATCAAGGCATGAAGCCCAGATGGATCAATGAGATTCATCAAGGGCTTCATTGCGTTAAGTAATGAAACATTTTTAAAAAAAATTCTAAACTGCATGAGGTCCCCCTTCCTAAGCATAACCAGCCCCAGGCTCTTAGAGCTGGTCCCGGTTCTTAAGGTACCGGGGAAGATGGCATAGGGGTACCCCAGGATTTTAAGACCCAGCACTGGACTCTTGGACTAGCCCTGGTTCCAAAAATACATGGGGAAAAGGATGCAGGGGCACCGGGCTCCACTAGTCAAAAAGATAATGCCATAGCTGGGGGACACTTTTATACAGGTCGTGGCATTACCCCCCCCCCCCCCCCCCACCTTCCCCAACTAGTCAGCCCTGGGCGGGTTTCCCTGGGAGAGTGGGGATCCCTGGGGGAGTAACTGACAATATTTTATCTATTTTTTACACAATGACTATCATCCCAGCACCCCTTGGGTGCTTGGAGGGGGGATCCCTTTATTGGGGGTCCCCACTCTCCCAAGGAACTATGGCCAGAGCTGACTAGTTGGCGGTAATGCTACGGCCACAAGTACCTGTATAAATGTCACCCCCAGCTGTGGCATTATCTTCTTAACTAGTCGAGTCCGATGCTGGTTTTAAAAATACAGAGGGAACACTACATCCTTTCCCCCCCATCATATTTTTGGAACCAGGATAGGTCCAAGAGCCCAGTGTTAGTTCTTAAAATACTGGGGACCCTTATGCCATTTTTTCCCCGTATTTTAAGAACCAGGACTGGCCCAAAGAGCCTGGGGCTGGTTATGCTTAGCAGGGGGATCTCACAAAGTTTTATTTTCTTGTTTTTAACAGTTTCACACACTTTTACACAAGAAGCATGTACAGATCTCACTAATCCGTACATTGGGGGTCATTTCGAGTTGATCACTAGCTGCCGCTGTTCGCTGCGTAGCGATCAGTGGAAAAAATGACTAATCTGCGCATGCGTATGCACTGCAATGCGCACACGCATCGTACGGGTACAAAGTCCTTTATAGTTTTGCACTGGTTCTAGCGACGATTCCAATCACACAGCCGAACGTAAGGAGATTGACAGAAAGTGGGAGTTTCTGGGTGGCAATGGACCGTTTTCTGGGAGTGTTTGGAAAAACGCAGGCATGGCCGGGTATTTGCTGGGCATGTATCTGACGTCATTACCGTGTCACTCGTTGCTAGAATCATCGCACCGGATAAGTAACTACAGGGCTAGTCTTGTTTTGAACAAAATGTGTTTGCAGGCGCTCTGCTGCACAGGCGACTGCACTCCTGCAAAGCGAGAATACACTCCCCAGTGGGCGGTGACTATGCGTTTACACGGCTGCTAAAAACTGCTAGCGAGCAATCAACTCGGAATGACCCCCATGCCAGCCTAAAGCAGGTGTATTTGAAACTTCTATTTCTGTATGAATTCCATGCTTTTACGTCATTGTTTCTGAATTGTCAGCAGAGATTGAGAATACGAATCCTTGGTAAATTCCTGTGTTCTATAAGGTGTATGTGAAAATCCAACTGTGTTTGGCCGAAGGTCTATTTGTTTAAACATGTCAGGTCGGCCGTGAACCTCAATACGAATTGGTCAAACTCTGCTGTGTTTGGTGTTTAGTAAATTAATGAGATGCATTTTTGGCTGGAAATACAATCTCGAATGGTATCGGGAGCTTAGTAAATTTACCCCTAAGCCTGGACCTCTCAAGGGCGAGCAATCACACACTTTCAATTCTGTATAGCCTGCATTCCCAGACCTGGACAGATCGTCAACTAGCACCGCTTATCCTGTTATTACCACACATCCCCCTGTCCAGCTCTCAACCTCTGGAGTGAGCAATTGTGGGATGAAGCTATTTATGCTGAATTCCCTCTATTACTACTTCATCAGGTACTTTCCACTTCTTATTGACTCTTCTGATACTTCTCCCATCTGGTGGTTTCATTTCCCATTTACCTGTAGTTTTTCTGTTTGGACCTTCAGAACTTCGTACATCTGTTGCTCATCCACTTAGCCCAAATGTATGTATTTGACCAATATACTTTCAACCTAAACTGGATTTTACCTCTTCCCACTTTGGATAAAGTCATGTGTGAAACTGACATGGGCATTATCATAGAAGCAAAGGGTGCCTGGTATTTGTTCCGATTTCATCTTGAAGGGATGTTTGCAAACTGGTGAACAGGAGATGTGACTTACATCATGGGCAGTATCTCATCAGTAAATAAGCCCACCACAAGCATTGCATCTATGGTAACTGAGAGACAAATGTTTATGTGACTACTATGCCTTTTCTATTGGCATACTGGTTCTTCATTTTTCTATATTTTATTTGATATGTCTTCCTCTTTTTACCATCCTTTCACCATCAGACTTCTTACTCTCCAACTTATTACTGGGGCCCTGCCAGACTGTCTACAACACTCATGTGAATACAGTATGTCTTAATGAGTGAGCTAGTAAACTGCCTCAATTGTAAGTGGTTTCAGTATGAATACCGGCAGTCGGGATGCCGACGGTCACTTGACGACAGAGGCATCCCGACACTGAAGATCACAGGATTAGTTAAGTATTTTAACCACCACCCTCCCCTGTGACAGCTATGGCTAACCCTTTGTGGGTGGCAGCTACAGTGCATCCAGAAAATATTCACAGCGCTTCACTTTTTCCACATTTTGTTATGTTACAGCCTTATTCCAAAATGGAATAAACATTTTTTTCCCCTCAAAATTCTACACACAATACCCCATAATGACAATGTGAAAAAAGTGTTTTTTTAGATTTTCGCAAATTTATTACAAATAAAAAACTAAAAAATCACATGTACATATGTATTCACAGCCTTTGACATAAAGCTCAAAATTGAGCTCAGGTGCATCCTGTTTCTACTGATCATCCTTGAGATGTTCCTACACCTTAATTGGAGTCCACCTGTGGTAAATTCAGTTGATTGGACATGATCTGGAAAGGCACACACCTGTCAATATAAGGTCCCACACTTGACAGTGCATGTCTGAGCACAAACCAAGCATGAAGTCAAAGGAATTGTCTGTAGACCTCTGAGACAGGATTGTCTCGAGACACAAATCTGGGGAAGGGTACAGAAAAATATCTGCTGTTTTGAAGGTCCCAATGAGCATAGTAGCCTCCATCATCCATAATGGAAGAAGTTTGGAACCACCAGGACCACCAGAGCTGTCCGGCCGTCTAAACTGAGCGATTGGGGAGAAGGGCCCTAGTCAGGGAGGTGACCAAGAACCCGATGGTCACTCTGTCAGAGCTACAGCATTCCTCTATGGAGAGAGGAGAACCTTCCAGAAGGACAACCATCTCTGCAGCAATCCACCAATCAGGCCTGTATGGTAGAGTGGCCAGACGGAAGCCACTCCTTAGTAAAAAGCATATGGCAGCTTGCCTGGAGTTTGCCAAAATGAACCTGAAGGACACTCAGACCATGAGAAACAAAATTCTCTGGTGAGACAAAGATTGAACTCTTTGGCGAGAATGCCAGGCGTCATGTTTGGAGGAAACCAGGCACCGCTCATCACCAGGCCAATACCATCCCTACAGTGAAGCATGGTGGTGGCAGCATCATGCTGTGGGGATGTTTTTAGCGGTAGGAACTGGGAGACTAGTCAGGATAGAGGGAAAGATGAATGCAGCAATGTACAGAGACATCCTGGATGAAAACCTGCTCCAGAGCGCTCTTGACCTCAGATTGGGACGACGGTTCATCTTTCAGCAGGACAATGACCCTAAGCACACAGCCAAGATACCAAAGGAGTGGCTTCAGGACAACTCTGTGAATGTCCTTGAGTGGCCCAGCCAGAGCCCAGATTTGAATCTGATTGAACATCTCTGGAGAGATCTGGAAATGGCTGTGCACTTAAGCTTCCCATCCAACCTGATGGAGCTTGAGAGATGCTGCAAAGAGGAATGGGCGAAACTGCCCAAAGATAGGTGTGCCAAGTTTGTGGCATCATATTCAAAAAGACTTGAGGCTGTAATTGCTGCCAAAGGTGCATCAACAAATTATTGAGCAAAGGCTGTGAATACTTATGTACGTGTGATTTCTTAGTTTTTATTTTTAATAAATTTTTTAAAAAAATCTCAAAAAACTTTTTTCACATTGTCATTATAGGGTATTGTGTGTAGAATTTTGAGGGGAAAAATAAATTTATTCCATTTTGGAATAAGGCTGTTATATAACAAAATGTGGAAAAAGTGAAGAGCTGTGACTACTTTCCAGATACACTGTATGGTTACCACTCGCAGGGTATCAGCTATGGCTAATCACCCCTTAGTACCTAACCCTAACCCCCCTAGCGTCTAACCCTTCCCCATCTTAAAACAGCAGCACAACATTCCAAGTTCTGATAAACACAAGTAGAACATTTTCCAAATGGCTCCTAATGTAATGTAACCCTAGACTCCCAACCTATCAGCTGGTCACTTGCTGGCATAAGGAGCAATGACCTACTGGAAAAAAAAATGAATTTTTAAAGGTAGCAGACAAGTTGTAGTAATTAGCCCAGCTGTAGCTTACAACAGACTCATCTAAAACCCAGACTGGATTCCATGAGACCTGTTGCTGCTGCGCCAATCCTGCAAAAAAACCTGCTGTTCCACATTAACCACACGTGGAATCATGCAGTCCCTGCCTCTCTCTCTCTCTCTCTCTCTCTCTTTCTATATATATATATATATATATATATATGTACAATATTGATAGGAGCACTCAATGTCACATGTTTTGATACTAGGATTTTGTGAGGGAGGGTCATAACAGCTTTTTTTCTTAAAAGATGTGATGGTATAATCCATCTTGAGTGTGTTTTTAAATTTCTCAATAAGTCTAAGGGGTCTATTTACCTAGCTTTGGATGGAGGTAAAATGGACGGAGATAAAGTACCAGCCAATCAGATTTTAACTGCCATGTTCAGAGCCGGCCTTAGCTATAGGCAGGCTAGGCATTTGCCTAGGGCATCCAAGCATGTCTAGGGGCATCCAAGCATGTCCCTGCAGTATCTCATGCTGGGAGGGACAGTCTGCAAACTATCTGTTACTTTCTAAATGTATTCAATGAGTACTTGTATACACTGCTGTTTACATATAGAATGCACACAGCACACTATCCCCTGAACTCCCTCCGACATGCTTGAATGCCTCTGACTTGTGAGACCTTAGACAGCAGAAGCCCAGTAACTGCAATTCCTGGACCTGTGACATTTTCACTGACTATATAAGGTTATTATTGGATGGCTCCTTATGATACCACATGTGTATTGTGGAAGACTGCTCCAAATAATTCAGACATCACCTAAAGTATACTGCTTGTGCACATGGGGGAGGGAGACCCTGCTATCATGTGTCCCTTATCCCTGTGCAAACCACAGGTGTCTGCAGGGATATAACATGGGCAGTGTTCTCCCCACACTTTATTTCTCAGACAGTTCATGCCGTAAAATTCCCTTGCCATCCAGCACTGTAACGTGGTCAGTAAGTTGCGTATTTCTATATGAAACGTCAGTGCAGCGTGACTTTCAGATGTGTCAGACTGGAGAGCAGAGCACATTGCTCCCACAGTATAAAATAAAGGGCATGCAGTTGCCGGGAGCAACAGACACCAGCAAACACACTGAACAGTGAAGAGAATGGACAGTTGCTACATGTTTGATACTGGTCTTTGTGTATAACCAGCAAGTGTGGCAGTAGCTGGACTTTGCCGCCATCTGTGTCCAACCAGCAAGCTAAAATAAAGGATGAGGCTTGCAAAGGACGGCATACCCTGTGAGCAGTGGCCCCCCCCATAACCCCCATAATTGGCACTAGTAAAGGGACAAATATGCGCGCGCCGTAGGCGTGTGCCGGCAAAAAGGGTATGTGGCTTCGTTGAAATGGGCGTGGCTTCGCGTAAAGGGGCGTGGCACTGCAGTAAAAGACTACCTTATACCCCAGTTTTGCAACCTGCACGCCCAGATGTTGGCCACCACAGGAAAGAAAAATAATCCTGATTCATGCCCCTTACATTATTTGTCATTTTTCCTCCTTATAGTAATGCCCAGTATACATTATTCCACATACTGCAATGGCCTTAGCCATTATGCCACACACAATAATGCACATGACACAATATGCACACACTGTAATGCCCCCGACACATTATGCCACACACCGTAATGCCTGCGACACATTATGACAGGAATCGCAATGCCCGTTATACATTATGCTACACACTGCAATGCCCCTGATACATTATAGCACATACAATGTCTGTGACACAGTATGACACACACCACAATGATCCTGAGACATTATACCACATACCACAATGCCCGTGATATAGTATACAACACACCGTAATGCCTGACACATTATGACACACACCGCAATGTCCGTGATACATTATGCCACACACCGTAATGCCCATTACACATTAAGTTATACAGTAAGGCTTCTAATTACTTTTAAATTACCTGCTCGTTGACAGGGGTTTCATGCTCTTGGTTCCATGCACGGTGCCAGGGGTTTTCATGCTCAGGGTGTCATGCTCGTTGCCAGGGGTTTCATGCACTGGGTGTCATGCTCGTTACCAGCGGTTTCATGCTCTTGGTTCCATGCACGGTGCCAGGGGTTTTCATGCTCAGGGTGTCATGCTCGTTGCCAGGGGTTTCATGCACTGGGTGTCATGCTCGTTGCCAGGGGTTTCATGCACTGGGTGTCATGCTTGTTGCCAGGGGTTTCATGCACTGGGTGTCATGCTCGTTGCTAGGGGGTAGTGCTTGTTGCTAGGGCCATGCTCCCAGTGCCACATATGCCCCCAGTGCCAGATATTCCCCCACAGTGCCAGGTATATGCCCCCAGTGCCAGATATTCCCCCACAGTGCCAGGTACATGCCCCCAGTGCCACATATACCCTCCCCCCCAGTGCCACATATGCCCCCTTAGTGCCTGCTCCCCCCAGTGCCAAATATTCCCCCACAGTGCCACATATGCCCCCTCAGTGCCTGCTCCCCCCAGTGCCAGATATTCCCCCACAGTGAAAGGTATATGCCCCCAGTGCCAGATATTCCCTCACAGTGCCACATATGCCCCCTCAGTGCCTGCTCCCCCAAGTGCCAAATATTCCCCCACAGTGCCAGGTATATGCCCCCAGTGCCAGGTCTTCCCCCACAGTGCCAGGTATATGCCCCCAGTGCCAGATCTTCCCCCACAGTGCCAGGTATATGCCCCCAGTGCCAGATCTTCCCCCACAGTGCCAGATCTTCCCCCACAGTGCCAGGTATATGCCCCCAGTGCCAGATCTTCCCCCACAGTGCCAGGTATATGCCCCCAGTGCCAGATCTTCCCCCACAGTGCCAGGTATATGCCCCCAGTGCCAGATCTTCCCCCACAGTGCCAGGTATATGCCCCCAGTGCCAGATATTCCCCCACAGTGCCACATATGCCCCCTCAGTGCCTGCTCCCCCCAGTGCCAAATATTCCCCCACAGTGCCAGGTATATGCCCCCAGTGCCAGGTATATGCCCCCAGTGCCAGATCTTCCCCCACAGTGCCAGGTATATGCCCCCAGTGCCAGGTATATGCCCCCAGTGCCAGGTATATGCCCCCAGTGCCAGATATTCCCCCCACAGTGCCTGGTATATGCCCCCAGTGCCAGGTATATGCCCCCAGTGCCAGATATTCCCCCACAGTGCCTGCTCACCCCCCACCCCACCCCCTCCTTTGTGTTGGAGGGACACGGAGGGCACATCGCGCGCCTCTCCTGTGTCCCTCCTGGCTCTCCGGCCGGTCTAATAAAGGAAGTGCCGGTTCGTGAGCCAATCAGAGCTCACGAACGGCACTTCCTTTATTAGACAGGCCGGGGGAGAGCCAGGGAGGGACACAGGAGAGGCGCGCGATGTGCGCTCCGTGTCCCTCCTTACAGCAGCGGAGGGAAGGAGACCGCAGATTGACATGCGGACGCTCGTCCGCATGTCAATCTGTGCAAAGTCAATGGCGCCCCCGCAGCCCCTCGCCCCCAAGCCACCACGAGGACTGCGGGGGCAGTAGTTACGCCACTGCCTGTGAGGTCACATCACATCCCTTGTACGAGTGCCCCTTTAACAGGTGTGAGCGCAAGCACTCACCCATCCTGCCCCCCCCATCTCACAGTCACGGATCTAGGGAGCAGCATGGGCGCACACACTGACTGCAAGCTCACCAGCAAGCAAAAGTAAGTTTTAGATATAAAAAAGCTACTACCATTAATAATGTGTGACATATGTGTAAGGTAAATTGCTGTGTGGAATTATGGGGGTCATTTTGACCCGTTCGCTCGCTGCTGTTTGTCGCAGCCGAGCGAACGGGGCTCTACTGTGCATGCGACGGTGCCGTAGTGCGCCGGCGCATGCCAGACGGCCGAAGGCCGTAGCAGGGCTGCGATCGCCTCTGCCTGATTGACAGAAGCGGGCACTGGGCGGGTGGGGGCAGAACGGCGGCGTTTGGCCGACGTTTCGTGGGAGCGGTCCGGCCAATGCAAGCGTGGCCGAACCGAACGGTTATTTCCCCGGTCGGCCCCACTGCCTGAGTGTTGCTGGGTCAGATGCAGAATTAGCGGCGGTGCTAGGGGCACCAACCAAAATTTTGCCTAGGGCATCAAATTGGCTAGGGCCGGCTCTGGCCATGTTACAGGCTGTGTTTGAAAAATGACAGTTAGGAACTGGTTGGCTGGTACTTTATCTCAGTCCACTTTATCTCCATTGAAGGCTTAGTAAATAGACTCCTAAGTTTTCTACCCAATTTGAATGAATCCACTGACCAATGAAAGTTATCAAATTTAGGGGTAGGATTAAAGCTCAAAACTTTTGAGAGTAGGCTCATCTCTGAGTCTGCAAGTTTATATGATGACAGGTTTATCGCCGATTCTTCTGTGTTCTTGGCTGTTTTTTCTTTTCTTTTGAATTTGCCCCGCTGGAGGTGGGGCCTTCTGCGTTTAAAGATATATTAGAACGAGTGTTAACCCTGGGTAAAGGGGGCTTTACTACAATCTGAGAATCTGAGGAATCCCTCTCTGATGAGTAATAGCTGTCGAATTGGGATTGGTTAACGTTGTCTATTGTTCCTAAATCTGGGTGTCAGCATACTGTCACTCCCAGTGAGCCACCTGTAAACACGGTGATCTTTATAATCATGTTCAACTTTGACTAAGTTAGCCCTCTTAAATGTAACCAAATCCTTATGATATTTATCAATTAAGTTTGGTTATCCACTGCTGTGAGGTGTCAGCCTGGAGGGTGTCAGTTGTCAGAGTGAATCGTACCAATCTCTTTTCGCACTCTCTTTAGGTCTACCCCTACCTCCTCAATAACTAGTAGGAGTAAATCAAATGAGCACTTGGTTAGGACAGAACACCATCTGATGCAGAAAGCTGGATTATTTCTCCCAATAGTGGGGGTGTTTTTTATCCGAAAACCAAGTGGTAATTGTTTTTTACGATAATAGTCAGATAAGAATTGCCCATGCAGCAGAAAGTCCACTTCCTTTTTCCTGTAGATTTAATAATTTATGATTAGTGATGAGCGGGTTCGGTTCCTCGAGATCCGAACCCCCTGAACTTCACCCATTTTACACGGTTCCGAGGAAGACTCGGATCTTCCCGCCTTGCTCGGTTAACCTGAGCGCGCCCGAACGTCATCATCCCGCTGTTGGATTCTCGCGAGATTCGTATTCTATATAAGGAGCCGCGCGTCGCCGCCATTTTCACTCATGCATTGGAGATGATAGTGCAGCGTTCTCTCAGTTTCTGTGTTCAGTGTGCTGCAAATATCTGTGCTCAGTGTGCTGCAAATATCTGTGCTCAGTGTGCTTGCAAATATCTGTACTCAGTGTGCTGAAAATATCTACGTTCTCTGCCTGAAAAATGCTCCATATCTGTGCTGCATTGTAGTATATAGTAGGAGGACAGTGCAGAATTTTGCTGACCACCAGTATTATATAGCAGTACAGTACAGTAGTCCACTGCTCTACCTACCTCTGTGTCGTCAAGTATACTATCCATCCATACCTGTGCTGCATTTTAGTTGTGCACAGTATAGTAGGAGGACAGTGCAGAATTTTGCTGTGACCACCAGTATATATATAAATATATATATATATATATATATATATATATAGCAGTACGGTACAGTAGTCCACTGCTCTACCTACCTCTGTGTCGTCAAGTATACTATCCATCCATACCTGTGCTGCATTTTAGTTGTGCGCAGTATATATAGTAGGAGGACAGTGCAGAATTTTGCTGACCACCACTATATATATAGCAGTACGGTACAGTAGTCCACTGCTCTAACTACCTCTGTGTCGTCAAGTATACTATCCATCCATACCTGTGCTGCATTTTAGTTGTGCACAGTATATATAGTAGGAGGACAGTGCAGAATTTTGCTGACCACCAGTATATATATAGCAGTACGGTACAGTAGTCCACTGCTCTACCTACCTCTGTGTCGTCAAGTATACTATCCATCCATACCGGTGCTGCATCTTAGTTGTACGCAGTATAGTAGGAGGGCAGTGCAGAATTTTGATGTGACCACCAGTATATATATAGCAGTACGGTACAGTAGTCCACTGCTCTACCTACCTCTGTGTCGTCAAGTAAACTATCCATCCATACCTGTGCTGCATTTTAGTTGTGAACAGTATATATAGTAGGAGGACAGTGCAGAATTTTGCTGACCACCAGTATATATATAACAGTACAGTACAGTAAAAGCTACCAAGATTTCTGAATGTCCTCTTTCCTGCGCTCCCCTTAATTGAGAAAGCAAACAAAAGAGGGGATCTCTACTTATCTTAAACCAGTTGTTTCTCTCAGTTTTCCACCTTCTTCATACCCCCATATATTGTCAATAGAGGTGTATGTTTTTCAGAAGTGGTACATGTAAAAGAGAAGTCAGGAAAACAATCTAGTGTATTAACTTTTTAACATTTAAACTGAAATCACTTCCAACATATGGAATCTAGTGACAAAAAGTATTTATAGTAAAATATCTGTTTAATAGTCCAGAAAAAATCCAGTAATAAAATCCAGTAATAAAATCTTCATCACATAGAAAGATAATTTCACATCCGAAAGTGTATGAGGGTGGCTTCTTACCAGATTTTGGATTTCTGAAGTGCACCAAATTTATGGCTGTATAGATGTTTTCAACGTCCCCGAGAATAATCAGCTCCAAGCAATGGTATTTGGGATTACCAATTCATAAGGGTATAAATAGCTGGGATGAGGGGCTAAACGCGTTGGTGATTACAACAACTGGTGGCTGATCACCTAGACGAGGAGAGGACGAGGTGGATTTTATTACTGGATTTTTTCTGGACTATTAAACAGATATTTTACTATAAATACTTTTTGTCACTAGATTCCATATGTTGGAAGTGATTTCAGTTTAAATGTTAAAAAGTTAATACACTAGATTGTTTTCCTGACTTCTCTTTTACATGTACCACTTCTGAAAAACATACACCTCTATTGACAATATATGGGGGTATGAAGAAGGTGGAAAACTAAGAGAAACAATTGGTTTAAGATAAGTAGAGATCCCATCTTTTGTTTGCTTTCTCAATTAAGGGGAGCGCAGGAAAGAGGACATTCAGAAATCTTGGTAGCTTTGAGTGTCTTTTCTGGGGGTGAGGGTAACATCCCACTTCTGAGTGTCCATTGACCTGCAGCTTGGTAGCGCAATTTCTTTATGGTGTGAAATCTTTGTATTTTTGAGTACAGTACAGTAGTCCACTGCTCTACCTACCTCTGTGTCGTCAAGTATACTATCTATCCATACCTGTGCTGCATTTTAGTTGTGCGCAGTATTGTAGAAGGACAGTGCAGAATTTTGCTGACCACCAGTATATATATAGCAGTACGGTACAGTAGTCCACTGCTCTACCTACCTCTGTGTCGTCAAGTATACTATCCATCCATACCTGTGCTGCATTTTAGTTGTGTGCAGTATATATAGTAGGAGGACAGTGCAGAATTTTGCTGACCACCAGTATATATATAGCAGTACCGTACAGTAGTCCACTGCTCTACCTACCTCTGTGTCGTCAAGTATACTATCCATCCATACCTGTGCTGTTGTGAACAGTATATATAGTAGGAGGACAGTGCAGAATTTTGCTGACCACCAGTATATATATAACAGTACAGTACAGTAGTCCACTGCTCTACCTACCTCTGTGTCATCAAGTATACTATCTATCCATACCTGTGCTGCATTTTAGTTGTGCGCAGTATTGTAGGAGGACAGTGCAGAATTTTGCTGACCACCACTATATATATATATAGCAGTACGGTACAGTAGTCCACTGCTCTACCTACCTCTGTGTCGTCAAGTATACTATCCATCCATACCTGTGCTGCATTTTAGTTGTGTGCAGTATATATAGTAGGAGGACAGTGCAGAATTTTGCTGAACACCAGTATATATATAGCAGTACCGTACAGTAGTCCACTGCTCTACCTACCTCTGTGTCGTCAAGTATACTATCCATCCATACCTGTGCTGCATTTTAGTTGTGCGCAGTATATATAGTAGGAGGACAGTGCAGAATTTTGCTGACCACCAGTATATATATATAGCAGTACGGTACAGTAGTCCACTGCTCTACCTCTGTGTTGTCAAGTATACTACAAAAGTTCAGTAAAATGACCCAAAAATTAAAATTAAAAGCATTTGATGAGAAGCGTAAACTTGCCAATATGCCATTTACGACACGGAGTGACAAGGAACGGCTGAGGCCCTGGCCTATGTTCATGGCTAGTGGTTCAGATTCACATGAGGATGGAAGCACTCATCCTCTCGCTAGAAAACTGCAGTGCCACTCCTAGATGGGCCAGGTGTTTGTGTCGGCCACTTGGATCGCTAAGTTTAGCCATCCAGCGACCTTGGTGCACCTCTTTTTTTCTTTGCATCATGTACTGTTTGGGGACTATTTTTTAAATCTGCCATCCTGTCTGACACTGCAGTGCCACTCCTAGATGGGCCAGGTGTTTGTGTCGGCCACTTGGGTCGCTTAGCTTAGTCACACAGCTACCTCATTGCGCCTCTTTTTTTCTTTGCATCATGTGCTGTTTGGGGCCAATTTTTTTAAGTGCCATCCTGTCTGATACTGCAGTGCCACTCCTAGATGTGCCAGGTGTTTGTGTCGGCCACTTGGGTCGCTTACAGGGGTGTCAGAACGTTTTTAGGTTGGGGGGGCAAGATATGATCTCATTTCGGCGCCCCTAAATTGATGTATCACTAAATTTCACCCCCTCATAGTTAATGCCTCATAGTTAAGGAAATGTGATTGCCAACTGCACTTAGGGGTCTATTTACTAAGCCTTGGATGGAGATAAAGTGGAAGGAGATAAAGTACCAGCCAATCAGTGTCTAACTGTCATGTTTCAAACACAGACTGTGACATGGCAGTTAGAGGCCAATTGGCTGGTACTTTATCTCTGTCCACTTTATCTCCATTCAAGGCTTAGTAAATAGACCCCACAGTCACAGTGCAGCGCATACGGCAACAATGAGCGTGGCTACATCCGTATATCCTTATGGGGTGATGATATCCCGGCGGACAGGATGCCGACTGTCAATATACTGACAGCGGCATCCCGGCTGCCAGAATACCAGCAGCGGGGTCAGCGCAAAGAGTCCCCTTGTGGGCTTACTGCACTCACCATGCTGCGGGCGCAGTGGCTCGCGGCGCTTGCCACAGGTTTTATTCACATTCTATGGGTGTCGTGGACACCCACGAGTGGGAATAGCCTTTGTAAGCACTGTCGGCATTCCCGGATCCTGATAGCTGGGATATTAACTACATTGCATCTCATTACCAACATTAGCCTTGGTTTCTATGGGCAACATCACCACTTTTCATTTATAGAAGCTTAAGTAAATTTACCCTGGAGAGAGAGGGGAAGACGGTGAGAGAGAGAGAGAGAGAGGGGAAGATGGAGAGAGAGATATGGGAAGATTGAGAGAAAGGGTGGGGGAGACGGCGAGATATGGGAAGAGGGAGAAAGAGAGGAAGACTGAGAGAAAGAGGAAGACTGAGAGAGAAGCAGAGAGAGAGGGAGACAGAGTGAGAGAGGGAAGGAGACAGAGTGAGAGAGGGAAGGAGACGGAGTGAGAGAGGGAGGGAGACGGAGTGAGAGAGGGAGGAAGACAGAGTGAGAGAGGGAGGAAGACAGAGTGAGAGAGGGAGGAAGACAGAGTGAGAGAGGGAGGGAGACGGAATGAGAGAGGGAGGGAGACGGAATGAGAGAGGAAGGGAGATGGAGTGAGAGAGGGAGGAAGACAGAGAGAGAGAGGGAAGGAGACGGAGTGAGAGAGGGAGGGAGACGGAATGAGAGGATGGCAGAGAGAGGGGAAGATGGAGAGAGAGAAAGAGAGAGAGAGAAGGAGGCGGAGGGAGAGAGAGAGGGAGACAGAGAGAGAGGGAGATGGAGAGAGGGAAACGGAGAGAGAGGGGAGATGGAAAGAGAGAGACAGAGAGAGAGGAGGGAGATGGAGAGAGAGGGGAAGGGGGGACAGAAGGAGGAAGAGAGAGATGGAGGGGGCGAGGAAGAGGTAGGGAGATAAACAGAGGTGGGGGGTCGGAGGATGAGAGCGAGAGGGGAGGGAGGTAGAGAGCAAGACAGGAGGGAGAGAGAGAGAGATGTAGAAGAGGGGGAGGGAGGGGGCCAAGATAGAGACGAGGGAGAGAGAGAGGGCAGAGGGAGAGAGAGCATGCGAGAGAGAGAGAGAGAGAGAGAGAGGCTGAGCAGCGCTTGCCACTTGTACTACTCTTGTGCTGTTGTTTTTCCTCCCTGGCGACAGTGGTGGCTGCTGCTGCGCATGAAGATGGCCAGTGCCTCTGCTTCCCTCCCATGGAATTTTGGCACCGGGGACACTCAGGAGACATGAGAGAAGGTTGTCCCCAGTTGGTGTCACCCTTCGCTGTCCACGGCTGAAACGGCTAACAGGACGCTGGAGAAGGATAAAGGGTGCGCACTTGCGCAGCTCCTCTATTAATAGTGCTGCTCTTCTAAGCATACTGTGCAGCTCATGACGGGCATGATGACATCATACAGGTATCGACACTGCAATGGGCATTCTGGGAGGAGATAGAATAATGGACTTAGACCAGGCCGGCAGCAGCCCGGGGGGAGTGAGTGCTGCTGGCACAAGAGGGTATACACGTCAGTGCAGTTTTTTGTATCAGCAGAGTAGTGCAGCGGGGGTACAGTTTGTTTGTGTGTGTCAGCAGAGGAGGGGTGTGAGTCCGGCACTTGGTGAGGGTGCAGACCGCATCTCCCCCTCTGCATCCCCCTTCCTTCAGTCAGCACCAAGGCCGGATTTAGCCTTTTGGGGCCCAGGGCACTTAAGAAAGGGCGAACCTCTCTCTCATGTCAGCAACGTACAGCGCTCTGTCACTGGGTGTTTACAAGTAATTATGTGCCGGGTGCCCTCCAAATTCAAAGCCTGCATCAGCTGCTTTATATAAAACATATCCAACGGCGACACTCCGGACCATCACAAGAATAAATTCACGACTCTACATATATATATATATATATATATATATATATATTTCAGTATATATATTTGTATTTGTCCCCTTATTTCTTATATACTTTACTATAATTTTGTGCTCCCACACACCCCTTATATAGTTTAAGATTATAATAGAGTACCACTCACTTTTAACTTTTTGGTGGTTGATTGTGGCTGTGGTGTGTTCTACCGGGATGTGAGGTTCCACGTAAGGTCAGTGCTTCTCTCTTCATGCCGAGTTCTCTTGTTGCAGGTGGAGGAGAGGCGGAGCCACCGGGTTCAGCGTTACATGAAATGGGCAGGGAGCTGGGGACATCCGTGGCTGGACGCACTACTAGTGATTCACACATTGTAGCAGGCGTCCAGTAATTTGATTGGTAGCAAATTACAGCGGCTGAGTGTGGCGTGCTGGGGCAGCACCTACACCTCTCAGAGAGGGGTTGTGAGCTCAGTCTAGTCACCGTGGTAGGCGTGTGAGGGGAGGAGGAAGTGCACCTTGCTGCTTGGGGAGGAGCGGAGGGAGAGGACAATGCTCCTGCGGGCGGCTACATTCACTGCACGGAGCGGAGGATGCACTGTGAGGTCAGGTAAAAGACCGCACAGTATATCCTCCGCTCCATGCAGTGAACGTAGTCGCCCACAGGAGCATTGTGCATACATGATCGGCGCCTCTCTAAGCGCCCCTGGTCGCTTAGCTTAGTCACACAGCTACCTCATTGCACCTCTTTTTTTCTTTGCATCATGTGCTGTTTGGGGACTATTTTTTTGAAGTGCCATCCTGCCTGACACTGCAGTGCCACTCCTAGATGGGCCAGGTGTTTGTGGCGGCCACTTGGGTCGCTTAGCTTAGTCACACAGCTACCTCATTGCACCTCTTTTTTTCTTTGCATCATGTGCTGTTTGGGGACTATTTTTTTGAAGTGCCATCCGGCCTGACACTGCAGTGCCACTCCTAGATGGGCCAGGTGTTTGTGGCGGCCACTTGGGTCGCTTAGCTTAGTCACACAGCTGCCTCATTGCACCCTTTTTTTTTCTTTGCATCATGTGCTGTTTGGGGACTATTTTTTTGAAGTGCCATCTTGTCTGACACTGCAGTGCCACTCCTAGATGGGCCAGGTGTTTGTGTCGGCCACTTGGGTCGCTTAGCTTAGTCACACAGCTACCTCATTGCGCCTCTTTTTTTCTCTGCATCATGTGCTGTTTGGGGACTATTTTTTTGAAGTGCCATCCTGTCTGACACTGCAGTGCCACTCCTAGATGGGCCAGGTGTTTGTGTCGGCCACTTGGGTCGCTTAGCTTAGTCACACAGCTACCTCATTGCGCCTCTTTTTTTCTTTGCATCATGTGC